>NC_090372.1:107986638-108296161 GCF_036365525.1 Heterodontus francisci | reverse complement strand
TCCCTGTGACCGCGTGGGTTTTCGCCGGGTGCTCTGGTTTCCTCCCACCGCCAAAGACTTGCAGGTGATAGGTAAATTGGCCATTGTAAATTGCCCCTAGTGTAGGTAGGTGGTAGGGAATATGGGATTACTGTAGGGTTAGTATAAATGGGTGGTTGTTGGTCGGCACAGACTTGGTGGGCCGAAGGGCCTGTTTCAGTGCTGTATCTCTAAATAAAATAAAATAAATAAAAAAGGACAGAGGTTCAAGGAACAGGCAACAATCTCCTGCTCCTATCCCTGGGAAAGAGGACCTCCCACCTTTCCCTTGCAACCTGCAGCAGAATCTGAAGGGATGCCTGAACCGTGAGGCTGCCTGGGGTCTTCCTTCTGTCATTCTGACTGCAGGCTTCCAATCTGAAGCTTTGCCGTTCTGAATGAAGGGACTCTGATGAGGGTCTAGGCAGTCAGGCAGCAACTCTGATGAAGGTCTAACCAGTCGGACAGCAGCTCTAATGGGGGTATTTATTGGGGTCTACACAGTCAGGGAGGAGCTGTCTGCCATTTAAGTATGGTACCTGGAGTCTCTGCTGCCGCCTCTGCCCTCTCAGTGGATGGTCCTCATGACTCCATATCCTGAATTGGCCGGCCACTGTTCAATTGTGTTCGGCCCCCCCCCCCCCACTGATTGCCCCACGAATGCCGCACCCACTTCCGGTCCTGACATCAGGACCTGTGGCCTAGAAATAAAATTCAGCCCATAGTCCTTTAGCAAAATTATCTGCCCACCCCCCTGAAATATCATTTCTCTCTATCCCCACCTCAAGACAACCACCACTGCAATCTTCATTCTGCCTTTGTTACTTTCAGACTTGATTTTTTTCAACACCCTTCTTACTCGTCTTACTCATTCAATCCATTATTATTCATCTATCCCCACTGTGCTTGCTGACTTCCACTGGCTCCCTACTCCTCAGCACATTTACTTCAAAATCCATACCTGCATCTTCAAATCCCACCATCGTCTCCCTCCATCCTACCTCTGACTCTGAAAATTTCCAACTCCTGCTACTCAACCTCCATTGGCACAGCTTTCAGCTACAGTGCCCCAACACAAACTCTGTCCATCTCTGTAAGTCCATTTTCCTTTCTACCTCATCCCCAACCATCATTTCCTTAAAGCTTATTTCTTTAACCATGCTTTCAGCCACTTTCCCTAGTTTACTCCCTGCCTCTGATCATATCTGATATCAAATTGTGAAGTGTCTCAGAATATTTTGCTGTGTTAAAGCTCCTGTACAAATGTAAATTATTTTTGTAGAACATATTCTGACTATAGTGGGGGGAGACCACCTCCAGGCGCTTACCCATTGTCTCTCGAGATAAGGAGGCCAAAGAAAGTGGGGGGAGAAAAAGAACTAAAAAGTGCTTTAGAAATGGTGCAAAATTCTATTATGTGCTGTGGTGTGTTGATCAGTTGTGTTGTATATAATATTTTTGTCAAATTGTATACCTAAAATTTCAAACCCCTGTGCCAAATACATCAGTATTGAATTCAGCTTAGCGATTTCTCCAGAAAAGAAATTACATTTTTAAAAAGTAATAAAGCATGCAACACTTCTGAACTTTACTTCGTAACTTTACATGAAGCTGTCAATTAATAAACAGCAGGAAGCCATGTTTCACACTGAGACACCAAAGTAATGAGCTAATGACCATAATTTACTGACTTTAATAACTGTGTACGCATTCTGCCTGGGGCAGTGCAGGGGATGTTTAAAAAGCTATTGTGAAAATGCCACAGATGCACAAAATTGACAATGATGAATGAACAAGTCTCCATGTCAAACACTGCTGCAAGCTGATGAGAGGGTAAATTCCCAAAGTAAAAATACAAATGCAGCCCAGGGACACAGAAACTTTTCTCCACTTAGGGATTTTCATGGAACAATGTGCTAGTAATTTGAAGTCAGTTCAGTACCTGAAATATTTGGAAGGTTTCAATGTGACCAGTTTATACAGATCTGAATAGTTACACATTCTACTCCCTTAGATCCAGGTTGCTACGACTTTAATGTGCCAGGGCAAATCACAGGAGCATTATTGAGTCAAATTTGACAGAAGCTACATAAGGACATATTAGGACAGTTGACCAAAAGCTTGGTAAATGAGGAGAGAGTGATGGAGAGGTTTAGGGAGGAAGTTCCAGAGCTTAGAGCCTACGTAGCTGAAGGCACGGCTGCCATTGGTGAAGCTATGAAAATCGGAGATGTGCAAGAGACCAGAATTGGAGGAGCACAGTGATCTTGGAGGGTAGTAGGTTTGGAGGAGATTATAGAGCTAGGGAATGGCAAGGTCATGGAGGGATTTGAAAATAAGGGTGAGCATTTTAAAATTGAGGCGATGCTTAACTGGGAAACAGTGTAGATCAGCAAACACAGAGGTAATGCGTGAACATCTACAGTACTATACATTCTTGGTAATTAGTCCCTCTGGCGGGAGGCCCATAAAATGCTTGCAGGAGTGGCCCGCCACGACCCACGACGCCGAAAAGGCCCCGCCGCATATTGCCAGCGGCAGCGAGGCATTGGTGCGGCTCCCCCCCATCGCGAAGTGGCGGAGCCATCACTTAAATATTAAAATTAAGTTAAGTTAATGCAAATAGCCTTACTTGCTCCCGGCGGCCGTCCCATGCTGATTATACTGCCGCCGGCCACAACTTGCGCACTTTCGGGACTCCGTATGGAGTTCCAAGGCGAGTCACTGGTGGAGAGGGGGGAGGATTGAAATTATCAGGGCAGGGGGTGGGGAGTGGGAAAAACCACAATCATTGGCTGTGGGGATGGTGGGAAGGGGTTGAAGGGCAACGAGTCGAAAGGGGCTGAATTTTATCAGCGCGCCTTGAAGTCGGCGGTCTTCCGATACGTAAATGCCGCCGCAGAGCCCCTGCGATATTGCGTCCCTGCCAACGGCATCCGCGTCACCGCATAGGTGCCGTCGCCATTTTTAAAGGGTTCAAGCCCTTCAGGTAAATTAAAAGTTTTAAAGCAACGTCAATACACATTTCATGCAAATAAAACAATAATGCAAGGAGGCCCTCTCCCAGCATTTTTTTTCATTTTCAGATATGTTTGAAATGTGTTTTGGTCCCAGCACGAACTTTCCCCCCCAATCTCACCACTTTTGCCCTTCAACCCCTTCCCACCATCCCCACAGCCAATGATTGTTGTTTTTCCTGCTCCCCCCACCCCCCTGCCCTGATAATTTGAATCCTCCCCCCCCTCCACCAGTGTCTCGCCTCAGAACTCTGTATGGAGTTCCGAAGGTGTGCGAGTTGTGGCCGGCGGCTGTAAAATCAGTGTGGGACAGTCGCGGGGAGCAGGTAAGGCTATTTGCATTAATTTAACCTAATTTTAATATTTAAATGATGGCCCCACCGCTTATCGACAAGGGCTGCACTGAGGCCTCACCACCATCAGTAATATGCGGCTTGGCCTTTTCGGTGCTGTGGGTCGTGGAGGGCCACTCCCGCAAGCATTTTACAGGCCTCCCTGCCACGATCCATGATGTCAAGGGACTGGTAAAATCCAGCCCCAGGTGTGCTGAGTTCAATTGTAACGAGAATAACCTTGCTTTTGTTTAAACCAGCTAGCTCAACACACACCGGGTAAAATTAATAAGCCTTTGAGAAGTGCCACTGTGTTTTTTAAATTAAAATTTATATTTATTCTATTTAGTCTTTGAAGCCATATGAAGCAACTCTGTGGAAAGCAGAACAGTACCTGGTGAAATGGGGTGTCACCTTGTTTTCTTATGATTTTGTCAAAGATTACTAAAGTTAAACAGGTACCATGAGCAACACCCTGTTAATAGAACAGTACTATGAGGAACCTGTCCTCAGTACCTTGCTCTATGGCAGCGAGGCCTGGACAACATATGTCAGCCAAGAGCGACGTCTCAATTAATTCCATCTTCGCTGCCTCCGGAGAATACTTGGCATCTGGTGGCAGGACCGTATCTCCAACACAGAAGTCCTCGAGGCGGCCAACATCCCCAGCTTATACACACTACTGAGACAGCGGCGCTTGAGATGGCTTGGCCATGTGAGCCGCATTGAAGATGGCAGGATCCCCAAAGACACATTGTACAGCGAGCTCGCCACTGGTATCAGACCCACCGGCTGTCCATGTCTCCGCTTTAAAGACGTCTGCAAACGCGACATGAAGTCCTGTGACATTGATCACAAGTCGTGGGAGTCAGTTGCCAGCATTCGCCAGAGCTGGCGGGCAGCCATAAAGGCGGTGCTAAAGTGTGGCGAGTCGAAGAGACTTAGCAGTTGGCAGGAAAAAAGACAGAGGCGCAAGGGGAGAGCCAACTGTGTAACAGCCCCGACAAATAAATTTTTCTGCAGCACCTGTGGAAGAGCCTGTCACTCTAGAATTGGCCTTTATAGCCACTCCAGGCGCTGCTCCACACACCACTGACCACCTCCAGGCGCTTACCCATTGTCTCTCGAGATAAGGAGGCCAAAGAAGATGAGGAACCTGGAACAAAGCATGCCCTGAAGAATACTTGTCATTGCAAAAGATCTGAACCTCAAGCGATTAGCTCGTAAGAAGCAGTGTCTTATATGTTTATATACCCTTGAATGTGAAATGGGTTTTGCATTGGCAGATGCCCACTTGGCATCAGGAAAATGGGCCACAACTGGGCAGATATGAGGAAATATGGTAGTCCTGCCCCAAGCAGGACATTCTCCACCATATTTTCTATACTCTTTGGGGTATGAAAAATAGTATCTGTCTAAACACATTAGTGCAATGTTGAAGTGCCATCAGAAAACACTAAACTGAAACCCTATTGACCTGTTTGGGTACAGGTAAAAGATCTATAGCTCCACTCAAAAAAAGAGAGCAGAATAGTTTCAATGTTCTGGCTAACATTTATCCCTTTACCAAAAACATCACAGCACATTTCTTTGGCCTCCTTATCTCGAGAGACAATGGGTAAGCGCCTGGAGGTGGTCAGTGGTTTGTGGAGCAGCGTCTGGAGTGGCTATAAAGGCCAATTCTAGAGTGACAGGCTCTTCCACAGGTGCTGCAGAAAAATTTGTTTGTCGGGGCTGTTACACAGTTGGCTCTCCCCTTGCACTTTTGTCTTTTTTCCTGCCAACTGCTAAGTCTCTTCGACTCGCCACACTTTAGCCCCGCCTTTATGGCTGCCCGCCAGCTCTGGCGATCACTGGCAACTGACTCCCACGACTTGTGATCAATGTCACAGGACTTCATGTCGTGTTTGCGGACGTCTTTGAAGCGGAGACATGGGCGGCCGGTGGGTCTGATACCAGTGGCGAGCTCGCTGTACAATGTGTCTTTGGGGATCCTGCCATCTTCCATGCGGCTCACATGGCCAAGCCATCTCAAGCACCGCTGACTCAGTAGGGTGTATAAGTTGGGGATGTTGGCCACCTCGAGGACTTCTGTGTTGGGGATACGGTCCTGCCACCTGATGCCAAGTATTCTCCGGAGGCAGCGAAGAGGGAATGAATTGAGACGTCGCTCTTGGCTGACATACGTTGTCCAGGCCTCGCTGCCATAGAGCAAGGTACTGAGGACACAGGTTTGATACACTCGGACTTTTGTGTTCCGTGTCAGTGCGCCATTTTCCCACACTCTCTTGCCCAGTCTGGACATAGCAGTGGAAGCCTTTCCCATGCGCTTGTTGATTTTTGCATCTAGAGACAGGTAACTGGTGATAGTTGAGCCTGGGTAGGTGAACTCTTGAACCACTTCCAGAGCGTGGTCGCCAATATTGATGGATGGAGCATTTCTGATGTCCTGCCCCATGATGTTTGTTTTCTTGAGGCTGATGGTTAGGCCAAATTCATTGCAGGCAGCCGCAAACCTGTCGATGAGACTCTGCAGGCACTCTTCAGTGTGAGATGTTAAAGCAGCATCGTCAGCAAAGAGGAGTTCCCTGATGAGGACTTTCCGTACTTTGGACTTCGCTCTTAGACGGCCAAAAACATCACAGCATTCACAGCACCCTATCATTTATCTCAGAATTTATTGGCTGTGAAATGCTTTTGGATGTCTGAGGACATAAAAGGTGCTATATAAATGCAAGTTTTTAATTTCTTTAAATTTGGCCTCACTATGACTCTATGACTTCCTTGAGCTCAACACTTTGAACCTTAGCTCGGTTATATTTTGAAAATGGAGACAGCCTTTTTGCTGCTGGTTGCCAAATTCCCAGACCACTTTTGGACCTAGTGTGGGGTGGGACCAGAGAGGGGTGGATGAAGAGAAAGAGAGAGAGAGGGAGAGAGAGTTACAGACTGCCTGCCCTTAGACCTTTGTGCAGATAATATATTTTTCATGATTTAATTAAGCCAGAATGGCTCTTTCAGCTATATTGAAAGCAGACAAAAAAAAAGTCGGAGTTGAAAAATCAAAGGCAACAGGAGGCAAAATGATAAAAACAAAAATTGCTGGAAATACTCAGCAGATCTGGCAGTATCTGTGCAGGGATGTTATGTTTCAGGTCAGAACAGGGAGTAGAGAGATAATGTTTTTTAAGCAAGGCAGAGAAGCAGGGAGGAGAGGCAAGAACAAAAGTGAACATCTGTGATAGGAAGGAGAGATGAAATGACCAAAGGTTTGACAGTGCAAGGCAAACAAAGATGGTAGTGGGACATGGCTGTCATCCTTCCATCTATGAAAGATGATTGACATGCAGCAAACAATCCATTTAGGTGGGGTGTCTTCTCTTGGTGCACCTTTACTGATGGCTGTGAAGGCCAATCCTGAGAGACAGGTTCTGCCACAAGTGCTGTACATTAAGCTGCCAAATGGGACAAGTAAAAAAATCAAAGGATCTGCCTAGAGGAGCTGGAAATGGGAAATTCAGAATCATCACCAACAGCCCCAAAGACTAAACAATACAAAAAACACAAAAAGAAAAAATGGTTGAGAGATTATGACCTGAAAATTGTTGAACTCAGTGTTGAGTCTGGAAGCCTGTAAAGTGCTTAATTGAAAGAAGCGGTGCTGTTCATTGAGCTTCACAGAAAACCCATCCCGATTTTCTGCATGCCGGCAATCATGACAGGTAGAGGTCCGATGTCGACACAGTGGCCAGGTAATTAAGATACTTTAGAAACCAATTGAAAGCAATTTTATTCAGCGGATGCAATTTTATTAATGGTGTATGGGCCTCATGGGGCTTTCGAGGCTCACCTCCAGCAGAACATGGCTGGCTGTAAGGGAAGGATATTAGAAAGGCAACTATCAAGGGCCTGGAAGGGCGCCAAAGGGAAGGCTGACCTCAGGGTGTCAAGTGTGATGGGAAGGTATGCTGCAGCAGGGGGTGGGGTTAAGCACCCCAACAATGCAGACCTGTGTGTGCAACGTATGCCTTATGAGCAGCATGGCTCCATTGTGGCTGATGCTGCATTGTGCCACATGGAGACCTTACTTACTTACTGGGCAAGGTGCCCCTGTCTCCCTGTCCACAATGCTGCACCCATCATTTGGGCCGCTAGCTCTATGACCTCGTCCTCCATCGGTGTGAGCAGCTGAAGTAAGGGGACTCC
Organism: Heterodontus francisci; assembly: GCF_036365525.1. Taxonomy (NCBI): domain Eukaryota; kingdom Metazoa; phylum Chordata; class Chondrichthyes; order Heterodontiformes; family Heterodontidae; genus Heterodontus; species Heterodontus francisci. Next base: position 108,288,588 of record NC_090372.1, on the reverse strand, counting down.
AGCTCTGATCTTCGCACACTCGCTACGATTATGTGCCATCTTCTCCTGCAGACAGAAGGAAGGGAGATGTTGGACCCCTAGCAACACCAATTCTAAATAAATAGGATGTTGGCAGTCAAGTTACCATCAATGGAGGTGCACAGTTGCCTCCTACATGTGTTGCCCTCCCAGGGATCTCGCGACATTGCACTAAAACAGGGGGCCTCATTTAATTGCCAGCTTGATAGGCCACTGACTGTCATGTGGCATCCCTTGTCCCTTTGCTTATGTCTGGGGGTGTTCATCATTCCTCTCCCAATGCACCTGCCTACTTCGCCAGATGCAAGGCCCAAGAGGATGAAGGCAATAAATGATATTCACTTTCGCAGCCCGGATGAGGTCATTGAGCTGCTTGCTGCACTGTATCCACGTGCGCAGAGTAACACTGCAGCTGCTGACCTCCTCAGCTAACTGCAGCCATGCCTGCTTGGTTTGGGTGGCAGGACTTCTCCTCCCGTCACTCGGGAACAGGTTGTCTGTCCTATACCTAACACCCTGAAGGAGCACCTGAAGGGAGGCATCAGTAAAGTGTGGGGCTGCACGGGGTCCCCTTTCAACCATTTATTGAGAATTGCTGTTCCGCCTCCTTTTCCAGACTTGAGAGTGCAGAGTGCAGTGCAGGCCCGGCAGCCCTTTTGTAACAGCTGCTTTAACTGCTGAGGCATCAACTGACATCTTGCTCCCGGTCGCTGGGCCTGACCTCGACAATGTAATTGCACATGGGGCCCGACTCATTCGGTTTAATTGGCCGAGTGTCTCTGAATCGTGTACGGTTACCCACTACTGCCCTCACTGTGGATTAAACCCGGCTCCAACCCCAACGGCAGGACCGGCATCCCAAAAATAAAGAAATATCGGGACAGATGGGGATGTGGTAGGAATATGGAATTAGTGTAGGATTAGTATAAATGGGTGGTTGATGGTCGGCACAGACTCGGTGGGCCGAAGGGCCTGTTTCAGTGCTGTATCTCTAAATAAAATAAAAATAAATAAAAATAAAATAAAATGCAGCCCAGTATAGGAGGCAGAGGACAGAAAGTTCATCGAGAGAGCCAGGTGTAGAATTAAAATGATAGGTGACTGGAAGCTTGGGGTCACGCTTGAATTAGAATCTGCTTTGTTCTATTTCCTAACCAAATAATTTGCAGCTTTGAGTAAGTCACCCATTTTAGGTTATTCATATTCTGAGACCCCATCAAGCTAGAATAGGTGCGAACATCACAGTTTGGCTGTAACAGTGGCTGGTAGGAAGTTTAATGGATAAGTAGCCAGGATGTCTCTTGTTCCTTTGTATCATAGAAACAGCCATTATATTGCAGCCTGGAAGTTTGTACAGAGGGAGAATCAGGTGACGTGACGACATCAAAGGAGAAGTTTCTGGACTTTAGTCGGAGGGGTAGGTAGAGTTTCCCTAGAACAGTGAGGGCTCTTCTGGGAAGAGCTCATGGGCAGTTTGAAGAAAAACACCTACGGAAGCCAAGCCTGATCACCTCGGCTCTGCAAGAAATAAGGGCCTGAATTTTACAAGTGGCGACAGGCGAAATAAATGTCAGCCCGCCTGTGCGAGCTGAGTGTCGTGGAGTCACCATGATCCAAAGCGCGGCAGCTTATTAGTATGCCTGGGTCGGATGCCCCCCCCACGGGTCCGCCAGCCCCCCACAATGATGTGGAGGGGGCGGGCTGAACACCTGCGGTGAATGGTGTCAGCTGACAAGTCAGCAGGTGCTGCCGCCATATTTAAATGGCAGCCAGCCTTGCAGTCATTCAAATTCTCTATTAGAACATTAACCAGCTAGCACAGAATAATCTGTTTATCTGCATCTGGAGAACAATACCCCTGGAAGGCACAGGAGATGGCAGAGGTGCGAGGAAGGGTGGCCCCACAGTTCAGCTATGTCTCCTTGCTCACTCTCCTCCAGGCGGCACGGGCAAGGCGGGAGGTCCTTTTCCCCAGCGATGGTAAGAAGAGACCCTCCCACCGGGCCAAGCATGCCTGGATGGAGATAGCAGAGGAGGTAAGCTGCCGGGAGGCTATTCGTCGGGACTGGGTGCAGTGCCGCAAAAGACTGAACGATCTCTGGCAGTCTGCTAAGATAAGTGGCGCTTTGTTGCATGACTCCACTTGACTTAGGTATCCCCGCAGAAACACATGGGTGCCACTGCCATGCCAAAGAGAGGGAGGTCGGGCACGGAGGAATGATGCTACACGAATGGCTGCATGTATGAAAAACTCACCCTTCTGTGCTGCTCAGAGCATAGCACCTACATTACAGGCTGAGTCAGTCGTACAGACTGAGCTTCTCCCACCTTTGGGTCCAGCACCCCTGTTGTGACATTTGTTGTGTTGTTGCTTGGCAATACTCAATATCTGCCTCCTTGCTCCTCCAGGTTAAGAGGGCCCACAATGCCCACGAGGCATCCAGGACTGGTGGAGGGGTGCCTGACATACGTCTGCTTACATAGGTGGAGGAGGAGGCCCTGGAGCTAGCTGGCATCCAGGGAGGACATTCTGTTGCAGAAGTGGAGCTCAGGGTCCTGGGTGAACAGCTATTTGACAAACACAGACACTACTTTTAGAGCATTTTATTGTTTGAGACAATGCTGTCCTATTAGTGACATGTGCACCATAAAGACTGAGACTGTGCTCTTCACATTGTATTTTGCAGGGTGATGCTCCATTTCAGAACTGCAGGCCCTGGAGACTTCCTGGAGAAGAGAGAACCTCAGAGGATGCAATGTCCCATGACGCTCCTGCACCTTCCACCAGCGCAGATGCGCTCACCTGGGTGGGAATCCAATCAGCTTTAGAGTCTGGGTCACAAGCCGGTCCGAGCACTGCACACGAGCCCGAACAGTTGGCTGAGGCTGAGACAGCCAAGGCCCTTGATAGTCAGAGGGCTCTGAGTGTCCAGGCCCATGCAGAACCCCACGCTGGTGATGACCCTTTGGTGTCGACAGCACAGGGCATGCTGGAGCTGCAGCAACAATCATGGCAACATCTGGTGGAGATGCCACAGGCCACGCACGGCCTTGAGCGGATGATGGGGGAGTCCATACAGGCCATGACAGCTGCCATGTCCCAGGCATTTGAGCTCATGGCTTCTTCTACAGAGAGGACGGTGACCCTCTTGGATAGCCAGATTCCAATGCTCCGTCCTGACCTGCAAACCCTCGCCGCAGCCATGACCTGAATGCAGCAGTGAGAGGGACCGGGGCTTGGAGATTGTACCTGCTCCTGGTCATTCCCAGGAGAGCAGCGAGGTTCCTACAAGCCTTGAGAGGGAGGAGGCGAGTCTTCGTGCCATATCTGGGTTCCCTCCTCAAGCTGATTCCAATGTGGTAACCAGCCCCTCTGCCCCGCTGCTGGTGAGTCCATCTCCAGCAGCCATGACGTCTGAGGACAGCCCTGCACTGGCTCAGGAGAGTCATTTTTTCTCGCGAAAGGTACTTCGCTAACACGTATCACGTTTTTACTGTGTGAATGACGTGTGCCATCATGTACCGATCATGTCTCCTCCCATTACATCATTGGCCTGACAGAACTGCCAATGTATGAAATAAGATCATTGCCATGTCAGTATTACTCATGTGCATCGTCACTGATGCAGTCACATGGACAATGGCTCAGTCAGCTGCTGCCAGTAATGGTAGAGATGTTACAGATGAGGACGGCTGCACAACAGATGAATGAGGATGGTGTGTAGCGTGTAGAGCACATGGTGCACCTCAGGATTTGGAGAAGCGCTTGACAAATAAGGCAGTGTTGTGTATCCCTTGCCTGCTGCTTGCCCTGCATGCTCTGCCTGGATGCTCTCTGTCCTCCCATGCACTTTTCCTGTTGCAAGCCCTCTGCATCCTCATCGTCCAAGGAGGAGTCCTGCTCATGTCTCTCATCCTGCAAGGCTTCCTCCCTATTTAGTGCAAAGTCGTGCAGAGCACAGTAGACAGCAACTATACGAGCTACCCTTTCCAGTGCATACTGCAGGGCCCCACCCGATCTATCCAGGCAGCGGAAGTGCATCTTCAGTATGCCAATCGCCTGCTCAATGGTAGCTCGTGTCACGCCATGGCAGGTGTTGTATCTCCCCTCTGCATCACTGGTGGGATTTCTCACTGGCACCAGGAGCCACATTGCAAGGGATAGACCTTGTCTCCAAGAAGCCACCCCTCAATGTGAGTCAGTTCAGTGAACAGCAATGGCAGCTGGGACTGGCGCAGGTTGAAGGCGTCATGGAAGCTGCCTTGAAAGCGGGCACAGATTTGCAAAAAGTGCTTCCGGGGATCACATACTAGCTGCATGTTGAGCGGGTGGAAGCCCTTATGGTTTAGGTATTCAGCTGGTTGCCCGGCGGGAGCCTTGATGGTTGCATGGGTGCAGTCTATGACCCCTTGCACCCGTGGGAATCCTGCGATGGAGCCAAATCCGACGTCCCTCAAGTGCTTGTAGCTGGTCAGTTTTCAGTCCATTAACACCCTATCTGTACTAATGCTTTTTCTTTCAATACACCATTAACATATTGTTTGCCTTTGCTCCATGACCTTCTGGTCGGTTATTCTCTGTGACCTTGTCCTATCTGCACCTTCTCCTTTGTTATCTCTTGCCCCACCCCAGCTTTACTTGCTTAAAATCTTTCACATTTCTAATATCTGCTAGTTCTGAAGAAAGGTCACTGACCTGAAACATTAACTCTGCTTCTCTCTCCACAGATGTTGCCAGACCCGCTGAGTATTTCCAGCATTTCTTGTTTTTATTTCAGATTTCCAGCATCCGCGGTATTTTGCTTTTATTAAAGAATTATGTGGATTGGTACTTCAGCTGCGTTCATGCATCACCTATATGGTGTGGCATGGCATTGCCCATCTTAGACTTCACTAAGAATGGCACAGCATGACTACATTCATATTGTTGCAGTTGCATGGATTGGCCCACCAGCGACATTACCTTAAACCACCTACCATTTGTGGCCCCCACCTCTCACAAAGGGGTCGTGAACTGCCATTGCTCCTTCATTGCCACAAACATTCACAGGTGCAAAGTGGCCCCTTTTACGGAGAGAGGGTATGCCTGCCTCTGCACATGAATGCAGAATTAAGACCCCTTTAATACCCTCCCCCACCCACCTCCCTACATGACTGCAGAATTAATATCCGTTTTGCTACACTCCCCCACTCACCTTCACAGGCTCTGAGCACTGCCACCTCTGTTCCGCCGGCTTTTATCGATCAGCAACGTGAATACACGTGAGAGCCACCCGTTCAGCTCAATATTCAAAACTGATCACTCACTCGCTGTGGGATGCATCATTCAGCATGGTAAATATCTCTTTGCATATTTAAATTGTGGTCCCATCGCCGATCGGCGGGGGATGCCACAACAAGACCTCACTGCCACCGGGAAAATCAGGCCGGGCCTGCCTGGCGTCAGGGTGCGTGGCAGCCCTCTCCTGGAGGCATTTTCCAGCATCCCCCCAACCACAAACCCCGATGTCGGGGGTCTGTAAAATCCAGCCCAAGGGTTGTGAGTTTATTGTGTAACCATAATAATTATTGTATTACAGCCAAGTGAGGAGGAGGGTCACAGTCTCCCCTCTTCTCCTTCCTCTTATTTGACTGCAACAGGGTTTATTCATTTATTAAACAGTGATTGTGCTTACCACCTCAGTGAGTGTTTTACATTTTACCTTTAATGTGATCGTGAAAGAACCAATCGGACAGATTTTCTTGAGTTTAAACAAGAAAGAGGTGAGTTTATTATACCTAACAATCTAAACCCAATCTAAATACAATAATAAAAAAACGCTAAAGATTCACACACACACTCACATGAGAATCAGACACAGACTAAAATAGATTACAGACTGAGAAGTAGATTTTGTGGTTGCATTGGAGTCCAGAATAAGTAAAAAATAAATACACAATCTGTGAGGTTGGATGATTCTGTGGTCTTCCAGCTGAAGTTGTATTCTTGAAGTCTTTGGCTGGTCAAAGTGCACTTTGTGGCAGGCCCACTTGGCTCAGGGTTTTCTAGGAGGCAGACTTGTAGGTGGCTCTCTTCCCCCAGTGTCTCTGTCTGTAGCAATCTGTAGGCTTGGAGGATCCACAGTCGCAGATGGTTTCCAAACTTAGGATATTATCTGGAGAGAGAGAGGCACACAGCCCTTCTGCTGCTGCACAGTCTGAGTTACTGCTTGTCTCTGTTTGTTCAAGCAAACTCCCTGCTTTCATAGAGATGGCCAGACAGTCACATGACTGCCTCAGTGTTTTCTGTGGAATCTTGTAACGAGATTCATGGCTAGGAATGTCCATCTTCCCAGGCTCCAGGTTGCCAATTTATCCTTGAAGTGGTTTGCTCTTTCAAAATCAATGGGCTGAAATTTACTAGCTCCCCGCATCGGGGGTTGTGGTGGGGTGGCCTGGAAAATCCTTCCTAAAGAGGTCTCCACAGACCTCTATGCCAGAAAGGCCCCACCCCATTTTATCGGCAGTGGCGAGGCCTCAGGGTGGCCCCCACACTGGTCGGTAAAAAAAAACGAATTTAAATATGCTAATAAAGCTTAAAGAATGACTATTAACATATCTTTCCATGACGCCCGTCCCATGCTGTTATTCTGGTTGGTGGCCGGCAGTCCCGCGTCTTCGGATCTCCGTTCAGAGATCCGAGGCATAACACTGGTGGAGAGGGAGGAGAAGTGAAATTTTCAGGGCAGGAGTGGGGAAGTGTGCAGGGAAAACTGTTCCCATTGGCTGAAGGGATGGTGGGAAGGGGTTGAAGGGCAAAGGTAATGAAGTTCGGACGGGGAGGTTCGGGTTAGGAAGAGAAGTTTTTTTGGTGGGATAGGGCCATAAATAAATTGTGTGGTCATATGCGGGGGTGGGAGACAGGCTTCCAGATTTTATAGAATTTTTTTCTCACTGTAAAATAAATTTGTCTTTAAAAATTTAAATACAACTGAAGGGCTTGAAGCCCTTTAAAAATGGCGCCAGAGCCTGCGCGGTGGCACTGGATGTCATTGCCAGGGACGGAGCACCCCTCCCCTCTATGTCCTCGGGGGCGGACATTCCGCCCCTTCCATGTTAATGAGCCGCCGGGTGAAATAACGCGGCAACTCCACGGCGCATGACTCGCACGTGCGGCACACCAATCCGGAAGCTCGACGCTGAGATCAGCGTCAAGCTATTAAAATTTAGCCTAATGTGTCAGGATGGCCTTGAATGTCGTGCAAATGAAGCAATCTTAGGTAATTCAATCACTTAGAGCAAGCCATTGTTTTGGGTGCAGGCTCCTTTGACATGTTTCTCCTGTTGGAGATCTGGGAATGTGAAAAGATGTTTCAGATGCCAATTGTAGTGGCCATCTTTGCTGACATTATTTTAAAAGTTAACTGCAGGATTTTTTTCATTAAATGTTTAATATAAGTTTGCAATCAATGAATTAAAATTCCTCATGTGGCATATCATTTTTCCTGCCAATTGTATTTTTGGGCAGGATTTTCAGGCCCCGCCAGGGCCAGGACCAGAGGCCACTTCTCCCTCAAGGAAAGGTTTGTACAGAAAAAAACCTTTGACCACAAGTTATCAAGCAGTGGTCTGCACATAATGTCCTCAAAGCCCTGTGGGAAAAGGAAATAGTGGATCCTGTCAGATGGTTCCCTGAGCAGACTGTCAAACACATTTGACAGGATGTCTCATCGCTCGAACCTTTGAACAAGCACCAAGACATAGCTTGACTGGTGGTGAGAAGGCACCACCACCTGTCTGATCATTCCTTCACACCCGGAGTCTCAGCGCCAATGCATGCTGCCCTAGAAGTGGCTGCAGTGGAGAAGCGATCATCACCCAGCAACCTCTGGAATGCATCTTGCAAATAAAGTCTGGAAAGAGATGCAGTGGTTTTTGTCGAGGTTCAGGACTACCTGCTGAGAGATGCACTAAAGCTTGAGGCAGCCACCACAAAGGCTCAGTGAGGAAAGGTCACCATCTAAGCCCCTCCTGCCATAGTATACCGACGGTTCGGAAACTGTGTAAAAATCCCTCGGGCTGTATGCACCAGAGAATGTTTGAAATGTAAATGTACATTGTAAATATAACCTGTAATGACAAGTGTAGTGAGGCACCTCATGTACTGTATTGAAAGAAACAGATCTGTATTGCACTTTATGTAATGTCACATTTGAACTTTAATGCAATACACTTTAAAAAATTTTATGTATGAAATATATTACTTGAAAAGAAAAAGCCCTGCCAGCCAGTGTGCTAGTTCTCCAGCCTCCGGACCATTTTTGCAGAGGTCAGATGGGACCGCAGCATGGCTACCAGCCTGCATGCAGTGGGTAGCTGTCACAGGTCATTCAGAGCCTATTGAAGTCAATGAAAGGAGGCTGATTGGGATTTTCCGGTCAGCCTCCAGGTTCCAGCAGGCGGCGGGGGCCAGTTTAGGTGCCTGGAGATGGTCTCCACAGGCTGCCCTGTAGAGGGGTTCCTCCCCCAATGGTGATGGGGGAGTAAGATCCATTTTTAAATTTAAGTTTAAAAAGTTGGAGAGAGTGTGCCTCCAATTTGAAGCACCCTCTCCCTTACTTACCATTTATTGCTGCCTGCTGTTCCTTTCAAGCTAGAAGACCTTTGATTGGCCCTCCAGCTTCGAGAGCCCGCCTGCCATCCTTCATTGAACGGCGAGCCCGTCTCCAGGCCAATTAAGGGGGTGCCCACAGGAAAATCACATTGAGTGATGTTCCTCCCCCGGGTGTGGGTTTAGGATCCGGAAACAGTCCTGCCGTCTGTTTCCCGCCACCGGAGGAAAAATCCTGCCCTTTTTGTCTGAGTCGTGAACTTGCATTGGAACAACACACACAATCCTGAACCATGACGAATAATTTAACTAATTAAAGGAGAAGAATAATTTAACTAATTAAAGGAGAATACTTTACACCTGGCAGGCTGAACGGGAGATGTTCTATCAAGCAGTCACCTAATCAAAGTAACTGTGGGAGTCAGTATGGCTTATAGTGAACATTGATCAACAGTCTATCCCCAGATATGGAACAGAGAAGTTAAGGAAGGATAATCTATTCACTATATTATTATTCACTATAAGCCCACTGACTCCCACAGCTACCTTGACTACACTTTCTCACATCCCACTTCCTCTAAGGACTTTGTTCCATTCTCCCAGTTTCGCCACCTCCATCGCATCTGTTTTGGTGAAGTAACCTTCCATATCAGTGCTTTCGATATGTCTTCCTTTTTCCTCACCAAAGACACGCCCCAACAACAGTTTTGACAGGGCCCTTGACTGTGTCCATTCCAATTCATGCATTTCTGCTCTCATGCCTTTCCTCCAACTCTAGAACCACAATAGAGTTCCTCTTCTCCTCACCTTCCAACTCACCAGCTTCCACATTGAACAGATCATCCTCCGCTTTTTCTGCTTCTTCCAGTGTGATGCCACCACCGAACACATCTTCCCCTCCCCACCTTTTTCAGCATTCCGAAGAGACCATTTCCTCTGTGAGACCCTGGTCCACTCCTCAGTCACCCCAAACAACCCCTCCCCTTCCCACAGCATCTTCCCTTACAAGCGCAGGGGGTGCAACATTTTCCCTTTTACCTCCTCCCTTCTCAATGTCATAGCATGGCTACAGCACAGAAGGAGGCCATTTGGCCTGTCATGTTTCTGCAAGAGCAACACACCTGGTCCCACTTCCCCACCCTTTCGTAGAGTCATAGAATTTCCCCATAGCCCTGCACATATTTTCTCAAGGTTCATCCGATTCCCTTTTAAAAGTCACAATTGAATCACACTCTCAGGCAGTGCATTCCAGATCCTAACCACTCTCTGAATAAAAGGATTTTTCCTAATGTTGCTGTTGGATCTTTTACAAATCACCTTTAATCATGTCCTCTGGTTCTCGACCCTTTCGCCAATGGGAACAGTTTGTCTATATCTACACTGTATAGACCCCTCATGATTTTGAACAGTTCAATCAAATCTCCTCTCAACCTTCTCTTCTCTAAGGAGAACAACCCCAGCTTCTCCCATCAATCCATGTAACTGAAGTCACTCTTCCCTGGAAACATTCTCGTAAATCATTTCTGCACCTTCACATCTTTCTCAAGTGCAGTGCCCAGAATTGGACACAATACTCCAGTTAAGGCTGAACCAGTGATTTTTAAAGGTTCATCATAACTGCCTTGTTTTTGTGCTCTATGCCTCTATATATTGTCATTCACCACTACTCTCTATTTGCTGTCACTCAACCAACTTCATTTCCTGCCATATTCCTTTCTATTCCATGCGTTTCAACTTTGCTGGCAAGCCTATTATGTGGTACTTTATCAAACATCTTTTGGAAGTCCATGTACACAGCATCAACTGCATTAACCTCTTCAAACCTCTCTGTTACCTCATCAAAAAACTCCATCAGGTTAAACACTATTTGGCTTTAACAAATTCATGCTGGCTTACCTTAAATAATCAACATTTGTCCAAGTTCTGTCCTAGATTATCGTTTCTAAAAGCTTTCCCGTCACCCAGGTGAAACTGACTGGCCTGTGGTTGCTGGGTTTATCCTTACACCTTGTTTTGAACAAGGGTGTAACATTTGCAATTCTCCAGGCTTCTGGCACCATCCCCGTACCTAAAGAGGATTGGAAGATTATGGCCAGTGCCTCCGCAGTTTCCACCCTTACTTCCCGCAGCATCCTCGATGCATTCCATCTGGTGACTTATTAACTTTAAATACAGCCAACCTTTCTAATATCTCTTTATCAATTTTTAGCCCATTCAGTACCTCAACCACCTGCACGTTTTTTATTATTAATTTCATGAGATGTGCGCATCGCTGGCAAGGCCAGTATTTGTTGCCTATCTCTAATTGCCCTTGAGAAGGTGGTGGTGAGCTGCATTCTTGAATCACTGCAGTCCATCAGCACCCATAGTACTGTTAGGAAGGGAGTTCCAGGACTTTGATCCAGCGACAGTGAAGGAACAGCGATATAGTACTAAGTCAGGATGGTGTGTGGCTTGGAGGTGAACTTAAGGTGATGGTGTTTCCCATGTGTCTGCTTCCCTTGTCCTTCTAGGTGGAAAAGGTCGCAGGTTTGGAAGGTGCTATCGAAGGTGCTGAGTTGCTGCAGTGCATCTTATATATGGTACACACTGCTGCCACTGTGCGTCAGTGGTGGAGGGAGTGAATGTTTAAGGTGGTGGATAGGGTGCCGATCAAGCAGGCTGTTTTGTCCTGGATGCTGTCGAGCTTCCTGATTTTTGTTGAAACCGAACCCATCCAAGCAAGAGGAGAATATTCTATTACACTCCGAACATGGGCCTTGTAGATGGTGGACAGTCTTTAGGGAGTCAGGATTACTCACTGCAAAATTCCCAGCATCTGATCTGATCTTGTAGCCACAGTATTTATGTGGCTGGTCCAGTTCAGCTTCTGGTCGATGGCAACCCCCAGGATGTTGATAGTGGGGGATTCAGCGATGGTAATGCCATTGAACATCAAGGGGAGATGGTTAGATTCTCTCTTGTTGGAGGTTGAATTTGCCTGGCCCTTGTGTGGCTCGAATGTTACTTGCTACTTATCAGCCCAAGTCTGAATGCTGTCCAGGTCTTGCTGCATCTGGATATGGACTGCTTCAATATCTGAGGAATTGCGAATGGCACTGAACATCGTACAATCATCAGCAAACGTCCCCAGTTCTGACCTTATGAAGGAGGGAAGGGCATTGCTGAAGCAGCTGAAGGTGATCAGGCCTAAGAGACTACCCTGAGGACCTCTTACAGCAATGTCCTGGGACTGATATGATTGGCCTTCAACAACCATAACCATCTTCCTTCGTGCTAGGTATTCTCCAGCCAGTGGAGAATTTTCCCCCTGATTCCCATTGACTTCAATTTGGCTAGGGCTCTTTGATACCACACTTGGTCAATTGCTGCCTTGATATCGAGGGCAATCACTCTCACCTCACCTCTTGAGTTCAGATCTTTTGTCCATGTTTGGACCAAGGTCGAGAGGTGAGTGGTCCCAGCGGAACCTAAACTGAGTATCAGTGAGCAAGTTGTCCTGTTTAAGTGGTGCTTGATAGCACTCTAGACAACATCTTCCATCACTATGGCTTTGGCAGCATCTTCTTCCTTGATAAAGACAGGTGTAAATGACTCATTTAGTACTTCAGCCATGCCCTCTATCTCCATGTGTAGATCTCATTTTTGGTCCCATTTCTCCTCTTATTACCCTTCTTACTATTTATATGCCTCTAGAAGACTTCTGGACTCCCTTTTATTTTAGCTGCCAGTCTCTTCTCATACTCTTTCTTCCCCCTCTTATTTCCTTTTTCACGTCACCTCTGAACTTTTTATATGCAGCCCAGTTCTCACTTGTATTATCAACATCTGTCATATGCCACCTTTTCTGCTTCATCTTACTCTTTATCTCTTTTGTCATCCAGGGAGCTCTGACTTTGGTTGCCCTGCCAAACTAACCAAAATGCTGCAAACACAATTAATTTAAATGAATTTAAAGTTACTATATTTCCCAGTAATTTTTCCCTTTTTACTATACTTTCTGAAAAGGCATTTGTTATACTATGCTATTTAAAGGTTAAGCTATTAAAGTGAGAATATAACAGAATGGTTTCTCTGTAATGAGGATAATCAGTTTAACTAGGATGAACAGTCATTTGTTAGTTGAGATTCTGACAGCAGGTCATAACTATGATTTAGGAAGAAAATTTACAATGCAGCATTCATTAGAAAAGCTTGCCACTTGTTGCCTGTCACAACTTAAAACTTTTTTTAAATAATCGAGTTAACTGTCACCATATATGCTCTTAAACAAAAGTTCTTCAAGTAAAACAGGCCTATTACTACATTGATCATTGTCAGAACCTAGTGTTACAGGAGATTAGGCCCCTCCAACCTGTTCCGCCATTCAATTAGATCATAACTGACCTGTAAATTCAATAATCTCCATTTTCCTGTTTTTATTCCAATAGCCTTGCCTAACAAAAATCTATCAATCTCAGTCTTCGAACTTTGAGTTGGCCCAGCATCCGTTGCCTTTTGGGGAAGATATATCCCGTAGATAGGATTGCCTGTTGATTTCATCATTATTTTGGAATTGATTTGTTGCCCATTAAAATCGATGTGTTCATTATGAAGCTGAAATTATTCACCATGTTAAAAGAATTTTTGTTGCTTTTTCTCCTTTGGTTAATGACTAGGAATATAGAACTTTATTACTCGAAGTTTCATCAAAACTGGATGCACAACTGAATAATTGATCATCACACACGTACAATGTAGGGCATAAGAGCAAAAGCAAGGCAGAAGTAAAATGCAAAAGCATTTTAAAAAGTACAAAAAGTAGTGGCTGCAGGCCTCGGACAACAATGCTGCAGAATCCCTTAATAAGCTGCTAATATTGCTCATAATCAGTTCAAACCTGCTGCACATCTAATGCTTTTTATTCTGATCGTATTTCCATACAGCTACTTGAGCCAACGGCTCTGAAAGGCCTTACATTAATTCATTTTTAGACATTAAAGCCTGTAGCCTTTATTGAAATAATAATTGTGGAAGTGTTCATAACTCTCTTTGTATGGCATAGTCAGCCTCAAGAGCCATATGCATTGATGGATAGAGCATGCCAGCAAATTTTGAAAATTGTTTTTTATTTCATGCTCACGTGCTTCTGAAATTAAATTCAGGTTTGAAATACAATTAAAATTAACTTCTCAATCCAAAATTAATATTTGTTTCAAACATATTTTATAATCCAAACCCACTTTATAATTTATGTTCTAAAGTTGTTATATTTCTCAGTAACTGTTTCCTTTTGCTATATTTTCTGGAATGACCATTTGCTATTCCAATCTTACAGTGTCATCAATGCCAATGGGAGAGGCGGTGGCTTAGTGATAATGTCACTGGCCAAATAATCCAGAGCCCAGGCTAATTCTCTGGGGACACGGATTCAAATCCCACGACGGCAGATGATGAAATTTGAATTCAGTTAATAAAATCTGGAATTAAAAGCCAGTCTAATGGTGACCATGAAACCATTGTCGATTGCTGTAATAACTCATCTGGGTCACTGATGTCCTTTAGGGAAGGAAATCTGCCATCCTTACCTAGTCTAGCCTACATGTGACTCCAGAGCCATTGACTCTTAAAATGCCCTCTGAAATGGCATGGCCACTCAAATAATGGGCAATTAGGGGTGAGCAATAAATGCTGGCCTAACCAGCAACACTCACATCCCACAAATGAATAATAAAAAAAATCTAACTGAATTGTCATATTGTACATACTGTGCAGTGTTGTGTATATAATGGCAATGCTTTTAAGTTTATTTTCAGTTTGTATTATAAAAGAACGAAAGATATTGCATTTATAATAATGCCATCCATGAACTCAGGACATACCAAAGCATTTTAGAAGCAATAAACTACTTTTGAAATGGGATCATAGAGTCATAACAGCTCTGAAGGAGGCCATTCAGCCCATCGAGTCCATGCTAGCACTCTGTAGAGCAATCCAATTAGTCCCATTCCCTGGCTCTATCCCCACAGTCCTTTAAGTTGCTTTCCCTCAAGTGCCCATCCAATTTCCTTTTGAAATCATTTATCATCTCCGTTTCCACCACCCTCATAGATAGCAAATTCCAGGAACGCAGGAAACACAATAGCCAATTTGCGCAGAACAAGGTCCTACAAACAGTAATGAGATAAATGACCAGATATCAGTTTTAGTGACGCTGGCTCAAGGATAAATATTGTGAGCTGTTTAAAATTATGGAGAGATGGGCCAAAGAAGATAGAAACAGACTATTTCCAATAATTGAGGACACTAGAATGATAAAATTTAGATATGAGGTTAAATGTAACAGAGAACTAAAGAAACTTTTTTATACAGCCTTATACTGATTGTAGCAGACCATGCCAACATTTAAGAATAGATCAGATAGCTCGCTGAAGGCGATTAAAGGGATATAGTAACAGCATGAGCAATTGGATAACACTATTGCTTACGGGAACCATAAACTTCAACATAACTGGTTGAGCCAAAAGGCTTGTTTATGTGTTGTATTTTCTATGTAATTCCCGGGAGGAATCTTAAGATGGTGGGCAAAGGTTAGTAACTGCTTCATTAATAATGGCCCAAAATTTGCAGTTGGTGGCAAAGCAAGGTTGCTCACTGCTGACCTCAAAGAAAGCTACGCTGAGACATCTAAAGATCTCTGTGTAAGAACTTCACCTCTCTCAACATGCAATGGATTGTAACATTGCTTAATGGGGATTACCCAGCATCGGGCTGCAGTCATATCATCAAAATATCTTAGCAGCCAATCACATTAAAGAATTTTCAGACACAGCAAACTAGAAAGTGAAAAGCATTAGTAATCAATCTACTTTTAAAAACTATTACAGAGAATGTAATAAAGATTTGGACAAACAAATGGGGTCAAGGTAGAAGCTGAAATTTCATGTCCAAACATGATAAAAAAATTAAAAATCCAACTTAATAAATCTAATAATTATACATAATGGAGAAATTTAACAACATTCCATTACTTTATCAGGGCCAGATATGTTGCTCAGCAGTAGTTATTAGTCAGATCATCTTTAAAAAAAAACAGTTAGACCTCATTGAAGAAAGTTTAACGTTTTTATTGGTTTCTAAAAACGACATGCGAGTGGAAAAGGGGAAGTTCTCGCCAAATCAATTGATTTTGCTGATTCCTGGCTGTGGGGTGGGAGAACGGGGTGCCTTCAGCACCCTGTGGCAGAGCAGCAAATGACAGAGCGCAGAATTTCCATGTTAATCTGCACTTGCGCCAAATCCTAAAATTATGGTCAGAATCAGAAGGGTAATGACGGCAAATGCTGGCAGCTTGCCATCAAAACCCCTGCAAGTTCCGGGCCACTATTTCAAAATAGCTGCACCTCAATTCACACTTTGTGTAAGTGATTGTATATATAATGATGCTTGCATATTTCCTGTAGTTTTGTTCCATTAAAATTCAGTGCTTTCCACAGTCATATACATGTCTGATTGTCTGGAAGGAACATTTTATTGGCTCTGTATAATTACACACTGTTTTAAAGCTTAAATGGATTGCAGATGTGTTCAGAGACTCAGCAGTTTTTTGACATTGTGTTGGTGAATTTCACACCAAGTAGCAGCTTCTCTCACAAAGCTAACACACGGGGGCCAGTGAAGGTTTTATACACTTAAAGTAATAACTTCATTTCTCAACAAGCCAAGCAAACCTATTTGTCCAAGAACTTTATGTTTCAGATTATATCCATCATAGCTGTGCATTAGTGTGTTAGAAACGTCAGTATGTAGGAATATTTATATACTTGTACTGAATTATTTGTCAAACCCCTTCAGTAGATGCAACCTTTCGCATTAATCCTTGAAAACTGGTTATTCGCGTAAGAATGTAATAATCTGTTAATGCATAAGTTTTAGTTTAATATTGAAATCCGACAATGATGGAGATAATAGGATTCTATAAGTAGTCTCAGGTAGATCTTCAGGATAATAAAAATGCGATCCCATACAGAACATGGGTTTCCATTTCAGTGCAATGTAATCTCAATCAAATTTAATTTGTTCATCAAAGTACTACTTAATGAATCACTAAATCTTCCCCATCATGGTTCAACTTAAAATTGGGTTCATCTTTGCAATGTGCTTTTTTAAACTAATATATTATGTCCTGCAACTAACTTTTTGCAGCCATGTTGTATACCCTGTAGCAATGCTCTAATTGTCATTGTTGTACCCCTAGCATTTCAGTACATAGTAATGTAAACAAAGGCTGTGCCGCTATATTGACTGCTTATACTATGATAAGAGTGGGATTGGCTGAGTTCTACACATGTATTGCATGGTATTGTTGGCCTCCAGTGTGCTGGGTGAATTTTTAACTGGATAAGTCAGCTTTGTTCAATTGGTAGAAAATATAGTCGGAGTACTGGGTGGTGACTTAAGCTTCCTGAAAAGAAAATAGATGAGGAACATTGAAGACAGTTATATTCTTGCCATTATGTAAATCAATGTTCGCTTTAAAATTTAGTTGTTGTGCCCGGCCTGTTTTTTCAGTGTGCGGTGCCTTTAATTTTTTTTGCACTGTATTTATTGCAGAACAAGGCCTTCCAGGAACTTTCCAGGCTGTTGCATGGCTGTGCACCTGTGTAGCTTACCAGGAATAAAAACAAAAAGTGATGGAAATACTCAGCAGGTCTGGCAGCATCTGTGGAGAGAGAAGCAAAGTTAACGTTTCAGGTCTGTGACCTTTCATCAGAACTGGCAAAGGTTAGAAAAGAATTAGGTTTAAAGCAAGTGAAGGGGAGGGGGTTGGGGGAGAGAACAAAGGGGAAGGTGTTTGATAGGGCAGGAAAGATTAAGTAACAAAGCTATCCTGAGACAAAGGCAAAGGGTGTGTTAATGCTTGTGGTGAAAGACAAAGCATTAGTTCAGAGAGACTGTTAATAGCAGAATAATGAGCAGCTCTGACTAAATGAAAAGCAGGCACATGGTTAAAAAATAAAATATTAAAAAAAGGCCAGTCGTGCTCTGAAGCTATTGAACTCAATGTTCAGTCCATTAGGCTGGAGAGTGCCTAATTGAAAGATCAGGTGCTGCTCCTCGAGCTTGCGTTGATGTTCACTGCAGCAAGCCAAAGACAGAAATGTTGGCATGAGAGCAGGGGGAAGTGTTGAAATGGCAAGCGACTGGAAGCTTAGCGTCATGCTTTCGGACTGAGCGGAAGTGTGCCTCAAAGCGGTCACCAATCTGCATTTGGTCTTCCCAATGTGAGCAGCGAATACAGTATATGGCGGCGGACATAAACAATGGCGGTCCGCCCACATCCCCGGGCCGCCGCTCATTTAAATAGCCAGGGCGGAGCATCCATTCCAATGACATGGAGGGGGTGGGCTTCGCGCAGGCACTGACACCATTTTTAAAGGGCTTCAAGCAATTTAAGTGTTCTTTAACTTTTTTTCACATTTCCCTTTAAGATTCGCCCCTATAGGTGCTGAGGTTTGTGAATTCAACCATTTCCTGCATCATCTGCTCCAAGAACAGTAGGGAGAATTTTACAGACCACCCGAATGTCAGGGGTCGTGGTGGGGGGGGGCCCGAAAATACTTCTGGCAGAGAGCTGCCATGACGTCGAGAAGGCCTGGCCCAATATTTCCAGTGGTGGTGAGGCCACGTGGCGGCCCCCCGCCGCATGGTGACAGGAGCCAAATTTAAATATATTGATTAATTTAAATTAATGAATAGATTACCTTCTCGCTCCCGCCGTCGGTCCTGGAGCAATCTTGTTGCCGATGGCCGGTACTTCCACGCCTTCAGATCCCCGTTTGGGGATCCAAGGCGGAACACTGGTGTGGAGGAGGGAGCAGGTGTTTCTCTGCATGGGGGTGGGGGAACGGGGTCAAAGTCTTCTCATTGGTGTAGGGGATGGTAGGAAGGGGTAAAGTCTAAAGTTTATGTACTTTGTGGTGGGGGAAGTTCAGGTGGGCAGGGGAAGTGTTTTGGAGGGGGAGAGGGCAAGTTAATGACTTTATGATTTCTGGGGGGGGTGTGGGAGAGGGGCAATTTAAATAGTTTTAAATTTTTTTTCACATTTCCCCTTAAATATTTAAATTGAATGTTAGGGGTCGAAGCCCTTTAAAAATGGCATTAGTGCCTGCGCAATGGTTGCTCAAGCCATTGCTGGGGATGGACCGCCGGCTCCCGACACATCATTAGGGTGGGCGATCCACCTTGGCTATTTAAATGAGCCACCACGCTTAATATCGTAGCGGCCCCGCAACATGCGGCCCACACGAGCGGACCACCATTGTTTAAGTCCGCCGCTGATTGAGGCACCGGAAGTATAAATTGCAGCCCAGTGATTTTCTGGCTCACTTAGCTGTGGATGTCATTCTCAAATTGGCTTTTGAAGAGTATTATTCCATAAATACTATAGAGCAAGAAAGAACGTACATTTCTATAGTGCCTTTGTCACTCAAGATTTCTCAAAAGGGCTTTGTAGCCAATGAAGTATTTTTGAAGTAGTCACTGTTGTAATGTAGGAAATGTTATATATTTGATTTTTTATGCTGCCACCGTATAGAGTCTATCCAGAGAGGTTCTTAGACTGTATTGTTTAAACGCTAGTCTTTATTATCTAGTGTCTATATACATTCCACACTGGCCTGTGTGTCTCCTTAAAAAGTGACGCTGTAACTGTTCTTGAGTCTCTCCCTCATCCCTTACCTCATCATGGTGGGCGGTAATCTTTACATTCTCTCACGATTAACCCTTTGATACCCTTATACTACATCTCTCTCCAAGTTTTTATCCCAATATATATTTACATGCATTCACTTTTTTATTTACATGCCACCCCATCTCCCCTGAAGTCTCTGACTTCATAGATTCAATCTATCAGGAGGCTTCACAACTCTCCTTGATCTTGTTATCGTCAGATTGGGCGGCACAGTGACGCAGTGGTTAGCACTGCAGCCTCTCAGCTCCAGTGACCCGGGTTCAATTCTGGGTACTGCCTGTGTGGAGTTTGCAAGTTCTCCCTGTGTGTGCGTGGGTTTCCTCCGGGTGCTCCGGTTTCCTCCCACATGCCAAAGACTTGCAGGTTGATAGGTAAATTGGCCATTATAAATTGCCCCTAGTATAGGTAGGTGGTAGGGAAATATAGGGACAGGTGGGGATGTGGTAGGAGTATGGAATTAGTGTAGGATTAGTATAAATGGGTGGTTGATGGTCAGCACAGACTCGGTGGGCCAAAGGGCCTGTTTCAGTGCTGTATCTCTAAATCTAAGATGTGGAAGATTGGTAGCCTTTCTCTGATCCCTTATTTCTTGGCTTGGACGGCCTTCGTTGAGGTTTATAGCATTCGGTGCTTTATGAATTTTCGGTTCATCATCTGAATTGTCTAAAAATATAACCGATTGACGTCTTTGATGTAAAGGAATAAGATTCCTTCCATTTCCCCATACAGAACCTTCTTGAGTTTGTATTAGATAAGATCGCTATTGATTCTCGTCTTTCTGGAGAATTACCCCTCCTCTATTTTGGTCTCGTACTCATACCTTTTGCCTTTCTGACTACTTTGGTAGGTTTCTTGTATGGTGTCTTCTGTTCTAATTATGGATCTGTTTGTTTCGATACAACTGTTCTTTGTCTTGTACTTTCTGATAATCCTTGTTTTGCGATCCTGGAAGTAAATTCTTGGGTAGAGTTGGAAGTTGGGTTTGAAGTTTTCTTCTCATTAAGAGTTCTGATGACACTAATCTGCATAATAATGGAGTAGTCCCGTAGGTCAGTAGTGCTAATTGGAAATCTTGAATTTTCTTCACCACAGCTTTAATGGTTCTGACTGCTCGCTCAGCTTCTCCATTTGATTGTGGATATTTAGCTTGTTAGGTGAACAAATCCACATTTTTCTGCAAAGTGTGTGAAGTAATCATTTGCAAATTGTGGTCCATTATCAGATACTATCGGATCAGGTATACCATGTGTTGCGAAAACTGCTTCAGGTGTTTTTGTGCACATTCGCTTAACTTCGATCCATCTTGAGAAGTAATCAACTATAATTAGATAAGATCTTCCCTCAAAGAAGAATAAGTCCATCGCCAACTGTTCCCACAGTCTCGTTGGGAATTGGGTCGAAATTAGTGGTTCTCTTTGATCTTTGTATCTGACAATTTTGTTGGCCTTGCTTCTTCCCAAGTTCTCTGTCCGTGTAGTACTCCTGTAGGAATTTACTGTAGGCATTTCTCTTTCTGTCTCTGGTAATCTTTGAGCAGCATGGTGGGTTGGAAAGTAATCCCTAACTGCCCAGCTTCATTCCTCAACTCTTCAATAGATAGGGCCTTTAACCTGTCCCAAGTTACTTCACCCAGGCTTAGGAAGGTATTGGCCTCAAATTTGGATATATTAGTATTCTAGCAGTGAAAACCACAAGAAAACCTGTACTGACGTTTTTTTCTAAATTTTTTACCAGCGATCAATTTGGTTTCTCACTTCCAATATCTCGTTTGTCATTGGGTTACAAACACGGACGAACCCCCCAATTTCTGTTACGGCTATGTGAGGAGTGGGGGTCACAGTCACCCCTCTTGCCCTTTTTATTTGACTGCAACAGGGTTTATTTCTTTTAAACAGTGGTTGGTGCTTACCACCTCAGTGATTGTGAAAGAACCAATCTGACAGGTTTTCTTGAGATTAAACAAGAAAGAGGTAAGCTTATTATATTTAACAATCTAAACCCAATTTAAAAATAATAAAAAATATGCTAAGCATTCACGCACAGATTCACATGAGAATCACACACACACACAAATAGATTACAAGGTGAAAAGTAGGTTTTCTGGTTGGATTAAAGTCCAGAATAAATAAAAGTTAAATATACCCTTGGCGAAATTAGATGATTCAGTGGTCTTCCAGATGAAGTTATATTCTTGAAGTCCTTGGTTAGTCAAAGTGCACTTTGTGGCTGGCCTGCTTTGTTCCAGGTTTTCTTGAAGGCAGACTGGTAGGTGGTTCTCATCTACTGGCCTCTGGCTGTAGCTGTCTATAGGCTCAGAGGATCCACAGTCACAGATGGTTTTCAAACTTGATGTTTTCTGGAGAGAAAGAAAGAAAGAAAGAAAGAAAGAAAGAAAGAAAGAAAGAAAGAAAGAAAGAAAGAAAGAAATACAGCCTTCTCTGCTCCTGCAGTTTCAGTTACTGCTTGTCTCTTTGTCCAAGGGGAAAGAAAACAGCTTCCCCCGAGATAGACAGATGGTCACATGCCTGCTTCAGTTTTTCTGGAACCTTCTAACGAAACTCAAGGTTAGGAATTGGCTCCACAGGCCCCAGGATGCCAATTTACAGGTGTTAGGATTGCCTTGACTGCTGTGCTAATGAAGCAATTTTAGGTGCTACTCAAGCCTCTGGCTCTGGGTGGAGCTTTTGAATATGCAAAT
The DNA here is from genome assembly GCF_036365525.1 of Heterodontus francisci. Classification (NCBI taxonomy): domain Eukaryota; kingdom Metazoa; phylum Chordata; class Chondrichthyes; order Heterodontiformes; family Heterodontidae; genus Heterodontus; species Heterodontus francisci. The sequence continues at coordinate 108,266,550 of NC_090372.1, read as the reverse complement.
CCAGATGAAAATTGCAGCGGCCATCTTGGCTGCCAGTTTGTTAAAAGGTTAACTGAAGGGGGTTTTCCCATTAAGAGTTGAATGTAAATTTTCCACTGATGCACTTGACATAAGGGGATATTAGGATAGTGTGGAAAAAAGGCATTGAAGTGGATGATCAGCCATGATCAAATTGAATGGTGGGACAGGCTTGATGGGCTGAATGGCCTACTCCTGCTCCTATGTTCCTATTTTCCTATGAATCAAAAATTCCTCACTTGATATTGAAGTCATACCTGCACAAAGGAAGATGGTTGTGGTTTTTGGAGATCAATCATCTCAGTCCCAGGACATCACTGCAGGAGTTCCTCAGGGTTGTGTCCTAGGCCTAACCATCTTTCAGCTTCTTCATCAATGACCCTCCCTCCATCATAAGGTCAGAAGTCGGGATGCTTGCTGATGATAGCACAATGTTCATCACCATTCACGACTCCTCAGATACTGAAGCAGCCCATGTTCGTATGCAGTAAGACCTGGACAACATTCAGGCTTGGATTGATAAATGGCACGAAACAATTGCACCACACAAGTGCCAGGCAATGACTACCTCAAATAAAAGAAAATCTAACCATCTCCCCTTGATGTTTAATGGCATTACCATTACTGAATCCCCCACTATCAACAACCTGGGGGTTACCATTGACCATAAAATGAACTGTACCAGCCACATAAATGCTGTGGCTACAAGAGCAGGTCTGGGATTTCTGTGGCGAATAACTCACCTCCTGTCTTCCCAATGCCTGTCCACCATCTACAAGGCACAAGTCAGGAGTGTGATGGAATACTCCCCACTTGCCTGCATGGGTGCAGCTCCAAAAACATTCAAGAAGCTCAACACCATTCAGGACAAAGCAGCCTGCTTGATTGACAGCCTATCCACCACCTTCAACATTCACTCCCTCCACCTCTGATGCACAGTGGCAGCAGTGTGTACCATCTACAAGATGCACTGCAGCATCTCACCAAGGCTTCTTCGACAGCACCTTCCAAACCCATGAATTCTGCCACCTAGAAGGACAAGGGCAACATGGAACACCACCACCTGCAAGTTCCCCTCCAAGCCACACACCATCCTGACTTGGAACTATATCACCATTCCTTCAGCGTCGCTGGGTCAAAATCTTGGAACTCCCTTCCTAACAGCACTGTTGGTGTACCTACACTCCAAGGACTAAGCGATTCAAGAAGGCAGCTCACCACCACCTTCTCAAGGGCAATTAGGGATGGACAATAAATGCTGGCCTTGCCAGTGATGCCCACATCCCATGAACGAATAAAAAAATCTTGCTTAGGACATACAGGGCTGTATATGTTACAGACCCCTCGACGTCGGGGGTTGTGGCCATGGTGGGTGGTAAACTGCCTCCGGGAGAGGCCCACCATGGGCCTCAATGCCAGAAAGGCCCAGCCTGATATTACTGGTGGTGACAAAGCCTGGTGCCAGCCCCACCACTACTCGGCAACGGGAGCCCAATTTAAATATGTAGATTAATTTAAATGAATGAAAATATTTCCTTCATGTTCCCGCCATCTGTCCCAGAACGATATTGATGTCGGTGGCTGGAACTCCCGTGCTTTTGGATCCCTGTCCGGGGATTAGAATTAGAATTAGAATTAGAATATTACAGCGCAGTACAGGCCCTTCGGCCCTCGATGTTGCGCCGATCATCTGACCTACACTATTCCATTTACATCCATATGTCTATCCAATGACCACTTAAATGCCCTTAAAGTTGGCAAGTCTACTACTGTTGCAGGCAGGGCGTTCCACGCCCCTACTACTCTCTGCGTAAAGAAACTACCTCTGACATCTGTCCTATATCTTTCACCCCTCAACTTAAAGCTATGTCCCCTCGTGTTTGCCATCCTCATCCGAGGAAAAAGACTCTCACTATCCACCCTATCTAACCCTCTGATTATCTTGTATGTCTCTATTAAGTCACCTCTCCTCCTCCTTCTCTCGAACGAAAACAACCCCAAGTCCCTCAGCCTTTCCTCGTAAGACCTTCCTTCCATACCAGGCAACATCCTAGTAAATCTCCTCTGCACCCTTTCCAAAGCTTCCACATCCTTCCTATAATGCGGTGACCAGAACTGCACGCAATACTCCAGGTGCGGCCTCACCAGAGTTTTGTACAGCTGCATCATGACCTCGTGGCTCCGAAACTCGATCCCCCTACTAATAAAAGCTAACACACCATATGCCTTCTTAACAGCCCTATTAACCTGGGTAGCAACTTTCAGGGATTTATGTACCTGGATACCAAGATCTCTCTGCTCATCTACACTACCAAGAATCTTCCCATTAGCCCAGTACTCTGCATTGCTGTTACTCCTTCCAAAGTGAATCACCTCACACTTCTCCGCATTAAACTCCATTTGCCATCTCTCAGCCCAGCTCTGCAGCCTATCTATGTCCCTCTGTACCCTACAACACCCTTCGACACTATCCACAACTCCACCGACCTTCGTGTCATCCGCAAATTTACTAACCCACCCTTCTACACCCTCATCCAGGTCGTTTATAAAAATGACAAACAGCAGTGGCCCCAAAACAGAACCTTGCGGTACACCACTAGTAACTAAACTCCAGGATGAACATTTGCCATCAACCACCACCCTCTGTCTTCTTTCAGCTAGCCAATTTCTGATCCAAAGCTCTAAATCACCTTCAACCCCATACTTCCGTATTTTCTGCAATAGCCTACCGTGGGGAACCTTATCAAACGCCTTACTGAAATCCATATACACCACATCCACGGCTTTACCCTCATCCACCTGTTTGGTCACCTTCTCGAAAAACTCAATAAGGTTTGTGAGGCACGACCTACCTTTCACAAAACCGTGCTGACTATCGCAAATGAACTTATTCTTTTCAAGATGATTATAAATCCTGTCTCTTATAACCTTTTGCAACATTTTACCCACAACCGAAGTAAGGCTCACAGGTCTATAATTACCAGGGCTGTCTCTACTCCCCTTCTTGAACAAGGGGACAACATTTGCTATCCTCCAGTCCTCCGGCACTACTCCTGTCGACAATGACGACATAAAGATCAACAACAACGGCTCTGCAATCTCCTCCCTGGCTTCCCAGAGAATCCTAGGATAAATCCCATCTGGCCCAGGGGACTTATCTATTTTCACTCTTTCCAAAATTGCTAACGCCTCCTCCTTGTGAATCTCAATCCCATCTAGCCTAGTAGGCTGTATCTCAGTAATCTCCTCGGCAACATTTTCTTTTTCTACTGTAAATACTGACGAAAAATATTCATTTAACGCTTCCCCTATCTCCTCTGGTTCCGCACACAACTTCCCACTACTATCCTTGATTGGCCCTGTTCTAACTCTTATCATTCGTTTATTCCTGATATACCTATAGAAAGCCTTAGGGTTTTCTTTGGTCCTATCCGCCAATGACTTCTCGTGTCCTCTCCTTGCTCTTCTTAGCCCTCCCTTTAGATCCTTCCTGGCTAGCTTGTAACTCTCAAGCGCCCTAACTGAGCCTTCACGTCTCATCCTAACATAAGCCGCCCTCTTCCTCTTGACAAGCGCTTCAACTTCTTGAGTAAACCACGGCTCCCTCGCTCGACAACTTCCTCCCTGCCTGACAGGTACATACTTATCAAGGACACGCATTAGCTGCTCCTTGAATAAGCTCCACATTTCGTTTGTGCCCATCCCCTGCAGTTTCCTTCCCCATCCTACACATCCTAAATCTTGCCTAATCGCGTCATAATTTCCTTTCCCCCAGCTATAATTCTTGCCCTGCGGTATATACCTGTCCCTGCCCATCGCTAAGGTAAACCTAACCGAATTGTGATCACTATCGCCAAAGTGCTCACCTACATCTAAATCGAACACCTGGCCGGGTTCATTACCCAGTACCAAATCCAATGTGGCATCGCCCCTGGTTGGCCTGTCCACATACTGTGTCAGAAAACCCTCCTGCACACACTGGACAAAAACTGACCCATCTAAAGTACTCGAACTATAGTATTTCCAGTCAATATTTGGAAAGTTAAAGTCCCCCATAACAACTACCCTGTTACTCTCGCTCCTGTCGAGAATCATCTTCGCTATCCTTTCCTCTACATCTCTGGAACTATTCGGAGGTCTATAGAAAACTCCCACAGGGTGACCTCTCCTCTCCTGTTGCTAACCTCGGCCCATACTACCTCAGTAGACGAGTCCTCAAACGTCCTTTCTGCCGCTGTAATACGTTCCTTGATTAACAATGCCACACCCCCCCCTCTTTTACCCTCTTCTCTGTTCTTACTGAAACATCTAAATCCCGGAACCTGCAACATCCATTCCTGCCCCTGCTCTACCCATGTCTCTGAAATGGCCACAACATCAGGATCCCAGGTACCAACCCATGCTGCAAGCTCACCCACCTTATTCCGGATGCTCCTGGCGTTGAAGTAGACACACTTTAAACCAAGTTCTTGCTTGCCAGTGCCCTCTTGCGTCCCTGTAACCTTATCCCCTACCTCACTACTCTCAACAGCCTGTACACTGGAACTACAATTTAGGTTCCCATTCCCCTGCTGATTTAGTTTAAACCCCCCCGAAGAGCACTAACAAATCTCCCCCCCAGGATATTGGTACCCCTCTGGTTCAGGTGAAGACCATCCTGTTTGTAGAGGTCCCACCTACCCCAGAAAGAGCCCCAATTATCCAGGAAACCAAAACCCTCCCTCCTACACCATCCCTGCAGCCACGTGTTCAACTCCTCTCTCTCCCTATTCCTCTCTTCGCTAGCACGTGGCACAGGCAACAACCCAGAGATAACAACTCTGGTTGTTCTCGCTCTAAGCTTCCACCCTAGCTCCCTGAATTTCTGCCTTAAATCCCCATCTCTCTTCCTACTTATGTCGTTGGTGCCTATGTGGACCACGACTTGGGGGTGCTCCCCCTCCCCCTTAAGAATCCCAAAAACACGATCGGAGACATCACGTACCCTGGCACCTGGGAGGCAACACACCAACCGTGAGTCTCTCTCGTTCCCACAGAACCTCCTATCTGTTCCCCTAACTATGGAGTCCCCAATGACTAATGCTCTGCTCCTCTTCCCCTTTCCCTTCTGAGCAACAGGGACAGACTCTGTGCCAGAGACCTGCACCCCATTGCTTACCCCTGGTAAGTCGTCCCCTCCAACAGTATCCAAAACGGTATACCTGTTGTTGAGGGAAACGGCCACAGGGGATCCCTGCACTGCCTGCTGGTTCCCTTTCCTTCCCCTGACGGTAACCCATCTACCTACTTCTTTTACCTGAGGTGTGACTGCCTCCCTATAACTCCTGTCAATAATCCCCTCCGCCTCCCGAATGATCCGAGGTGGAACACTGTTGGGGAGCGGGGAGCAGGAACTTTTTCCGGTGTGAGGGGGTGGCGGGTTCGGAGTGGCATCAAAGTCATTTCATTGGTGTAGGGGATGCTGGAAAGAGGTAAAGTGTAAAGTTTATGAACTTTGAGGGGGGGGGGGGGGGGGGGATGGTCAGGTGCGCAAGGTAAGTGTTTTTGGGGAGGAGAGGGCAGGTAATTAATTCTATAGTTATTGGGGTGGGACGGGAGAGGGTCAGGATCAATTTATTTAGTTTTTCAAAATTAATATATCTTTAATTATTTAGATCGAAATGTAGGGCTCGAAGTCCATTAAAAATGGTGGCAGTGCCTGCGCAAAGGCAGCTGATGCCATTGTCCGGGGAGAACAGCCCTCCACGTCGTTGGGTTGGGCGGTCCACCCATCTATTTAATTGAGCCGCTGTGCCTTTATATCACGGCAGCTCCGCGTCGTGCGTTACCATTGTTTTCGCCCACCGCCGATTACGGTGGCGGGACTATAAATTACTGCTCACAGTGTTTCTAATATCTGTTTTCCCTTATATTGAAGCGTTGCTTGTAAGTTCCCCTTTACTTCAAATACAACACCTCCTGGGCCACATAACTGGGTTTCTGTTGGTTGCAGAACGTGTGTGGAAAGCCACAGCTCTTTATCTGACAGGACCGGCACACTTGCTCCGGTGTCGAGTTTGAAATGAATGATATGTCCGTTTACATATACGACTGCTGACCAAAATGCTTGTTTCAGATCATTGATCTCACCCAGAAAATATTTTGATTGTTCTGCTGCAGGAGGTTGCTTAACTTCATTTAGCTCTCCATTCTTAACTACCTTCCCTTTAGAGGTTGAGATAATCGAGATTTTATTTTGGCACATCTTACTGAAATGCCCTATTTTTCTGCAATGAAAGCATTCTGCTCTAGTTTCGGGAAATTGTTCACTCCTGTGGGAGGTTTTTGCACGACAGCGCTGTCAGAGTTTAAAGGCGTCTTTTGCTCTTCCCCGCCCCCCGCCCCACCCACCCCTCCCCACCCCAGTGTACCCTTTTTCCTGGTGCCTCGTGTTCAACCCTTTCCCAAGGTCTTTTCTCACATCATATGATTGGTCTATTATTGCTGTGCCAATTGAAGTAGGAATCATAGCATTTAAGACTTCGTCAAATGTGGCTGATTTTTCATCAATTCATTGTCTAGCTATTATATCATCAGATACAGCACCAATTAAATATAATAATGCATGCATTCTGATTTTGATGCAAATCTAAACCTGAGGAACCTTTTTCTGCACAGTACCCAGTTTTGAGTTGGATTGGATCCCTCATGACTTTTGAAATCTCTGGCACTCCCAAATTTTGATCCATTTAAAAAAATGTTTTAGAAATGTTAGTGTTCCCCCTTTAAGAAACTCTTTTTTTTCAAGCTAGCTTTCTTAATGGAGTGTAGCAGATGCTTGACAATGTTCCCTGTTTGTTTATTTTATAGGCTTCTGGTAGGGACTTACCCTTTCTTTCAGCAGTTCACTGAAATGTTTACACAGTTGCTTGTTGGAATTGACAGAGCTGTTTGATAAACCATTTAAGGTTTTTCTCCTTTGCTTTATTTGAGCTAGAGTTTATTTACTTTGTTCACACTTGACTGCTTTAATGATTTCTTTTCTCTCAGCCTGGTTGAGTTAATGGAGACTCTGCTGTGCTTGGGGATTTCCCAGTCTTTTTTTCTCTTAACTATCAGACTTCTCTTTTCAGTTTGGTGCTTTTCAGGGTTTTGTTCTTTTTTTCCCTCGCTCACACAGAGCCTATGGGAAATTAATTTTTTAAGCTATTCAAAGGCTTTTTTTTAACTGGGATTTCTCGATCGTCAGTACAATGACTCACCTGATTGCTTGCTTTTCAGCCATGCTTCCATTCTATGGCGCTTTACTCCGCCTTCCAAGGTATGTAGTTTGTTTTTTTTTTCTCTTCAGCTACTTGTTTAAAAGTTTCTTCTTTTCTGGCTGAAGGATGATTGCTGCTTCAGATTTTCTCTTCTGAATGTGGGACTTCGATCCCAGGGCTGCTCACCATATTGTATATTTGGTTCTTTATGTTGCCACTGTATCAAGTTTAGCCAGTGAGGTTCTTAGACTGTAGTTTTAACATTAATCTTTATTATATAGTAACTATTTACACTCCACACTAACCTGTGTGTCTCCTTCAAAGGCCATGCTGCAACTGTTCTGGAGTCTCTCCCACATGATCTCTTACCTCATCCTGGTGGGCGGTAATCTTTACATTCTCTCAAAATTAACTCTTTGATACTCTTATACCACAGGAAACGTGGCAGCTAAAGATGCACGCAGCAAGATCCCAAAAACAACAATGAGATAATGATCAGATAATCTTGTTTTTCTTGTGGTTACTTGCAGGATAAACATTGGCCAGGACACCTAGGAGAACTTCCCTGCTTTTTTTTTCCAAACTAGCGCTGTGGGATCTTTTACAACCACCCGAATTTAATGGCTCATCTGAAAACACTATGGGTGATTTTCAATAAATTAATGAACTTTAAACCAATTCTTGAAAACAAATTTTCCTTTGTTGATTTAACTTACAATTAAGGATGAGTTTTTTTAGAGGACTTAAATGCTAAATCATACATTATTTGTTTCACAGCAGTGTGTAATTACCATGCACTTATTATTCAACTAATGAGAATCTCCTGACCGTACAATCCTGCTGGCAGAATTGTTATATTTGCCTTTTTTAACAGTCAACTAATATTTTGTACAGATCATGCTCTAGCAGATAAGAACACCCACTCAGTCTGTCTCATTTTAAATCGACAAATAGCTGCTTTTCTCCCTACAATCCTGTGTGAAATATTCTTGGAATGAGATAATGCTAGTATCTAAGCACCTTAAAGTCATAAAAAGAGCTGCATGTATACATTCACTCTCTTAGCACCATAAATAGGACTCAATCGCTAAATAGTTTAGTAATAGTCTTAAAGACAACTGATTTTCTCTAACACTATTGATACCACTAGCAGTAACAAATTTTATAGAATGTTGAAGCTGTATTAAAATGTGCAAGTTATTTAAATGAATTAAGTAAAGGATCTAGTAACATAAACCACCGTGGCCTTAAACCAATTATTCTAACAAGCTCTTTCAGTCTTTAAAGAAAACCATAGATCTATTTATGATCATTAATAATGTAATGAATCACATTGATTGGACATTTGATAACCGAAAATCGTGTGTTTTCTTTTAATTTTCTATTTTTATTTGTTTTCGCATTCATTACATATTTGTGCTGTTTTACCGAGATAGTTGTGGAGATACATGCTTAGGGGTTTCTTCCAACTACGACGAATTGCCATTCTCTTTAGGACAACAGGTTAGTTGTGAAGTTTTAATGTTTAAAATTTATATCAAAAAGTAAGACTTGGGTAAAAACCTGTAAGTCTGACAGAACTCTAGGAACTAACAGTGTTTGGCATTGCTTTTGCATTATTCATCGAGCTCCCATTTCCCCGTCAGTTTCCCCGAACCGACTTGAAGTCACTGCAGACAACCAATTGGAGTGTGCAAGAGACTCGTGGGCCGGGAGGGTGGGGGTGGTCGGCAGAAGCTGGGCTGAAACTTCACGAGAGAAGCCAGAGGCACTGAGTGAAAAACATTAGACGTCCAGCAGCTAAAAACAGAATGAATGTTCAGACGGCGCGGTTCGGTGCGGTTTTGTTCATTTTGCAATGCTTGTTCTTTCTGCTGCTGGGACACTGCGAAGCTCGATCGAAAGCATCACGTGGAGTGGTGGTTCCTTTTGTTTTCGATCCCAAAGCGAAGTGTGATCCTCCTTGTCGACATGTGGGGCTGTGTATCAGGAACAACACCTGCTTCTGTTCTAAAGGATACGAGGGTGATCTCTGTCAGTATGGTAAATAAACACTTGCATTTTGTACAGCATTGGACAAGAAAACTGTGGGTCAATTTCAGATCAATTTCACCATTTAACTTTAGTTCGATACTTATTTTCAGGTTTTAATTTTGGAAAGTAGAATCGTCAATATAGGAAGGAACTTTAAAGATACTTTTAAAATTAAAATCTAAAACTTATTTGAGACGATATTGTAATTCAACGTCAAAGAGATCAAGTGATCATGTCTTCGAGAAAACTTTTCGGTTTGGCATCAAAAAAAGCCAGACTTAAACTTAAATATATATTTAGAAAAGAACACGTATAGTTAGCACGACCTGTTCCACTGGAAGGGCTTTGTGCGGATAAACCAAATTCCGGTGGTAGGTCAGACAGTTTGATTTTTGTGTGAATGAAAGAAGAGACCAAGACAATAAAAATAATTGAGTCGGAGATGAGCGATCTTCAGTAAAACTAAGTTCACGCCAGGATGGTAGTTTGGTTCTTTTCTCGACTGCATATGATTGTAAAACCATCTGGGGATATATAGGAAATTGGTCAGACACGTTTCTGAGAACATCTTCATTGCAAAGCTGAAGAACTGAAAGCTGTATTTGGAAACTATATTCGAGTTCCGTTTTGATGCATACCTTTTATGCACTAAACAAATTGTTTAAATCTGTTGCACTGATAACCGAATGGCTTCTAAATATCGCATTCTGATGTTAACGCCTGCACTCCGAAACACACTGACACCTCATTAAATGTGATTCCAGTAACTTGTTATCCGAAGTGCAAGAACGGCGGAGAGTGCCTCCGTCCAGGGAAGTGCCGATGTCCACCTGGAGTTGGAGGAAGATATTGCCACAAAGGTACATGTAGTACTAGAAAGAAAATCAACTCATTATTGCAAAAACTGTAAATCGGCTACTTTTGTTGTTTACAGGACACATTTCTTCACTCATTTTAAATAGCATGGTTGTGAAATACATTATAATTCACGCGGAGTTATGTTTGTAAACAGTACATTTCTTCGAGAAATGAAGTTCAGATGAAGTTCAATGCAGAGAAATGTGAAGTGATTCATTTTGGTAGGAAGAACATGGAGAGACAATATCAAATAAAGGGTACAATTCTAAAGGGGGTGCAGGAGCAGAGGGACCTGGGTGTATATGTGCATAAGTCATTGAAGGTGGCAGGACAGGTTGAGAGAGTGGTTAATAAAGCATACAGTATCCTGGGCTTTATTAAGGGGCATAGAGTACAAGAGAAAGGAAGTTATGTCGAACTTACATAAGACACTAGTTCGGCCCCAGCTCGAGTATTGCGTCCAGTTCTGTGCGCTGCACTTTAAGAAAGACGTGAGAGCTTTGGCGAGAGTACAGAAAATATTCATGAGAATGGTTCCAGGGATGAGGAATTTCAGTTACGAAGATAGATTGGAGAAGTTGGGACTGTTTTCCTTGGAGAAGGCGAGAGGTGATTTGATTGAGGTATTCAAAATCATGAGGGGTCTGGACAGAGTAGATAGAGAGAAACTGTTCCCACTCGTGAACAGATTGAGAATGCGAGGGCACAGATTTAAAGTATTTGGTAAGAGAAGCAAAAGTGACATGAGGAAAAACTTTTTCACACAGAGAGTGGTTAAAGTCTGGAATGCACTGCCAGAAAGTGTGGTGGAGGCAGATTCAATTGAAGCATTCAAAAGGGAATTCGACTGTTATATGAAAAGGAAGAATGTGCAGGGTTATGGGGAGAAGGCGGGGGAATGGAACTGAGGGAATTGCTCTTTCAGAGAGTCAATGTGGATATGATGGGCTGAATGGCCTCCTTCTGCACTGTAACTATTCTGTGATTTGCCCACTGCTGCCTCTGTGTATCCTGTCTGTCTGGGGTCCCCTATCTTTGAAATTCCAAGTTAACAACTGAAAGAGCTGGAAATTGTCAACAGGTCAGGCAGCATCTGTGGAGGGAGAAACAGAGTTAACATTGCAAGTCGATGGCCTTTCATCAGAACTGGAAGAATTTAGAGAGGAACCAGGTTTTAAGCAAATACAGAGGGAGGGAGGAAAGAACAAAAGGGAAGGTCTGTGATAGGGTGGAAGGCAGGAGATGGATGATGGTGCAAGGCAAAAGGAGATGGTAATGGGACAAGTTAAGAAACAAAAGGTGGATCTAGAGGAGGTGTAAATGGGAAAAGCAGAGTCATCACCAACAGCAGCTGTGTGAAAAAAATGGGGTTAGAGTTATAATTTGACATTTTTGAACATAATGGTGAGTCTGGAAGGCTGGAAAGAGACGAATCGAAAGATGAGGTGCCGTTCCTTGAGCTTACGTTGAGCTTCACTGGAACAGTGTAAAAGGCTGAGGACAGAGAGATCAGAGTGGGTGTGGGGCAAAGCATCAAAATGACAGGTGACCGATAGCTCGGAGTCAAACTTGCAGACTGAATGGAGGTGTCACTCAATCTGCGTTTGGTCTCCTCAGGGAGGCCTCTTTGTGAGCAACAAGAACAGTATATTAACTCAAAAGGAGTACTAGTAAATCACTGTTTCACCTGAAAGGAGTTTTTGGGGTCCTGAATGGTGGGAAAGGAGGAGGTAAAAGGGCAGGTGTTACATCTCCCGGCATTTGGTGCCATGTTCAATGTGATTGAGGAGTGGAATGGAGGGAATGGTCCATTCAGAATGCTGAAAGGGGAGGGGAGAGCAAGGTATGTTTGGTGGTGGAATCATGCTGGAAGTGGTGGAAATGGCAGAGGATGATCTGTTGAATGTGGAGGCTAGTGGGTGGAAGGTGAGGACAAGAGGAACTCTATCATGGTTCTGGGAGGGAGAGAAAGGGGTGAAAACAGAAGAGCTAGTAGTAGGAAGGACAAGGTCAAGGGCCCTGTTAACCAGAGTTGGGGGATCTCAGTTGAGGATAAAGGAAGACATATCGGAAACACTGGTATGAAAGGTTTGCACCATCAGAACAGATGCGATGGAGAGGGAGAAATGGGAGAATTGAATAGAGTCTTTAAAGGAAGTGGAGAGGGAGTCAGTAGACAGTGGATATATTATAGTGGATATTGGTTGCTAGCCTAAACCCAGAGATGGAGACAGAGAAGTCAAGGAAAGAAAGTGAAGAATTGGAGATACACCAGGTGAAGGCAAAGGAAGGGAGGAAATTGGAAGCAAAGTCAATTAAATTATCCAGTTCAGGGTGAAAGCGGGAAATGGTACTGATATTCTGGAAAAAGAGGTGAGGGAGGGAACTAGAGTAGGACTGAACAAAGGATGTTCCACATATTCCATGAAAAGACAGGCATAGTTAGGACCCATATGGGTTCCCATCATAACACCTTTTATACGGAGGAAGTGAGTGAGGTTAAAAGAGAAGTTGTTCAATGTGTAAACAAGTTCAGCCAGGCAGAGGAGGGTGGTGGTGGTGGGCCTCCGATCAAGGGAGGAGTGAAGAGCCCTCAGGCTGTCCTGGTGAGGGATGGAGGTGGAGAGGATTTTGACCATGGACCCGCACTTCTGCTCTCATCCTTTCCTCTCCTTCCCATAACCATGATAGGGTCCTCCTTGGCTCTACCTTCCACACTACCAGCCTCTACTTCATAGTCCACCATTTCTGCCAATTCCAGCCTGATACCATCATCAAACACATCTTCCCCTCCTCTCCCCTTTCATCATTCTGTAGGGACTGTTCCCTCTGCAACACCCTGGCCCATTCCTCAATCACCCCCAACATCCCTTCCCCTTCCTAAGGCACTGTCCTATTCAAGCACAGGAGATCCAACAACTACTCTTGTATCATCTCCCTTCCCATCATCCAAAGTCCTAAATACCCCTTCCAGGTAAAAGAGTGATTGACTCATACCTTTTTAGTATAGTTTTGTACAGTATACTGTATTCCTGCTCGCAATGCGGTCTTCTCTACATGGAGGATACCAAACGCAGATTGGGTGACCACTTTGCTGGACACTTCCATTCAGCCCACAAGCATCACCCTGAGCTTCCAGTTGCCTATCATTTAAATTCGCTGCTCCACTCCCATTCTGACCTCTCTGTCCTCCAGCCTCCTGCACTGTTGTAATGGAGCTCAATGTAAGCTTGAGGAACAGTACCTCATCTTTCTACTAGTTACTTTACAGTCTCTCAGCCACAACATTGAGTTCAAAAATTTCAGATCATAATTTCCTCCCCCATTTTTTTGGACAGCAGCTGTAGTGATGATTCTGCTATTCCTATTTACAAAGTAGGCAAAAACTAATGGTTACTATTCTATATGTGTTTTTAAGTATAAATACTGCAAGCTCTGCATTATCCCCTTCACTAGTGACTTCAAGCATTCCAGAAGTCCTCACTTCTATGATTGTTAAAGTGCATTAATGCTGCTTTGGGTGATACTGTTTAACCAAGGTATAAGACTCTATTTTGTGTCCTTTCTTCTTAAACTACTCTCAAAGTTCTAATTATTTATTATCATTTGCATAATGATTCTTTTAGACAAATCATTTCTCATATAATTTAAAGGAAAATTGTGTTCTGTGGTGTTAACTATTTATGTCATAGAGACAGCACTGAAACAGGCCCTTCAGCCCACCGAGTCTGTGCCGACCAACAACCAACCATTTATACTAATCCTACATTAGCCCCATATTCCCTACCACATCCCCACCTTCTCTCAATTCTCCTACCACCTACCTACGCTAGGGGCAATTTGCAATGGCCAATTTACCTATCAACCTACAAGTCTTTGGCTGTGGGAGGAAACCGGAGAACCCGGCAGAAACCCACGCGATCACATGGAGAATTTGCAAACTCCGCACAGGCAGTACCCGGAACCGAACCCGGGTCGCTGGAGCTGTGATGTTAACCACTGTGCCGCCCATGTGGAACCAATTTTAAAGCCATGTATTTTAGTAATGCTTCAGGTATAGAGTACAGTTTTGTATTAATTCAAGTATTTTGAGTTTTTATAGTTCGATATATTTGATAAATTAGGAAGGGATGGAATAGAATAGATACAAATAAACAGTATCCAGTGCTTGGAGTCTAGAATGAGTAACATATGAATAAAATTAAAGGTAAGAGAGTGCATTCCACTGCCTTACAACCCTTAAGTTAGTAAGTCAGTAAAATTGAAACTAAGACTGTCAAGATTTTGCTGAAGCAGGGCTTCTTGCTGCATTGCTCATTAGGAGAACTTACAATTGCACATTTAGGGCTGGATTTAGTGTGGCCATTTGGAGTGGAAATGTCGGAGAATTGTGTCAGATGTGTCTGCCCGGAAATCCAGCATTGTGACATTGGTTCTGGATTTAGTCAGCGGCAGGAAAGCACCAAGGCAGAATCGCCACCCCGGTGCGACGGGAATGTAATTTAAACTGCTGAGCAATTTTAATACATTTGCATCAAATTCATCATGATTCAATGGGGGCATTGGGATTAAGTGAACGTTGAGCGGCATGTACGTGCCTTCGGATTCCCCACTGTTGAAAGCTGGCGGCATCAAGGCCAGGCTTCAGTGCCGCGATGGGTAGGCAGCCATGTCCAGCACTGTATAGTGGAAAAGGGAGGTGGGGAGGCCATTGTTTGCCTGCTGTGTGCTCTGCAAGGGGGCGGGGAGTTGAGTTCTCTGGAGCTCTGAAACGGGGTTCAGGGACTTGGGACTCTGCAAGTGGGGTCATGGTCTCAGATGCTGTGCAAGGTGGGGGCTTGGTTTAGAGTGCTCTGCAAGCAGGGTCTTGGGTTTGGGTGGCTGTATTGGGTGACCAAACTATTGGGTGAGATGTTTGATTGCCCATACTGCTGGATGAGACAGTTGGCTATCAGCAAGGGTGGGCACTGAGGGCCATTGGGCATCTGCTTGGAGAAGTAGCCAAAGCTCAGTTGCCAAGGCAGAGTCGCCTCTACATCGACAACGCTCTGTAGGCCCACTGGTCGCCTGGCATGGGTCTCATACACCCTGTCTTTTTGGATCCCCGTGGCATGATGCAGCATCTCCGATGGAGGGGGGAACCAAGAGGCATCTGTGCCTGCCTGTGGACCTGCCCGATGATAGCAGCAGCAGCTGGCCATGCCAAGAAGGGCCCACTTGCACCAGAGGGTGTACCAGACACGAATCAGCTACCTCCAAATGTCCGGGTGGCATCGCCAGCGAAGAATACACCTCTCCTGAAAGGCTGTCACCGACTTATGCGCCCTGCTACAGGACCAGTTGCGACCTATGAGGTTTGGGGGTCACCCAATGCTAGTACCCCTGAAGATCACAGTGGCATGAAACTTTTACGCATCTGGATCATTCCAAGGATCCACCGGGCACATGTGTGCAGTCTCCCAGGCAGCAGCCTTCTGCTGCATCAAGGACGTAACCAATGCCTTGTACAAGAGAGCCGATGACAGTGTTCGCTATCGGATCAACCCTGGCAGTCAGGCCGAGAGGGCCATCGGATTCGGGGCTATCGCTGGATTTCCCCAGCTGCAAGGTGTGATAGACTGCATCCATGTGGTCATCATGGCTCCAACGGACTAGCCAGCCACTTTCATCAGCAGGAATGGCTTCCATTCAATTAATGCTCAACTAGTCTGTGACCACCGAAAGTGTTTCCTGAGATGTTTGCCCGCTTCCTGGGAAGCAGCCACAACATCTACATAGTTCGACATTCCCAAGTGCCTTAGTTTTTCAGGCTCTTGCTCACCTTCAGGGATGGATTCTCGGAACAATGGCTACCCATTGAAGAATTGGCAACTGCTGCCTGTAAGAACCCTCTCACTGCAGCGGAGGAGAAGTATAACACTTGCCACGGCCCCACCTGAGTGACCATCGAGCAGGCGATCGGGCTGCTGATGATAAGATTCCACTGCTTAGATAGATCCGGCAGAACACAAGAACACAAGAAATAGGAGCAGGAGTCGACCATATGGCCCATCGAGCCTGCTCCACCATTCAAAATGATCATGGCTGATCTTAGGATTCAACTCCACTTTCCTGCCCACTCGCAATTTCCCTTGATTCCCTGAGAGTGCAAAAATCTGTCTCTCTCAGCCTTAAATATATTCAACAATGGAGCGAATTTCTCCTCATATCAGTCCTAAATGATCGGCCCCTTATCCTGAGACCGTGCCCCCCGTGTTTTAGATTCCCCGACCAGCGGAAATAATCTCTCGGTGTCTACCTTATTCAGCCCCTTTAGAATATTAAATGTTTCAATTAGATCACCTCTCATTCTTCTAAACACCAGAGAATACAGGCCCAATTTACTTAGTCTCTAATCATAAGACAACTCCCTCATCACAGGGACCAATCTAGTGAACCTTCGCTGCACTACCTATACCTGCAAGTATATCATTTCTTAAATATGGAGACCAAAACTGCACACAGTATTCCAGATGTGGTCTCGCTAAAACCCTGTACAATTGTAGCAATACTTCCTTATTCCTGTACTGCAATCCCCTTGCAATAAAAGCCAACATGCCATTTGCCTTCCTAATTGCTTGTTGTACCTGCATGTTAACTTCCTGTACAAGCACACCCAAGTCTTTTTGAACATCGACAAATTCTGCTTTTCTATTCTTACGACTAAAGTGCATAACTTCACACTTCCCTACATTATACTCCATCTGCCATCTTGTTGTCCACTCGCTTAACCTTTGTATATCTCTTTGCAGCCTCTCTATGTCCTCCCCACAGTTTATCTTTTCACTCAGCAAACTTAGATATATTGCTCTCTGTCTCTTCATCTAAGTCATTAATATATATTGTAAATAGCTGAGGCCCCAGCACATATCCTTGAGGCACTCCACTATTTACTGCCTGTCAACTTGAAAATGTCCTGTTTATGCCCACTCGTTGCTTCCTGCCTGTTAACCAGGAGCCCTGCAGTGTGCCCCGGCGAGGATGTCGTATAGCGTTGTGGTCAGCTGTGCTCTGCACAATCTAGCACAGCAAAGGGGGGAGGACTTAGATGATGATGACATGACAGAGTGACACTCCACCACCAAAGAGTAGGATGCAGAGCAGGGAAAGGAGCAGGCAGCACTGGATGTTGATGCCATTGCACCAGAAGCCAGGCAGATTGAACGATGGGCCAAGGAGGCAACAGACAATCTCATACTTACCCACTTCTAGCCACCCTGATGGTCACTCAGAAAAAACCCAATAAAGACTGACCTTAAGGCATGAAGTGTGTCGCCTCCTTTTCATTTGTGCTCCGTGCCTAGCGCCAGCTGAACCATGCGCTAGTGCCCATGGGAGATCATATTCAATAGAGGCTGTGCCTACATTGGCAATCCACCATGGGGGAAGGGGAAAGTCAGCAGCTCACAGTTCATGCATGATAGAATAATCACTTTTACACAATGAAGCTTAATGGCTTGAACAAAGAACTTTATATGATGCAGCAGATGTCAAATTTCAAACACCAGTGAACCCCAAAGTGCGCCTAGGTGCTTTTCTTTATACATTTGTGAGTGCTTTTACAAGGTGTGACCCCATCGCTAGCAGCTGGTCTGGAGGCAGGCTGCTGATCACACTGCCCCTTGGCATGTGATGACTTTGGTGGGTGTCCTCTGGCTGCCTGAGGCTTGGAAGGCCCCAGCTGCCAGAGGGTTTGCTACACAGGTGCAGGACTCCCCTCAGGCATCGTGGCTGCTGGAGCTGGGCTCACTGGCAGAGGGGCTGAGATGCCAGTGTCCACACTCAGAGCGCCCTGAGGGGAGCCCCCAGATGTGGAGGGAAGCCTCTCCTCCTCCCTTTCAAGGCTCACTTGAACCTCCCTGCTCACTAGTGAAGGACGAAGAGCTGGAGAAAACTCCAGGCACCTTGTTCTTCTCTCACCTTGCCATTATGCATAGAGCTCATGGCCAAGGCGATGGTGTGCAGGTCTGCGTGCCTGTGTGGGATTTGGCTTTCCATGAGAGCCACCAACTTCTCAATGTAGGAAGCCATGTGCTCACATGCCTGAGACATGGCAGCACTCATAGCATGGATGGAGCATCCATTCCTCCACTCTTGGCTGCACATGGCCTCTGGCATCTTCGCATGATCTTGCCTTACCTCTCTCTGCAACTCCAGGATGCCCTGTGCTGTCGACACCAGAGGCTCATCATCAGCCTGGGCTTAGCATGGGCCTGGCCTCCCACAATCCTCCAATTGTCAGTGGCCTCGGCTGCCATAGCCTCAGCCAGCTGCTCGGGCGCATGTGCGGAGCTCTCACCATCTTGTGACTCTGATCCTACAGCTGAGTGGAAACCTACCAAGGTGAAAGTATCTGCACCAGTGGAAGGTGCAGGAGAGTCATGTGAAGGTGCATCCTCTGACTGTGGTTCCTCCTCAGAGGTTGAATGATCTCCCCCTTCTGGTTGAGTCTCTTGCATAGACTGACTTGCTTGAGAGAACACAAACCTATGAGTTAGGCTGTGCGGATCTCGTCATGCCAATCATACGTATGTTGATGAAAGCCAATCCTCACTGTCTTGCATGGAGACTCCAGTCTCTCCATCTGGTATGGAGCAGCCACCCTTTGTCCCTGCTAATTCTCGTGCCTCCTCCTCCTCTGCTGTGGAGAGAGGCCAAAGATCTGGGATGCCACCACCATTCCTGGTATCTCCTTCCTGTTATGGGCCCTCTTGTCCCGCAAGTGCAAAGAGGAAAATAGTCATACTTCGCAGCGAGATCAACATGACAGTTCTGCTAGTGTCAGCCCCTTATCCCCTACTGGGGTATCCTATATAGCTCCTGCACCCCTTCTCTCTCAGGGGAGTTAATGGAGGTGAGCTGTGAAAGAAGGTGGCCTGTGACCGCGATGCAGCCATGCATCTATCAGGATGCATCTATCTAACCCCCTCTGCCATCAACATGTAGAGCCTCATTCCCGATGTCCCACTTCCTCCTACATAGCCACACGCAATCACTAAAAAGGAGAGGTGTGGAGGAGTCACCTTGGCAGAACAGGCTGGAGAACCTCTACTTGCCATTGCTGGGGAAGAGGACCTCCTGTCTTTCCCTTGCAGCCTGGAGGAGAATCTCGAGGGAGGCATCACTAAACTTTGGGGCCACCCTGTGTCTTGCCTCTGCCATTCTGCGGGTTCTGCCTCTGGTGGGGTGGGGTGGGGATGGGAGGGGTGGGGGGGGGGGTGAGGGTCCACAGTTTTGACAAGCTAGCAGCAAATGAGTTCAAGGAAGCAATACAAGCAGGGCTGCCAGGCTTAATATATGGCGCCAACACCTGCTCCAGAGTCAACTGATGCTGTATTCGGTGTTTTGCATCCCGCCCCCGCAGCATGATTGACTGGGCCCCGCACCTCCATCATGTAAAATGACCACCCGCCACATGATCGTGGTGGGACAGCCATCCACATGACTAGCGGGAATGACGCCCATTTCCAGGTCCACCGCTGGGATCCACGGCAGGCTCACTAAGTTCAGCCCTTAGGTTTTAAAAACTTTTGCCATAAAGTTTCTAGAAATGTGAGCTGATAATGGTGCTGCAAGGACAACAGGGCATTAAGGACCTGAGTGAAGAATTGGATAAACAGTGTATCTCCTTAACCAATGAGATTAAAGAATTGTGAAATAAACAGTGCAAGGACTGAGAAAGAGGGTGAATTAGAATGGGTAAATTCAATGATAAATCAGGTACAGAAAGAGAAACAGAGAGGGAAAGAAAGATAGGATTAAGAGATAGGAATGTAAGACAGGAAAAATAAGAAAACGTATAAAAATTTATAATTTGACATTTTAAAAATCTCCTGAAACAATTCACAACCTTAAGGAATGAGATTCCATGATTATAATTGTTTACTTTCTGGGCAAGAGAGGTTGATTGGCTGTCATTAACAATTATTACATAATTAAAGGGCACTTACACTGATAATTACTAGACTTACCTTTCTATGGCCAGTTTAGCGGACAACTAATGTGCAAACGCAGCAATTCTTGAAAATCACAGGCTTATTTTCGCAAAGTTAATGGTGGACTGGTGAAAATCGGCCAGCAACTTGTGGAGGTTCACAATTCACAAGGTATTTCTTGCTCATCAAAATTTGCTGACTGTTTTGTGCATTGATAATGGCATACGCCATTCAGATATGGCTTTTTCCTGCAAAATCTGGCTAATAATATTATATTAGATAGGCGGGTATCAGGAAGGAAAGGGAAACAAATGAATATTGGAACAGAGTGGGTACATGGGATTAGGGTGTTTGGAGAATGAAGGTTCTTGTAAAAAAAAATTAAAGTCATAAGACTTACAAATTTGCAAAACTTTATTTCACACAAATATTGTCTCCATGTAGCTACTTGTGAAGGTGGCTGCCTCAATGGTGGAGAATGCATTTCTGTCAACAGTGTTGTGAAGTGCCTGTGTTCCTCTGGCTGGATGGGCTCAAGATGTCAGGAAGGTAAAGGAACTCTTGTGACTGGATTTTTATTTTGCAAAAGCATAAGGTGAAATAAAATTCTTGCATGTTTAAGTTATTCAAATGGTTAAGGGATTCTTTTTCCCTGAAAATGTCAGTGACTTTATAAGTTGTTGAAATTAGGGATCCTGAAAATGTGTATGTTATCTCTCCTTCCATCTGACCCCTCCCTCCACTCGCCCAACAGCAATCTGTCCTCAGGGATGTCGGAATGGTGGAAGCTGTTTGGCACCAGGTATCTGTAGTTGTCCAGATGGATGGGTTGGTGGAGCCTGCCATTTAGGTAAGGCAGAATCTTTAAGACATAACATGCTTTACCATTTTATACAGTATTATATAAGACCAGGTATAAGGAGATCTCCAGAGCTGTGCAACTGCTGGTTTAATTTCTTCTGCTAAAACTATATATCAAGTGCACTTGCTTACATTCTATTATTTACGGTAGTTGATGGTGTCTTTACTTGGGTGCTTTTTGAGAAAGTGCTCAACATATTGGACAGGAGTCTTCACTATATTGCATCGGTTTTTCTGTGCAATTCACCTGAAGTTGGTCAGTGACAAAAAAGACAATGGAATTTCAAGCACAAATTATTTTCAATGCAAATAGAGTTTCAGCAATCTTTTGCGTTAATTTAAAAACCATTGTGCTAGAAGCTGGCCCCACCTACGAAACTGGTCATGATCCCAGATCAAATTAATTAACATAGCGAGTTTCTGCTACTCACATCCATTTTCAGGCCTTCAGAGTGGTTTTTGAAATTAAACTTCTTTTAGCTGGAAGGACACTAGTGGGCAGCTTTTAAATATTAAATAGTTAATTGACTAAGAAACTTATGTACACCAATGTAACTGGTAAATGTTACTGTATTTTTTTCAGTCATTTTCAATTCTTTAAAATCGAGTTACGCACAGGTGGTGAACTAGACACTCTGATTAAAAATGCTTATTTCTTGTGATAAGCCCATTTTCAACTGTATTAATAAAACAGCACCAGATTATCACTCTTAAATATACTAAAGAATTTTTTGGCACAAACATCTTCTCAAAAAAAAAGTTCTAAAATCCTGCTCGACTGGTTCATGGCAGATTTTACGTTTGATGATATGCAAATGAGCTTGAGCGGAAACTTGAGCAGAAAAGGCACTTCTGAAAACTAGCACAACTTTGAGTGTAATTTGTGCCTGGATCACTGCCCCCAAAACTTTTGTGCATTATATTAAATTTTTCAATTAATCATTAAGGCAAGTTTTTTTTTCCTCATTGGTTCAGTGTTTAAGTGTGTTTTTTCTTATCCTGTTTTAGTTTTTTTTGATTTTTGTTCATCCATTGTATTGCATAAAACCTTCGTCCAGATCTCATTGCACCAAAAAGAATTACAAGAAATTCTGTGAGATACAGCATCCATTTGACTAGACAATTCACACAAATTGCTCATATAACACACACATCATAAATTTATAAATTCATACCAACTTAATCTCCACAAGCAGCATAATGCACTCTGCCAGGCGTCCAAACATCCTGGATTGTTGTCACATCCTCTCCCCGACACATAATCCATTAATAATGACACATGGAATTGGTTACAATCTCAACTTGCATTTTTATAGTGTTTTTGGTATTAGCTTGTGTAGGATGCCATTTGCAAGAAGCATGTTGGAGAAGCCCAGTGTTGAAGTAATAAGTAGAGGTGGAGGTGAGCAGCATTGTGGAGGTGTATGTAAGCAATGTTAAGTGATGGATAGAATATGGTTTTTGAAGCTCAGTTCAAAGTCTAACAGGACACTGTGGTTGTGCAGGCTTTGGTTCAACTGGAGGAAGTAGCCAGGAAAGAGAATTGAATATTGGGCAAGTATATGCGGTTTTTAGCAGGAACTGAACACAATGGATTTGATTTTCTCAGAATTGAGATGCAAAAAAAGTTCTGGCTCAACCATGATTTGATGTTGGAAAGACTGGTTATTTAGTTATTACAATAATATTTTTAAAGAACATATTTTTCATTTACTTCCTTGTATCTAATGACTGGCAAGTGAATTGTAATATACCTTCATTAAATAGATTGGAAAAAATGAGGAAGAAGCCATCCTGATTAGATGGCAGACAAGATGCTTTCTTCTTCATGCTGTTGCTAGCAATGCTTTGGTAGCACCCTCAATTCAGAGATTTTTTTCATGGTGCAAGTGCAGTGTGAAGACCCACCTTTGCTTGTGCTATTTCAAAACTATACCTCAACACAAATGAAGCACAATGTTAAAAGTTCTGGTAAATAAACAAACAAACTGCAGGTCATAGGAACGTAAGAAATAGGAGCACGAGTAATCCATACAGCCCCTCAAGCCTTCTCTGTCATTCAATAAGATCATGGCTGAATCTCTACATCAACTCTACTTTCATGCCCTATTCCCATATTCCTTGATTCCCTTAGTGCTCAAAAATCTATCCATCTCAGTTTTGAATATACTTAATAATTGAGCATCCACAACACTCTAGGTTAGCCAATTCCAAAAATGCACAACCCTCTGAGTGAAGAAATTTCTCTTCATCTCAGTCCTAAAGGTCACAATCACATGGAGGATCTTGGGGGGAACTTTAACTTGATAATGTGCTTGGAGCAGTGGATGGGGGTGTTCCGGTAGCATATGGGGAACCCAGAAGTAAGTGCAACATGTCTGTCAGTGGATTTTTAATAATATAAGGTTAAAATAAAAGGCACATGCATTCTTATATTTGTTTCAATAATAGAGCATGTACAAAAACATTGATTCTGGATAAAAACACTGATTATTCTGTTTTGTTTGCAGCGGTTTGTGACGTCCCTTGTGTACATGGAGGGAAATGCATTGCCCCTAATGTATGCCGATGTCGTGGATTCTACACTGGTCCTCAGTGTAAACAAAGAAAAAGTGAATGAAGAGTCTTTTCCTGGAGAGGAGACCTCTTAGTTATTGTTTTCTTTGGTTAAACCATCTGTTAGATTTTTTTTTTAGTCATAACTCAACAGTATGAAAAACTGAGAAACAAGTGGAAAAATTACATAAATCATGAACCTTAACTTTCTTTTTAGTAACTAAAGTGCCTGCACTATGTGGTTATCTTTTTCTGGGGGTGGCTGCATGTGCATTTGTCTAATTTGGTTTTTAATACACTGGTAATCTTCTGTGTAGACCCATTCCTGTTAAATATAATGAAATGTTGGTGCTTTTATTGTAAAATGCTAAACAGAGTGATCACAAGCCAACCATAATTGCTGTGCTAGAGATCAGTTTACTTGGTTTTAAAAGTCCATGTATGGTTGTGTGACTGTTCTTCCCAATGCAAGTATAATAAAGTATAATTTTGAGGCTTTTTTTATCATAGGTTTGCAATAAATATCTTGTCCTGACCAGAAATTCCATATAAATTCAATGATACATCTATCGCATTGGCTGCCTTGTTTCTTTTGGTGGTTGGTATATTGACAATGGCAAGTATTTTATTCTGAATGGCTGTATCTCAAATATTATGTAAACTTATTTATAGATTTCATTTTGCATGCTTTGAAAGGATGGTTATAAACAACCTCGGAGCATAAGTATCAGTTTGGCAAAGGCAGGAAGAAAGAGACGAGCTCCCACAATGTTCCTGTGTGCCCAAAAATCAGCTGATTTGGCACAGGATTTGTATGGGGGCCATCCACACTGGGTGAGGCCATGAACATGCAAATTGTGCATGAGTACAGTGTTGCTTAAAGTTTACCCCATCCAGAATTCTATACATTATGGTGGGAGTAGCAGTCTGCTCGCATTCTTTTTAAAATTGACCTATTGCCTAGTCTACTTTTCAAGGTATGCCCAAAGCAAAATTTATCAGCACAACTAGCCAGTGGTAGTTGCTGCTGGGGCTCAATTAAAATGTTTGAACCAGAAGGACTTCTAGATCGGGAGGTTGACACTGACTGGAACCAGTTCTCAATTCAAGTGACCTGGCCAGTTTCATCTATATCTGTATCTCTCTGCACAAGTCCCATGCCCTGACTCTCAATTGAAAATCAAAATGGTTTAGTGCAACCTCACTGTTAGCTTATCTTACTCAGTTTTCTCAAATCATTTTGCCTTATCTCCTCCAAGTTCACTGCTCTCCTTCCATATAGTTACCCATAGTCATGGCCATCTCCTTGAACTTGCCATCTCATGTGGCCTCTCTATTACTATCATCCTGAACACAGACAAGGCCATCCCTGAACACATCCTTGTACCACTTACCTTTCCCATCCCTTGACCGCCCCTTCCAACCCCACCTCCTTCTGCAAATGCCCCTGAAAAAAATTATCTACCAAGCCACCTAAAACTACCCTATCAAACGCACTCATGTCAAGCCTTTTGCCCTTCATTCACCATGACATCTCTGGAGCTGTTGATTTGCTCAGCCACTGCTTCTCCACCTTTTGATATAATACGCCCCAGTAAAACCCTTAGTCTCTCCCACCCAAGTCATTCTTCCTAGTGTGGAACTTATCTTAATAGATTATAGCTATACTGTATAGTGATTGATGCTGTGAATATTTTTCTTAGAAAATGCTAGAATGGAATTGTCTTTTAATAACCATCATTAAAACAAAAGATTTTCAGGGATCAATAGGTTCAGATTGATATTTTAAAACACACAAAATCAAAGCCTTAGGTTTCATGTGTTTATTCTGAATGTACAGGATTTACAACTCAGTACTTAAAAAAACAAATTTCAAATACTTTGTTACATGAGAACCTTAATGTTCGCACAAGCCATATTTATATATACAATGTTTAATATTTTAAAAGAAATAGGAATTAAAAACTAGCTATTGTAGCATTAATAAGAATACTGTTTGGTGTGTTATATACACAATTGTATTGTGCAACAGCTTTGATTCAACTCGGCATAAAAATATTGAAAATCAATCACTTAATTGGCACAAAAATCAATGTGTCAAGAATTTAGAGGGCATTGGTCATTGTTGATAGATATAATATACTATCATTGTTTTATCTATAGAAGTAGTTTTAAACAGTAAATAGTTTTACTAAATTGACTAACTTGGATTAAGTTTATATAAAATATTCACCTTAAAATGGAATCTTGAATAAATTTTATAAACAACACCTTTAACTTAATATACATTGAAAAAATGTAAATATCATACGTGAAATTATCAGTAACATGCATAGTAACACGTTAGACTTTAATGTGCATGAATCTCGTGGCTTTATGTGGATATTCTAATTCGTCACACTGAAGCTAGTCCTAAAATGTATGGAATTATGTTAATTATGTCCCACATTACATTTTCCATCATATACTACGACACAACATTGTACCACAGTTTAAAAAAGCTTATATTCATCTAGTTAAGAGTTCAAACTTTATTCTGCAACTTGTGTGGACATGCGATACCTGTGTTTATGTAAGTATTGGCTATTCTAGTACTTTGGAATTCTTGGAACCATGTGTATGGATAACATAATATTTATGGACTCTCTGTGTCATCCTCTTTGACATGGTGATTAGGTCTGTAAATATTCTACAATAATCAAAAATGACAGTGGCTTGGATCATCATTGATCTTTTCAGATCCGTGAAAGGGGATGGGGCGGGGGTAATATCGAACTACACTATAGGTATCCACTCTAACTGGTTTAAGGAATACCCATTGCAATGTGTATGGTTACTGTGTTTCTGACAGGTTTCAGTAACTCCATTTAAAAATATGTCCATATTAGTACATATTACTGTCATGATAGTATTTTTACACAGTAAATGATTATTACACACCTTGAAGAATGCATGATTTTATGTTTTATATTTCATTATCATACATTGAAGACAAAAATCCAGAAATTACATTTGAGGCTGTAGGATGATGAACCTCTAACACATCTGTAAGGCTCTCTTCGCTAGCTTAATAGAGGCATTAACTGATTTCAGATCAATGGGCTAATGCCTCTTTTACAATACTGAACAGAGGAATGTTGCATGGTGTTTTAGATGTTCATCTACTAATATCAATGACAGGAGTTCTGAGTCTTAATTTAATTTTAATCTTCTGGTCCATTGCGCCAAGTAGCAGTTCATCAAGTGTGATTGTGCTTTTAACCAACACAATGACACTCACACAAGCTGATTCTTTTCCTCTCCTAAGGGATGCTGGGGGCAATTGTATCATGTAGCTGAAATTTGCTAACTCAGCACAAGCCAGGGACAGAACCAGAGACTGAACCAGGGACCCTCCTGTAGGGTTTCACACCACAGAGCACATTTACTCACTGAACTAGGAAGGAGCCCAAACAACCTGACATGTTTGTCTGCTCATGTGCAGACTGTAGGAACATACTTAGAGAACAGATGTATTAAATTTAACCACAATATAGTTGCACATAATACAGTTCTAATTAGGGTCTAGAATTTCAGTTAGAAACAATTCAATAAAAATAATAATTCTTTGAAACAATTCAGATCTGCTACAGTTCAGTAAACAAATCAGAATTGAAGTCAAAAGTTTCACGGTAGGTGGACATTATGTAAATGTTTCACAAAAACATATGATTTTCTAAGTGTCCTGCAGCCATTACTGACTCTACAATTAGCCCCTGGCATTCCATTATGAGGTAGTAAAACTACAGGAAGAAGTGGTGTGAGCAATAATTACATTTTGCTTTACAGTACCTCACATTACTCTGTTCAAACTGTAAACACACCACTTTACTCAAGAACACCTGAACAGCACGATTTTCAATACTGAGTTGTAAGTGTCTGTGCATGCTTTGGATCAAATCCTTGGTTTAATCTTTTAATTTAACAGTACATCCTTTGATGTTTCCAGTCCTTATAATTGAGCAAAACCACTTCCGGTTCTCACAACAAACTTCAGCATTATGTCCGTTATTGCTGCGAGGAATATTAGATGCTGGTGCCAAGCTAACCTTGTCTCATTGGTACCTGATTGAAAAGAACAATTAATTGTAGATGCATGCGACTGGGAATTATCAGATTTTGCTCAGTCACAGTCATGACAAAGACTTATTTGCAAAGGTGCTAATTGGAAAACCCTGTCTCTTCGTGAATTATGGATTAGTTATATAATTCTGTATTAGGGCAAAAGTCCAAAGAAATACTACTTCAACAGCTGTTAGTGAAAGTTTTCTATAACAGCCACAAAAACCAGAAGGTTCCACTTTTGATTCCTAAACTGTGTTGAGTTAGCTGACCTCAGCTGGGGCAGCCAGACAGGAAAAAACAGAATAACAGCAAGAAGACTTGCATTTATCTAGCACCTTTAATGTAGAATACCATTTTGAGGTCTTTGACAGAAGCGTTATCAGCGAAAAAAGATTGCTGAGATCAAAAAGAAGGCATTCAAGCCTAATGTTTTGGCTTCCCAAATCGAGCACGATTCTCACAAGCCTGGGGACCAAACTGATTTATTCTTTGGACTCATCAGAATAGATCAGGTGAGCTATGGCTGTCAACTATGTGTCCTGACACTGCTTGCCCATCAAAGCTTTAACAATTTTGCCTTGCTGCAAGGCCCAGAGGGTTTTAAGGAGGATTTGAGAGGAGGAGCTGGATGTGGAGAAGTGGAGGGGCTTAGGGAGGAAATTCTAGAGCTTAGCACTTAAACAGCTCAAGGCACAGCTGCTGGTGATGGGACAAATTGAGTGGGAGATGCAGAAGGGGCCAGAGGTGGAAGAATGCAGGGCTCTTGGTGGGATGTAGAGCTACAGCTGGTTACAGAGTTAAGAAGGGTTGAGGCCATGAGGAGGTATAAATGCAAGGATGAAAATATTAAATTTGAGGAGTTGGGGGACTGGAAACCAATGTAGGTCTGCTAGCAGACAGGTAATGGATGAGCAGGACATGGGCTGGAATTTTACGTTGGGCGGGAGGGTCCGTCCACTGGCCGAAAAGTCAGTGGCAAGCCTGCCTCCGCTGGGCTTGGGAAGCCAGGCCGGGATTTTTCACTCCCCCCCCCCCACCCAATGCCCTTAATTGGTCTTGGGCGTGACTTCCACCTCCTTGAGGCAGGAAGTCCCGCCTAATGGAGCTGCCAGCCTGCAGTTCTTAGTCCCAGCAGCACCACTGGGAACAGTGGCTTTCCTGCGACTACACCCAGCCATTGGAGGTGAGAGGTAAGCTTCCGGGGCCTCGCCGGGGACATCCGGTCAGGCCCTGGCTAGGCAAGGTAGTGTTGTGCGTTGGGGGTGGTTGGGGCTTCGGGGGTGCCCCTCCATGGGGCACAGGGTGCCCGATCAGGAGGCGCCACCCTCCCCACCCCGCAAGAAGGCCACCTAGCTTTACCAGGCGGGGTACTTGGGGCCTTTGCTGTTCGGCCGCCGAGGGTAAAATACCTGCAGTGGCAGGAAGAGTCCCTTAAGTGGCAGTTAATTGGCCACTTAAGGGCCTAGATTGGCCTGGGGCAGGCGGTTTCTCACCACTGCTGCCCCGCATAAAATTACAGCTCGTTGGGGGGAGCCGTAAAATTCCGGCCATGGTGTAAGATTGGATACAGGCAGCAGAATTTAGGATTAGCTGAGCTTTGCAGATGGTGGAAAATAGAAGGCATTCCAATACTGGAATGGTCGAGCCTGGAGGTGACAAAAGCATGGTTGAAGGTTTCAGTAGCAGATGGAGTGAGGCTGAGGTGGTGACAGCTGATGTTATGATGGTGGAAGTAGGAAGCCTTTGTGATGGAGAAGATATGGGGTCAGTCTCAGCTCGAGGTTAATTAGTACACTGAGATTGTTACCAGTCTAGTTTCACCAGAGAAAGTAGACACCAATCAGTTGCGAATACAAAGAGATTTGGGATGAAGGCCAAATTGTGACAGATATAATCAGGGAGTTACTTTGCTTTCCAGTGTATATAATAATTGTATTCCAAAAGGTTACTCTCACCTTCTTACCACAAATGATTCCAGAATATCCTGGACGACAGGAACACACATTTGGAAGAATACATTTACCTCCATACAGGCATTTTTGTCGGCAGACAGCTTTGAAACATAAAAAGCATATATTTATATAGCACAGAACATATAAATGGTAAAGTTTTCATATATAGTGATGACGCTTCATTATAAAATCACCAGTCTTTTCCCTGCTTTCAAAGGTGCTGATTCATGCTGGGTTACTGTTCTATAGGGTATTCTGCCCTCTGGATCCTTGCCCAAAGTATGTTGTGAGTTTCTGAGGGAGGGGTGAGGAAAATTCCTCCTAGCTAAAAGTTTAACAAAAAAGTGTACAAAATGAGAAGCTCTGGGCTGAATTTTATGGGCCTCCTGTGGCGGTGGGGGTGCGTGGAGGGCCCGTCGCCTCCCTGTCACCAAGACATCTTCCTGGGAGCAGGATAAGCCGACGACAGCCTTCCCACCCAGTGGCCAATTCAGGGTCTTAAGTGGCCTATTAACGGCCGATTAAGGGCCTCTTTCCACCGCCTTAGTGATCTTACCAGTGGCAGGAGGCTTCTGCCACACGGAATTCGCCTTGTAATGAGGCGACCTCTCTGCGGGTTTGCCGGGGTGGAGTTCCTCCTCCTTGGGCAATCTGTGGGCAACAGAAGACCCCCGCCGGGGGCCCTCCTCCCCTGCACTGCACGACCACTCCCATGCCCCCACCTCACCGGGGCCTTCTGGACTGGCCCCAGTGACCCCGTCTCACCTACCTCTTGGCCAGGGTTCCAGTGCTGGTCCTGGGTCCAAGGCCTCTCAAGTACCAAAATGGCCACCGCACCTGGTGGCACTGCCAATACTGCTGAGCTGCTGGCCCTCTGATTGGCCAACAGGTCATGAAGGCAGGATGCCCATCTTTAAAGGGACAGGGATCCCGGCTAATGAAACTATGAGAGAAAAAGACTGTAGAATTGCTCCGGGTGAGGCAGCAGGAAAAGGCAGAGGCAGGGTTCGCCCCGCCTTTTAGGCCTGGCACTGGAAGCCCCACCTCCTACACAAAATCTAGCCCTCTGTTATACTGATGCCAAAAAACTATAAACAGGAAGATTTTTGCCTCCTAATTCGATCAGGCTTCAGTTAGGCCATTTCTTTTTGTAACTATTTGTGGTGTCATAACTCACTGATAACTAAACTGATGCCAAATGCATTATTATTACTTACAATTTCCATGGCAGTTCTCCTGATCTCCTACCGTAACTTTAATGGAGGATTGTAGGGAACCCCAGAGAAATGGCATAAATAGTCATTTCCTCAATTCTCTGGGACTTTCAGCAATATCCGAACAAAGTTATGATGCAAAATTGGGACAAATCTGCGAAAATTCTAGCCCCATATATATTTGGTACTTTAGCTCCATAGGTCACAGAATCTTATTGTTAGTGCTGTAAATTGGGTGGAGATTTTTTACATGTTGGTATAAAATTTTCTAGTTTTGGGCTGGGCAGATGATTGGATAGTTGCAAGGACAACAGACAAACCTGACTCACTTGGTTTCTTGTCACTTGATTTTGGGGGTGAGCTGCAAATGCAAAAAACATTTGGGATAGGCAGCTCGCACAGTAGGGGGCAGCTTACAAAGGCAGTGCACCTTTCCTGGTGAAAGGGGGAACCAAAAGGTGGAGGAGCTTCACTCACATGTTTTCCCACGGTAGAGGGAATGACAAGTCACCTCGGTTTTTGAACGGATCCTATTGCTATGTTGGTGGAGTAAATTGAAGCCCCTTGGATGGGCACCATTTCTTACAGAGAGTTGGCGAAGAAGCTTGATAGGAGGTTGCCTACCCTGTCAGTGCCAACAATAGATGACAGCACCTGGCTGCAGTGCTGAAAGAAATTCAACAACCTCACAAGGTGTGCTAGGGTTAAAAAAAGGGCATAACAAGTAAAGCAATGATGTGGTGTCATTACATTGCCTTTAAATGCTTAATCAAGCCTTCACATGCGTTTGTACCATTGAGCCCAATGTCACAACCTACCTTGACAGTTGGAGCCTTTGGCTCCTTTGAACATCTGCTAAAGTCTGGCCTGCTTATATCAGTGCAAGTATTGGTGGGTGAAAATAATGCACCTCTCGTGTATTGCAACCCACTTGCCATCCCTTCGGATTCCCCCTCTTCTTCCTAATAATTCATGGTGGAAGAATTCCTATTGGAAAGCTAATTTGTAAAGATGTTTCGCAATGAAAGATAAAACTATTTGCACAAGAGTGCCCTAGGCACACATGAGAACCCTAGGTGCCTTGATGAGAAAGAAAAGGTCCTCAATTGACCTTAGACCAGGAAAAAGAAGTTTCTTGTGCCTCTTTAAATCTACTTGCTTGCATTGCTTATCAACTAAAAACCCCAGATGCCTAATTACCACATTCAATGTGGTATTAAAGCAGGCCTCAGAATGACATTCCCATGTCATTTACATATTAAAATAAAATTTCCTGCCTATTTCAAGAAGGAGCTTTTACTCCTCTCTCTTGACCAGCCCGTAGCTAGAAATGTGCATCAGGTTCCATAGGTCACAGAATCTTATATAAGTTTATACAATATATAACCTTATAGAACAAATACTAATAGGGCATTCTGATGAGAAAAACTGTGAGAAAAAAATGTGAGACTGGCCAGTGGGTCTGATGTCCATAACTCAGCTCCTGACCATATCACAGCCTTGGTCCGAACATGGGCAAAAGCGCCGAACACAAGAGGTAAGGTGAATGTGATTGCCTTGGATATCAAGGCAGCATTTGACCCGGCATCAAGGGGGAAGTCAATGGGAATCAAGAGGAAAGCTCTCCACTGGTTGGAGTTGTACCTAGCTCAAAGGAAGATGGTTGTGGTTGGTGGATGCCAATCATCTCAGCCCAAGGACACTGCTGCAGGAATTCCTCAGAGTAGCGTTCTCAGCCCAACCATCTTCAGCTGCTTTTTCAATGCCCTGGCCGCCATCATAAGTTGAGAAGTGGTGATATTTGCTGATGATTGTACGATGTTCAGTACCATTCGCAACTCCTCAGATACTGAAGCAGTCCGTGTCCATATGCAGCAAGACCTGGACAACATTCCCCCACTATCAACATCCTGGGGGGTTACCATTGATCAGAAACTGAACTGGAGCAGCCATATAAATACTGTGGCTACAAGAGCGGGTCAGAATCTGGGAATTCTGCAGTGAGTAACCCACCTTCTGTCTCCCCAAAGCCTGTTCACCATCTACAAGGCACAAGCCAGGATATGATGGAGTACTCTTCACTTGCCTGGATGAGTGTGGCTCCAACACTGAGGAAGCTCGACACCATCCAGGACAAAGCAGCCTGCTTGATCGTCATCCCATGCAGCACCTTAAACATTAACTCCCTCCACCACCGACGCACAGTGGCAGCAGCATGTACCATATACAAGATGACTGCAGCAACTCACCATGTCTCCTTTGACAGCACCCTTCAAACCTGTGACCTCTTCCACCTAGAAGGACAAGAACAGCAGATGCATGGGAACACCACCACCTGCAAGTTTCCCACCAAGTCACACACCATCCTGACTTGGAAATATATCGCCATTCCTTCACTGTCGCTGGATCAAATTCCTGGAACTCTCTCCCGAATAGCATTGTGGGTGTATCCGCACCAGATGGACTGCAGCAGGTTCAAGAAGGTGGCTCACCTTCACCTTCTCAAGGGCAATTAGGGATGGGCACCCACATCCCACGAAAGAAAAAAAAACTGCAGACCTCTAGCAGGATGTACTGACTGTTGATAGAGGCAGGCACGCTAATTAATTTTTCTTTTTTTAAACTTCGGTTGCTCACAATAGAGTTGAGCAAAAATATGTATATAAAGACTTATTACATGAATCTGATATCATGCTTCCTTCTGAAATGTTTTTGCATCAGAAAATAGAGAAATTTGGATGCTTACCTAAATTTTTGCATCTGATGGGTAATTTTGCATTGACACCAATTCCAATTTGAGCAAAGCGTAACATGTAAGTGTTACGACCAGGTGAGAAAGGGGTCTCGGGTTCCCTCTCAGCCTTCACCTGGTCTTACTGTAACAGGGTTTAATTTGAAACACACCATTTTTTTTTAGCTTGTCCTTAGTGAATCCTTGTTCAGTAACTTCCAATTATAAGGCAAAGAAACTCGCCAAACAGGTTTTCTTAGGTTTCAAGAAAAAAGGTTGAACTTTATTGAACTTAAACTCTAATTCAGTTAACGCCTACGGATTGACGTGCCCAAGCTAGTATGCATACACAATACACACATGCAGATAGAGACAGAAAAGAGCAGAAGAAATAAAGTGGAAAAGTTTGAGGCATTATCTGAAGATGGTTTTGGTTACTGTTCTTAGAGCTTGCTGTAGACTCCTTGATTGTAGGTAGGTTTTGCTTTTCGTTGGGGCCCAGTATTCTTCTTAAACCTTGTTTGATGTAGGAGACTTTTCTCTCTTGAAGTTCATGTGTCCTCAATGGGTCCAGAGGCTTGTGAGAAAGAGATGAGAGCAGACAGGAGAGGTCTTCTCACTCCAGGAGCAAACAGTCTTTTTTTTCAAACTCTTTGTACAATTCAGAAAAACCCAGGTTGCCAAGCAGGTTAGTCATGTGACTGGCTGGTCTGACCACGTCGGTTGTGGATTCTCTTGTCTTAGCCGATCCTGGAATGTCTCTTCTTACACACAATACCTGGTGCTCAAAGTCCATTGTGGGTAAATTGGAGCAGGGAATAGCCCCTTTGTCTCGCCAAGCACTGAATGTTAGTATGCAAAAATGTTTTTCCAGCCAAGTGTCTGGTTATTTTTTTAACAAATCCTTTCTTCACTCCAGTAACAGTTTAAAATCAACGTTCATATGACAAAATTAATATGCCTCATTCTTGGCAGGTGGGGGCCTGCATGACGGAAGTCATACTATAAATAATAAGGAATGTATGTGGGGAGGGGACAACTTAATCATATTGTTTCATAGAATATTTTGTATTTGGGACGTACCAAGCAAATAGAAAATTTTAAAACAATCCTGGTTCCAAATTTCCATGCCACTTCCATTTCATGGCAGATCCGCAGCATAAAATTGGGGAAACTCATCTTTTTCTGACCAGAAAATTGAGGGGGAATCTCTTTCTGATAAATTTTGGGGCAGAAACTGTTTCCCTGAGATTCCAAATGTAATTTGGATCATCCCACGATCTGTTTGCCATTTTTTAAAAATTCATTTTTGAGATGTGGGCATTGCTAAAAGGCTAATAATTGTTGCCCATCCCTAGTTGCCCTAGATATTGGTGGGCCTTCTTCTTGAAACACGACAGTCCATGTGCTCTCACATGCTGTTATGTAGGGAGTTCCAAGTTTTTGAATCAGCAATGATGAAGGAACGGCAATATGTGTCCAAATTGGGATGGTGTATGAATTGGAGGGGAACTTGGAGGTGATGATGTTCACGTGTATCCACTACCCATGTACTTCTAGTTGGGGAATGTCGCGGGTTTGGGAGGTGTTGTCAAAGAAGCCATGTCAAGTTATTGCAGTGCATATTGCAGATGGTACACACTGGAAACATGGTATGTTGGTGATGGAGTTGGTGGATGTTTAGGCTAATAGATGAATTACCGATCAAGTGAACTGCATTGTCTTGGATGATGTAAAGCTTTTTAAGTGATGTTGCAACTGCATCCATCCAGAAAACTGGAGAATATTCCATCACACTTTTTGAATTGTGCCTTGTAGATGATGGAGAGGCTTTGTAAAGTCAGAGTTGAGCCACTCACCAGATTACCCAGCCTTCGACCTGCTCTAGTACATGCAATTTATATGGCTGGTCTTGTGGAGTTCCTGGAAAACAGTAACGCACTTGACTTTTATGGTGGGGGACACTGAAATGGTAATGACGTGCAGCCACAGAAATTTTCCCTCACTGCTCTCTCTGTGGCTATGAAGGTCATGACCATAGTCCACTTTTATGGCATTAGGTTATTTCAGGCAGCCATGGGGGAATCGAGCACATATTTATCATTAACTCATGCACTTTTCAATCTGTTGAATTCATCCAATTTGACATTACTGCAAGTCAGCAGTGAGGTAGGGCCATTCAGTTTTATGGGGTTTGTGGCTTTTCCAAAGTCCAGGATCCAAGACATGAGCTCTAAACCACTTCACCTTCCTCAGCATAAAAGACTTACACTTCATGAACATACAGATTGCGTGGCAACTTGCAAGGAATCCTGCATGTCAAAGTGAGATTAGAAGTTGTTATGATGCATTCATCCTTTGGTCTTCAGTAAGCTCTTGAAGGAAGGAGATCATTACAATGGATGGCCTGCGGGTGACAAAGCATAATTCGCGCTCCCACGTATAATGACCCCACTAAGGATTGCATGAACAGAAGAAGAGCATTACAATGTAGCATATGCCTCTACCAGAGTGCTAATCAAGACAACCATCAGGGTCTTCTAGGGGCACATTTTCTGCTTTGGTAAGCAAAAAAGGCTTCTGTAGTATACTCCAGCTCATGTGCGCTACCTTGTTGTAGCCTACTGTGCACAACTTCACCATATAATAAGAACTGGTTGCAGATAAATCTGAAGAGGTAGCCCTAATTGTTTTGGAGGCAGAAGTACATGTAGTGGATGGAGGAGCACATCATCCAGACACCTCAGTGACTGCTAGAATGCGCATCAGAACAGAATTGATCACTGATCTTTCAATTCAGTACTCATCCTCTTTTCCCCATAAGACCATATTGATGATAAATAAGTTAGCATGAAATAATGCACCCTTTCCTTTATGACTGTAATCAATGAACAACAAAGCACAACATATGTACACCTCTTTTAGTACAAGAAGCTCTGAAGTGAAGAGCCACTTACCTACTATCTCTTCACACTGTGCAACCCTGGATGACTACACGTGACTTTCTTTCTCTTGATCTAGTGGATCTCCTATGTGCAACTTGAAGATCAGTACCACCTGATGTTGGCTGGCTGCTGATGTGATACATGACTTCTGGGACTAATGTAGTAGTTTGCTTCTGGGATGGAGCCACTACTGGCTGCATCTCTGGAGGTTCTACCTGTGCAGTCTGGTGTCACCTCGAATATGTATCAGAGCTGGTGTGTGGGAGTGATAAAACAAGTGATAAAGGAGGTGAGATTGAGGAGGTTCTGGCAGAAGAACCTGCGGTAGGATCTTGGTCCAGGGATTCATGGGTAGGATTGACTTTTACATATTCTCCCTCTTTATCGGCATCCTCATTGGCATTGTCACCTTCACAGTGGACAATGAAAAAAATCCTTCTCTTTTGTTCTGCTTCTTGCTCCTCCTCTCCTCACCATCTTCCTTATCATGCTGCCTGTTACTTTGATGGATCAGCAGAAAAGGAGGGTGAGGATAACTCCTCTAAATTAAGGAAATAGAAAAGTACGTGGGTGTTTGTGGCTCTGCGCTGCTTCACAGCGATGTCGTTGCAGCTGTGTAAGTCTGAATCCACTAACCTGACACCAACGCTGTGCCACTGATCTTGCTATCTCCCACAGCTAAAGCAGAGTGCCTTGCAAAAGCTCCCATGGCCGGCTCCTCATAGGGGCTGAACTCTTTAAAGGGAGGAATGTCACCTCGGATTGCCAGCCTCACACATACATTGCACACATTTCCCTCCTGGAAAAAGATTGAGTGAATTAAGGTTAGCAATTGAAGGGTGTCTCCAGATGACACTGGACAGCTGATGCAACAGTTGTGGTGGTATCGCCCTGCTGACATGGAGGTACAACCTTTAAGCTTCTGCTTGCAAATAAATGCTCTTAGGGGCGATAGCAGTACATACTGTAAGATTTTTTGTCTGTGGCCACCTTAATCAGATTGCACTGTGATAGGTTAGTTGTAAAGATCTTGACTTTAGAGGACGAAGAGTGTCCAGGCTATCTAAGGAAGAAAGGAGAGAATGACCATGTGTTACTTTGCTTGTTCTGGTCAAATCATTGAACTTCTTGTGGTCTGCAGTTCTGTTGATGAAAGAATTGGCAAACGGTGCCAGTGCCCTCTTCCTCCACATGGCACGAGACATTTTTTACACCTTCCTCCCATGGAAATTTGTCAGTCTCTCCTTCTCTTTTTGAGGTCAGTCTCACTGAAACTCTTTTGTTTCTCTTTGCAACGCCTTTGTTCCTTTTTCGGCTGTCTATAACAGATCCTCCAATGAAAGACATTATTGAAAATGGGCACAAAGTCTGGTGTAGCTACCTGATAGTGAACTGATTGAGCCAAACACTTTCCTATTTACCTGCTGCTCCCATCCTGTTGGTGCAATCTCCATTCAGACTTGGCATTTTAAAGACTGCAGTCATAGACCAGGATTTTATCTCAGCGACATGTATTCCGGGGGCAGGCTGGAAGACAGGGGGAGACCCTGCCTTGGCCTCCGTCAGATCCTTGCTGGAATTTCACAACAGGCAATCAATTAACTGCCCACTGTCAGGGATGCCTTCCCTTTAAGGGATGAGCTCCTGCCTCCAGAGCTGCTGGCCAATCGGATGGCCGGCAGCGCTTCAGTACCAGCAATGCCACTGGGAGCAGTGGCCACAGCCAGTATTGCAGGAGGCTTGCAGTGAACAAGATGTCGGAGACTCCGGGGATGCAGGTAAGTGGAACAGGGTCGCCGGCCAGACAGGCAGGCCCCGGCGAGGGGGAGGGGGGTTGGATGGTGAGGGTGAGGGGGTGTCAAGTCACCAGGGTGGCCATCGCTGCGGGGGGCCCTCTGGGAGCCATCGCCCCCCCGCCCTCCGAGCCTGTTAGGTGTTTGCCAGGTCTTACCTGGCAGGCCCCTCTGACTTCAGTAAAATTGAAGCTGAGGCAGAAAGCTGCCCTTAAGTGGACATTCATTGGCCACAAGGGCCTCAATTGGCTTGGGCAGGAAGGCTGTCTTTGGCCTTCCCCGCATCAGACAAATGGCATGGGACCAGGACAACATGGGCCCCCTGGTCTCTGTTTTGCATCCTCTGCACAGTTTACTAGGGATTTGTATTGGAGATCCTTTTATTTACTTGAAAATGAGCTGACCCATGAAATTCTGCCAGATTTGGTTGTGCAAAGCATGGGAACACACATCTCCAGACTTACTACCAGAACTCTTATGCAATTTTGTATTTGGAATTTTGGGGTTCTTTCATGCAATGATTTTAACATCAGTTGTTGAATTTAACTGCTTGAGGAGAAAACAAGAAAGGAACAGCTAAGATAACTACATTTGTTTGTCATCACATTTCCAGCTACTATCAAATGTATTCGACACATTTCCGGAACTGGCAAGCACCGTCAGAATGTGAAAACGAGAATGGTACAAGCAATTGTCTTGAAAGCGGCTTACGTATTTGACACTGCAGTCCTTCCCATCCAGGCACACAATGGCAAGTGCTGGGACCTATGCACTCTCCTCCATTCCTGCACTTCTGTAGACAGACAGCTAAATTGGCACAGCATGAGAAGATGTTGATTACTGCTTCAATTTAAATCAATTTTAATAGATTTAAAAAGCAGATATACAATGTTTGAAAGATACAGTGCTTGTAATTCAAAACAACTTTGTCAAAAACACAAAATTTAAAGTGCAGTGCTTTGAGGAGTAGAAAACTTGATCTGGCCTACATCTCTCAATAATATCAGCATGAATGTGCATTAGGAACTACATTAAAATTCTGACTTACGTATGTTACATCTTTTCCCCCTCCATCCTGACATGCAAGAGCAGATATTAGGACCCACACATTTTCCTCCATTCATGCACATTGGCTCACAGATACCTTTAAAAGAAAGAACTGTGTCATATATAACAATATATACTTATACTCCATTGCTCATCTAAAACAATATGTTTTACAAAGGGGGAGGGAGATACTGAGAGGAAGTAAAGGAATTTGAAGGAGGGAACAAGAGCAAGTGAGTTTTTTTTTATAGATACACAAGTAGCAAGATGTTGTGTGATTGCCTCTATGAGTGATGTCCCTTTAAGATCTTAGTATGCTAATGAGCTAAGTACCAGGATGTAGTCATGTGATTACAAGCCAGAGTCACTCTGCTACTGTAACACTTAGGGGAAGGTTCTGTAAATAGTTCTGGAC
The DNA here is from genome assembly GCF_036365525.1 of Heterodontus francisci. Taxonomy (NCBI): domain Eukaryota; kingdom Metazoa; phylum Chordata; class Chondrichthyes; order Heterodontiformes; family Heterodontidae; genus Heterodontus; species Heterodontus francisci. The sequence continues at coordinate 108,226,807 of NC_090372.1, read as the reverse complement.
TGTGTATAATAGTTTAGCTGTAAATAAACCTGTTTGAGATCTTCAACCAACTGAACTCCACGCATCTCATTTATGTTGCATCAGACAACATAAATATAAATCATTACATGGTAGCCAGTTCCTCATTGCATGGTGGCAGCTCCTCATTACATGGCGGCAGCTCCTCATTACATGGTGGCAGTTGTGGTGAGAAAACAAAGTATAAGTTTGAAGATCATAGGGAAAGAAGAAAACACTTACCTCAAGCTGTAGAAGACAGAGCACTGAACGGTAGGTTGAAAATCAATCACTGCGATCGGGTGAGTCATTGTCCCAATGGTCCAGGAATCCCCATTAAAAAAAAAGCTTTGAGGTGCTTGCAAAGTTGATTTAAAAAAAAAAATGCTCAGTAAAAGAAAAAAACAGGGAAATCCCAATCCCTATCTTAGGCTGATCAATAGTTTTCAAAGGCTCCCCAAGGTGATTGAAGTCAGCACCATTACAGGAGGCGTACAACAGCAAAACATGTGAGAATCCTCCATTCACACAGCCAAAGTTAAAAAAAAATAAAACCACTCAAGTGTGAAGAATTGCCTATTGAATGGCAGTATAAACAAACTCTAGCAGAGAAAAAAAAGCTCTTGAAATGCCTATTGTATAGCTGTGTAACCAGATAGACTAGAGTGCTGGAAGCTAGATAAACAGACAAGCACTGCTAAACACCTGCTCATCTCAATCAAAGCAGCCGAGAGAGTTTTTAAAGGGAAAGCAGTACAAAGTCACAAACCAAGTCTTAAAGCAAGTTTTAAGTAAAAGAACAGCAGAAAAATTTCCCAGCATGAACTGGAAGACCATAGATATCCTGTCTGAGTTTCAGCTTTTCAAACAGAGAATGCAGTTATGCTTTACAGACCAAGGGATTACAGAACCAGAAAAACAGACTGTAAAAATAATAGCAGTTGTAAATGAGGGATTGCACAGAATCAATACCTCAGGCTTAGCTGATGAGGATCAGAAAGATCCCGCAAAGATATGGAAAGTGCTAGAAGATCAGTTCAGACTAGAGTGAATTTTAGAATTCACAGCCTGGAATTGATATCCTACAGGCAACAGCCACAGGAATCAATAGACCAGTTCGTCAGTAGATGCTATAATAAGGGCAACGAATGTGACTTCTCAGAAACTGAGTTGTCGGAACGAATAATGGAGTTGGTGATTGTATCAACACCCATTGAAGCATTTTAAAAGGACCTCTTGGGGAAAAATAAGCATCACAGTATTTATGCATTGCTGGAAGATGGAAGGAAACACGAAGCCATTGTAGCTGGACAACAGCACCTGCAAGCACTAGGTGCAGCCAACAGGATCGGCACGATAAGCAGGTCGAAAAGAGCAAGCATGCTGTGTGGTAAGTGTGGTTGGTTCCACTCATGACAACGTTGTCCTGCATTTCAAGACTTGTGCAAGGTGTGCGGTGCAAAAGGACACTGGGCTCGCCTATACAGGAATTCTGGCTCCGAAGGCACAGCCAGAAGTCATGGTGAGACATAAACAAACAGACAACAGGGCAACAGCAGCAAGGAAAGCGCCACAGACCCGCATAATCACAAGCCGATACATGAAGTACACTATGAAACAGACCTGAGACAAGACTCAGAGAAGCGTAATTCTCAGCCAAAAGACGAACATGCGTTCCACATTGTGAACCTGACACATCGGCCTGAATTTTGTCAGTGCGCCATGCTCCATGGCGCCGCGCTTTCAACTCAGCGGCCTTCCAACACAGAAGTGCCACTGAGAAGTCTCTGCGATATTACATGTGGGGGCTCATTTAAAGGGAGGGGGCAGAGCAGCAGCCCCTGATGATGTATGGGGACGGCCTCCGCGTCCCTGGCAACAGCGTCCGGTGCCACCGCGCAGGCGCCAGCACCAATTTTAAAGGGCTGCAAGCCCTTAGGAGACATTTACATTATTAAAGGAATATTGTGAAGGATTATTTAATAAAAATTACATACATAATGGAGGCCCTTTCCCATTCTCCCCCACAATGTGTTTTTACAGGACATTAGCAGAAAAAGAAACTTTATTACCAACCCGCACTTTCACTCTCAACCTCTTTACATTTGTCCTTCAACCCCTTCCCATCATCCCCACATACAATCAAAATTGTTTTCCCCACACCTCCACCTCTCCCGCCCTGAAAATTTTATTCCTCCACCCTCCCATCTGATTCTCACCTTGGAACTCCGTGCGAAGGCTGAACGGAGGCTGTAAAATTGGCGTGGGAAGGCCGCCGTCTGCAGGTAAGTTAATTAGAATATCATGAATGTTAATTTAGATATGGAGATTAATGGCCCGCCGCCAGGCAGCAGGGGGAGCTGCACTGAGGTCCCCCCGCAGCCGGTAATACGCAGCGGTCCCTTCTCGACATTGCATGTAGAGGCGGGCCTCTTCCCACAGAAATTTACTGGCCCTGGTGCCGTGACCTGTGGCGTCGAGGGGCTGGTAAAATTCAGCCCATCATGTTGATGAAGTCAAGCAACTGGAAGCTTTCGCCACTATTAACATCATGTGCCCAAAGAAAGCTGGCAAACATCCAATGAGGGTAAAGATTGACATCAGCGCTCATGCAAATTTCCTACCAGTCTGAATCCTGAAGGATATATACTGGAGTCATTGGAAATCAATGATACAAACGACAACTGCCAAATTATCTGCATACAACGGGTCACCCATCCCTTGCAGTGGCACACTAACAATGCAATGCAGCGATGGTAAGTCGGCATGGAAACCATAAATATTCTACCTAGGCGACATGAACGGACCAACAGTGGCAGGATTACCAGCGTGTAAGAACCTTGACATCATAACTATCCACGAGAGCACTGATAAGGGAAATCTCCAAGGACCGGAACCCACATGGAGACTCAGGCCAGCAACAAATGGTGCAATCTCGAAACCCAACAACAGCACAATTATGCTGCACCTTCACTTCTGCTCTCTTGAGAACTGCCAGCACCACAATGAGCCAGAACGGACAGGTCTCTCCAAGAGACCAAGTACTCCTCCCCCAACAAGTCCTCAACCTTGAGCCCAAGCCTTCAGATGCAGAGGATGAGGAGAGGCGAAGGGCACAAAATGTTCTGAGGAGGCAGAGGAGGAATGAGTTGAAGCATTGTCTGTTGGTTCTTTGAGATGAGGTTCCGGAACTTTCCAAGAGTGACAAGGCCCCAAAAGTGGTCATCTTGAGAAAAGCACCAGAGTATATTAGCAGGCTGAAGGCAGAGCAACAGAGAGTGAATGCAGAGAGGAAGAACCTTCAGAAAGAACAGCAACAGATGAGACGCAAACTCCGAGCAAGAGTTGTCAAACCACCGAGACGATACATGGACTTTTGAGCCTCTGTATTTGTACATTTCACAATATCTATCCATGTGTAAATAATTTTGATGTTATCTAACTTTATATATATTTACTTTTAGCATACGAGACCTATCTTTGGAAATAAAGGGGATGTTGTGTGATTGCCTTTAAGAGTGATGTCCCTTTAAGATCTTAGTATGCTAATGAGATAAATACCAGGACATAGTCATGTGACTACAAGCCAGAGTCACTCTGCTACTTTAACACCTCGGGGCAGGTTCTGTAAATAATTTGCTCTGTACTGTGTATACTTGTTTAGCTGTAAATAAACCTGTTTGAGATCTTCAACCGGCTGAACTCTGCATCTCATTTATGTTGCATCAGACAACATAAAAAGAACTCATTACATGGTAGCGAGTTCCTCATTACATGGTGGCAGCTCCTCATTACATAAGGTGAAATGATTTTAGAAAGGCATTTCAATGGGCAGAAACATAGGGCTGAATGGAGGGGGCAGAACACCCACCCCTGATGACATAGAGGGGGTGGGTGCTCCATCCCCGGCAACAGTATCTGGCGCCATCGCGCAGGCGCCATTTTTAAAGGGCTTCAAGCCCTTCAGATCCATTTAAATTTTTAAATGTACAGTCTGTAAAAAATAAATTTTAAACTTTATTAGCAGTTTCAAACCCATCTCCCACCCCACAATGACTACCCAATTTATTAACTGCCCTCTCTTCCCTGAAAAGTCAACTCTCGATTCCGTCTTTTCCCTCTCCCGAACTTTCTTCACTTTAACCTTCAACCCCTTCCTACCATCCCCTCAACCAATAGCAAGAGTTTTTCCCGCTCGCCTCTCCCCACCAGTGTTCAGCCTTGGATCGCTGAACAGATATCCAAAGGCGCGGGAATTCCTGCAACTGGCCGGAATATTGGAGCGGGATGGCTGTCGCGTCAAGGTAGGTCTTTATACATGTAATTTAAATAAATTAAAATATTTTAATTAGGTTCCTGTTGCTGAGCGGCGGGGGGCCGCCACGAGGCCTCACTGCCGCCAGTAACATGGGGCGGGGCGTTTCCGGCGTTGAGGCCTGTAAGCGGGCCTCTCCCGGAGGTATTTTCTGGGCCTCCCTGCCACGACCCCCGCGTCGGGGGGGTCTGTTAAAATCCAGCCTCTAATGGCTATAAGATCAATCTCTGATGATGAGGAGAGTGACAGAGAAGCAGTAATCCAGAATCAGAGGAATGGAGAATGTGGGCTTGGACATATAGCTGAAGAAAATTTCAACAAATAGGGTAGGGTTGGGGTGTGGAGCAATGTGAAAATGAATACAAGAATCTTGATTTGATACAAAAGCAAAATACTGCAGATGTTAGAAATCTGAAACAAAAACAGAAAATGCTGAAAATACTCAGCAGGTCAGGCAGCATCTGTGGAGAGAAAAAACAGAGTTAACGTTTCAGATCGGTCACAGAGACCTGAAATGTTAAATCTGTTTTCCTCTCCATAGATGCAATCTTGATTTGATGCTTTTTATAGCTCTCAGTGCTGGATTTCCACGTTTCCTTGCATTTGTACAAGTCTTTCCTTTTCTTAGCTCATTTGTCGACCATGGTTGCTTAACTATATAAGTGGAGCTTTTGCAATTTAGGGCCATGTTCTGGTTTTGTATCATACCACATACATCTTTCATTAATTCTCACTGTTTGTCTATGGTTTTGCCCATTAGAAGAGCGGCACAGTGGCGCAGTGGTTAGCACCACAGCCTCACAGCTCCAGGGACTCGGGTTCAATTCTGGGTACTGTCTGTGCGGAGTTTGCAAGTTCTCCCTGTGACCGTATGGGTTTTCGCCGGGTGCTCCGGTTTCCTCCCACCGCCAAAGACTTGTAGGTGATAGGTAAATTGGTCATTGTAAATTGCCCCTAGTGTAGGTAGGTGGTAGGTAATATGGGATTACTGTAGGGTGGTTCTTGGTCGGCACAGACTCGGTGGGCCGAAGGCCTGTTTCAGTGCTGCATCTCTAAATAAAGTTCAATTAATTTCTCATCCCTCTGAATTTTGCCTTACTTAAAACCTACAATAACAAAAGTCCAAACTGTATGAGTTTCGTGTACATACACATATTATAAACAATAATCCAGGCTGGAACATGTTTCAAGGTGCAATATATTCTCTGGTTCAGATGAAATGGAAATATAGTTAATAATCTCTGGATTGTTACCTGAGCCATGCACAAATTGGCATAGGGACCAACAGATCAGAAGGTTAAATGCGTGACTGAAAAAGTGGCATGGAAGGCAGGGGGTCAATTCATGGGGCACTGCTATCAGTACTGGAGAAAGAGGGAACTGTTCCATTGAGATGGGCTCCATTTGAACTGGTGAATCAAATAACTAGGGCAGTAGAAAGGGCTTTAAACTAATGAAGGAAGTAGTGGGAGGATTCAGGAAAGAGTAAATTCAAAAGCAATTAGAGAAATATCAAGACACTGCAAAGAATAGCAATTTGTGTAAAAATAAGCAGAGTGGGGTAGGAAGGGAAGAGAGCTCAATAAAGAAATGGCGTATTAGAGACTAAGGTGAAATAAGAAAATAGGAAAATGTTAAAGCTAAAGGCACAATACTTGAATGCATGAAACATTCACAGAAAATAGATGAGTTAACAGCACAGACACAAATTATTGGTTTTGATCTAATAGACATAATGGAGACATAGGGCTGGATTTTACCTTCGGCAGACGGGAATTCATCACCGACATAAAAGTCGGAGGCGAACCCACTTCCCTCTAGCCCGGGGATCCGTCCCGCATTTTACGGATCCCCGGGCTTTACTTGTCCCAAGGAGGGACTTTCACCCGCTTGAAGGAGGAAGTCCCGCCTCAGTGAGCTGCCAGCCAATCAGCAGGCCGGCAGCACTTAGTCCCAGCAGCGCCACCGGGAGCGGTGGCCACTGCTGGGACTGCTGCCCAGCTGACGCCATGGAGCCAGCAGGGAAGGTAAGTTGGACATGTCTCACCAGTGAGATTGATTTTGCCCCGGTGAGGCAGGTGTGGTCGTTTGGGGGGGTGGTGACGTCTTGGGTCCCGGGTGTGGGTTGGGAGGCCGGTGTGGGGGGGGGGGGTGCTGCAGTGCTCCAGAATAATTTAAAGACCCTCACACCCCCTGCTGCCGGTGCAGAAAGATGCTCACAGCTGAGGCTGCAGGCTGCCCTCTGGAGGGGCTCCCCCTCCACAATAGCAGACTGGCAGCTGTGACCGTTTTTATTTTCATAACTTTCAAAACTGCTAGGAAGGCACCTCCATCTTGAGGTGCCCTCTCTCTCCCTTACCTGCAATAGCAGGTTGCCGATCCCTCAGTGCAGGACGGCCTCCTATTGATATTCCAGTGTTGGAACCCAACTGCTGTCCGTAATTGGACAGCAAGCATGCCCTCTGGCTATTTATTGCCCATTCCTTGGAAAATCATGTTGGAACTGAGTTGGGACCCGCATCTGATCCTGATATCGGGGTTTTGATCTCAAAACAAAAATCCTGCCTCTAGTTGCAGAGTTATCAAGGTTAGGACTTAATATTCCAGGATACCTGACTTTTAGATGAGACAGGCAAAATGTAAAAGGTGCAGGGGTAACCCTGATAATAAATGATGGGATAGATACAGCCCAGAAAAAGGATCTTGGCTTGGAAAATCAAGATGTAGAATCAGCTTGGGTGAAGCTAAGAAACAACAACAGGCAGAAAACATTGATGATAGAAGTTCAGAGGCCCCCGAACAGTAATTGTAGAGTCAGGGAGAGTATAAATCAAGGAATTAGATGTGCATGTAACAAGGGTAATACAGTAATTATGAGGGACTTTATTCTTCATATAGTCTGGTCAAACCAAATTTGCAGTGTGGAGGACGAGTTCATGGAAAGCATTCAAGATAGTTTTCTAGAACAGTATCTCAAGGATCCAACTAGGGAATTTGCTATTTTAGATGTGGTATTATCTAATGAGACTGAATTAATTAATAATCTTGAAGTAATGCAGTCTCTGTGGAAGAGTGATCATAATATTTTATAAGAGTTTGAGAGTGAAATAGTTAAGTCTGAAACTAGGGCCTTAAGTCTGAACAAAGCAAATTCGGAAACTAGATAAAAAGAAATGGGGCTGAATGTTATCAGCATGCCATGCTCTGCCGCAGTGTGCTGCGAGAGGGGCGGCCTTCCGACATGGAAGTGCCGCCACAGCCACCACGATATTACGCGCGGGGGCTGATTTAAATAGAGGGGGCGGAGCGGCCAGCGTTGACATAGAGGGGGCGGCCGCCGTGTCCTCAGCAACCGCGTCTGCGGCAACGTGCAGGTGCTGTTGCCATTCTTAAAGGGCCTCAAACCCTGAGCAAAGATTTAAATTTTTAAAGGTGCATTATAATTAATTTTTATTTAATAAAAACTTAGGTGATAGAGGCCCTTTCCCAACCTCACAAATGGTCTTTTCACTGCCCGATATAAACAAATCTCACTTTATTCTCTACCTGAACTCCGCCCCCCCAACCTTCTAACATTTGCCCTTCAACCCCTTCCCACCATTCTCAAGCCAATAAAGTGTTCAGCCCCCACCCCCACCCCTCCCGCCCTGAAAATTTTATTCCTCTCCCTCTCCACCAGGTTCTCGCCTCGGAACTCCATAAGGAGTTCCGAAGGTGCACGAGGTATGATCGGCAGCTGTAAAATCTGCGTGGGACAGCCGCTGTCAGCAAGTAAGTGCATTTACATATAATTTAGGTTAATTTACATATTAGGTGAAGGCCCCGCCACTTTCCGCACTGAGGTCCCCCCACCGCTGGTAATATGCGGAGGGTCCTTCTCGACGTTGGGGGTTGAGGCGGGCCTCTCCCCGCAGAATGTTATGGGCCCTCCCGCCGCGACCCATGGCGTCAAGCGGCTGGTAAAATTCAGCCCATGATGGTAGATAAGCAATGGCAAAATCTGAAGAATTAATTCATAATTTGCAATAAATATACATTCCCTTAGGGGATTAAAAACCCCATGGGAAAAGTGGTACATCTGTGACTAAAAAGAGAAGTTAAAGATAGTATTACGTTAAAGGAATAGGCTTAAAATGTTGCCAAATAGGTAGTAAATCTGAGGATTGGGAAGATTTTAAAATTCAGCAAAGGATGATGAAGGAATTGATAAAGAAAGATAAAATAAGGATATGAGAGCAAACACGCTAGATAGATAAAAAACACACTGTAAAAGCTTCTGTAAATATGAAAAAAGGAAGAGATTAGTGAGAGTAAACTTGGATCTCTTAGAAGCAGAGACAGGAGAAATTATAATGGGGAATAAGGAATCGGGAGGATACTTTGGGGGAATTTTTAACAAACAAAAGGACGGGTTTAGTCAGTCGTTGTGGGGGGGGGGGCGGTTAAAATCTTAAAATAAGAATCTGGCCCAAATGCCCCTCCAACCTGCCCACTTCCACCTTTAACCGAGACAGGAAGATGGACGGACAACCAATCTGCTCCAAGGAAATGAGTTGGCAATTTAAATATGATAACGTGGTCCACCAGGTTTCCTGTGCCCAGCAGCTACAGCCAGATGAAGGCTTGCTGATCCAGTAGATGAGTGCCTTCATACCTATCTGCTGGATCCAGTGTGCCTGTCTGAGCATCCCCAGCAATTGGCATCTGTCCCTCTCAAGGAGTCTGATCTCCCATACCCTGAAGCTTCCGACTAACCACTCCCACACCCCCACCCCCAGGTGGCTCCAATCCCCCTACGGTGAGAATGAGAAGTGATCTTATTGAACATATAAAATTCTTAAAGGGCTTGAGAGGGTAAATGTTGGAAAGATGTTTCCCTTGGCTGAGGAGTCCAGAACTAGGGGTGATAGTCTCAGAATAAGAGGTTGGCCATTTAGGACTGAGATGAGGATAAATTTCTTCACTCAAAAGGTTGTGATCCTTTGGAATTCTCTACCCCAGACAGCTTTGTTGAGGATGTTCAAGTCAGAGATTGATAGATTTTTGGATACTAAGGGATGCAATGGCTATGGACATAGTGTGGGAAGGTGTAGCTGAGATAGAAGATCAATCATGTTTTTACTGAATGGTGAAGCAGGGTTGAATGGTTCACTCCTGCTCATATTTCTTATGCTCTCATGTTCTTAACTGCCCCGATTTAAAGTATCAATGGAACCCCTCAATATGTTATGGATTCGTAACGCATGCTAACTTAGTAATCGAATACATTGCAATGGAGCTTAAAACACACTTGCTATATGACAAATGCTAATATAAAGTAATTTATCCTCTGTAACACATGTATAACCTTTTTTAGCCAGATGTTTCCTGATGTATTCTCATGGCTAAGAAATATTATACAAATGAAAAATCAAAGGTCTCTTGAAAGGTTTTATTAACAAATTAATAATTCTGAGTTTCTTAGCCTGTCTCATTCTTCATCCTTTTATTTCACAGCTGTATGTGCTATATATTTTCTTTTTAATATATCACTATCTTATTAAGCCTAAAGGCTCAATTATCATATGTTCCCACTCAAGAGAGTTGTACAAAAATGCCACGTATATACAATGTTTGCAATTACACTAATCACTGTGCTTAATCAAAAATGTCACTCAGCCCAACACAGCTGAAGTCTCTGTGGTACGTGACTTGCTGAATAAATGGTGTCAGGCGCTACTCTAACCATAGATGTGAATATGCTGGCATCATTACACTGAAGTGAGAATTTACCACTGGTAGTATGGTTGACTGAAGCAAAGAAGATTTTCTAAATTCTTTGTAATACTTCTCATGACATAGCAACATGAAGTTTCATTCAGATGTTGCCTGATTACAGGGTATTGGGTGGGGTTAGCTCAGTTGGTTAGATAGCTAGAGTGTAATACAGAAAGAGGCTAACAGCATGGGTTCAATCCCCATGCTGGCTGTGATCGTTCATGGAGGCCTGCCTCCTCACCTTACCCCAAGTTTGAGGAATGGTAACCCTCAAGCTGTACATCACCACCTGTCTCTCTCTAATGGAGAGAAATGTCTATGGTCCTCTGGGTCTGTGGCTGCAACAACAACACTGTATTAGGTATCAAATTCTTCTTCAACTTCCCTTCTTATGCGCAAGGCTGTAACTATGCAAGAATAGAGTTTCACAGTGCCTGGTACTCAATTCCTGATACTGTTCATGTGAGTGACTGCACATCTTGACAACAAGTGCTGTCAAGCTAGCTAACAAATGCAATGAAAGATAATAAAGAAAAATACCTGGACAAAATGCATTCTTTAAATAAAACTGAGGTAGAAAAGATTTGTTTCAGAAATGATGCAAAAATGGCACTACAGATTTGAAAATCTAATTCAATTCTGAACAGTCTAAAATAATTACTTTAATTTCAAGGTTTTTTTTATTTGAGCAACCTGAACTGTCTCCTTCATTCCAGACATTCTAATTTTTGAACTCACAAACAGATCTGTTTTAAATATATGTCAAGACCCCAGAGCTATTTTGTTGTTGTTTGAATGAATGGGATCAGAGACTATGGGCTGGATTTTAAGAGCCCCGGGCGAAAAAATGGTGGCCCGCACATGTGGGCTGCGTGCCGCTGAACCGCCGTAATCTACCGTGCGGCAGCTCATTTAAATGCCCAGGTCGGCCTGTACCTTCCCAAACACGTGGAGGGGGCGGGCTGTCCGACGCTGGCAATGGTGTCAGCTGCCTGTGCACAGGCGCCATTTTTAAAGGGCAGCCAGCCCTGGCGGTCGATTTATATTTTTAAAGGGACACCTGCCCCAACTGTTGCAAACAAAATTCTAATGCCCCTTTCCCACCCCACCCCAGTAACAATAAAGTTAAGTATCTGCCCTTTCCCCTCAAAATGCACTTATCTTACAAATACGACCTTCCTCCAGACTGTACAAAATTCATAGTTCACCCCTTCCCACCATCCCCTACACTCAGAATGATTATCTAAACCCGTTCCCCATCCCCCCGCACTAAAAATCTTAACTCCCCCCTCTCCCCACCAGTGTCACACCTGCTTTCCCTAGATGGAGAAGTGAAGACATGGGAGTGCTGGCCACTGCACTGAAGATCCCGGCAGGCCCGTAAGATCCCAGGTAAGTTTATTTAAATGTATTCATGGTGCTCCTTTCAATATGCAAAGCTGGGTCCCATTGCCTAGTGGTGGTGGTGGGTGGAGGGAGCACCACAGAGCGTCTCCACTGGGAGGAAGATCGGACTCGGCCCTCCTGGCGTTGGACTCCATGGCGGGCCTCTGCCGGAATGATCTTCCGGCTCCCCCCCACCCCCGCCATGGAGCCTGATGTCAGGAGCCCGGTAAAATCCAGCCCTATGTTAGACTACTTGAATAGATTTAAACTTTAACAGGACTCTTACTTTTCTGACATCTTTTTCCCATGTAGCCATCCGGACAAGAACAGACGTTATTTCTCATACAGTGACCACCATTCTTGCAAGGAGGACTGCAAATTGCTAAAGAAAGTAAAATAGTTTAAACATTGTGTATTGAAGTACAAGAAAAACAAGCAATTATCTGAAGTATTTACAGTGTCCCCCAATAAGGGTCCAGCATTAATAAAGCATGGTGCAAGCAGATTTCTGCCTTTTCTCTGATGCCGACTTAATGGCTCTATCTTCATTATTTCAGAGTAACTGTATAAATTAGTGAAAATACTACAGAGGAAGGTTTTTTTGTATGTTCTTTATTAAGTTTTCCTATCTGCATTTCATGGAAGTTTATTATTTACAAAAATCAATTGGTTTTGGATCTTACTGATACATATCTTCCTAAAATTAGCTGTGGAAGTTAACCACAATGCAGGCAAGGTTAACTGGCTTATACTCTCCTGGTTTACTCATTTCTTCTTTTTTGAATAAGTATGTAACATTTGCCAATTTCCAGTCCTTTGACAAAATCTCTTACTTACAAAAATGAGAGGTGATCTCCCTGAAACCGACAAAATACTTAAAGGGATAGACAGGGTAGATGCAGGTAAGATGTGTCCCCTGGTTGGGGAGTCTAGAACCAGGGATCACAATTTCAAAATAAGGGGGAAGCCATTTAGGATGGAGGTGAGTAGAAATTTCTTTACTCAGAGGGTTGTGAATCTTTGGAATTTTCTACCCCAGAGGGCTGTGGAAGCTCAGTCATTCAGTATGTTTAAAGTAGAGATTGACAGATTTCTAAATACCAATGACATAAAGGGATACGGGGATAGTCTGGGAAAAAGGCATTGAAGTGGATGATTAGCCATGATCGTACTGAATGGCAGAGCAGGCTCGATGGGCTAAATGGCCTACTCCTATTCCTCTGATCCTATGTTCCAGTTGTATAAACTGGACTATTTAGTCCCACATAAATTTATAGAATCATATAAATATTAATACAGAAGGTTGAAGTTTAGCCTAATGCTCTGAGGATAATGCTAGCTTTCTCACCATAACTAATGCCTCTAATTCCATCCAGAAATTATAGAAGTTACAGCACAGAAGAGATTACTATGTCCATCTTGTGTGCCAGTGCTGTTCCTTTATCTGGAATTATTGACTCCATTTCTTTATCCTTGCCTATGGGTGATGTTACTCAATGCAGACCCATAAAACTAGCTGTGGAAGTTAACCACAATGCAGGCAAGGTTAACTGGCTTATAATTTCCTGGCTTACTTCTTTCTTCTTTTTTGAATAGGTGTGTAACATTTGCCAATTTCCAATCCTTCGACAAAAGAGGGGGAAGAGGTGGTCAGATGGTTTCACAGGTCGGTGCAACATCGAGGGCCGAAGGGCCTGTACTGCGCTGTAATGTTCTAATTCTAATTCTTAATTCTAAAATCTCTTATTTACAAAAACTGTTGGAAAATTATGATTAGTACCTCAGCGATCTCTTTGTTTACCTCCTTTACAATTCGAGAATGGATAACATCGGGCCTGGTGAAATTTAATTTTTGTTCTATTAATATTTTTTAGTACAGTTTCTTTTTGATTTCTTTTATCTTCAGTTATTGCTCGTCCACATCCTTCTACAGCCCTACCTTCACCTGTAAAAATTGGGCCAATGCACCTATTGAGCATCTTTGCTATTCCTTCACTTTCAAGCATAACCCCCTTCATCATAATTGGTTCTAGCCCTCCTTTTACTATCCTTTTGCTTCTTAGTCCTTGTAACAGCTCTTGCCAATTCATTTGATGTTGATTATAAATCTTCTTTCATACTTCCTCTTAGCCTTCCTAATTTCTCTTCTTTGTTTCTCTCTCATTCTTGATATAATTCTGATTTTTTTTGTATTGCACCCCTATATTTATCATGCCTCTTTAAAAAAAATTCTCCAATCTCTATTTTTATATGTGTAACGTCAGCTTTTGACATAATTTCTTTATTCCTAGTCTGAATTTATTTGACCTATATCTACCCATCTCTTTTTAAACTATCTCCTATTATTATCTGCTGTTTAACCTGCCTTTTTTCCCCATCAAATTAACCTGGGTTAAGGTATTTTTCTTCCCATTGAATTTACCTAATTTCCAATGCAACACTTCTATTTACTACTGTTCTCTTCTTGACAACATGAACATAATTAGTTTATAGTTACTATTTCCAAAGCTTTCTCCTACCTTCAGGTCACTTAGTTCTTCTGTTTTATTCTCTAGGAACAGATTTAGCACTGGATCCTCCCTTGTGGGACATGCAAACTGAAGCAGCAGTCTTGAATGTATTCTAAGAAGATTTCCCCCCTTTAGAACATAAGAACTAGGAGCAGGAGATTCAGCTCCTCGAGCCAGCTCCACCATTCAATACAATCATGGCTGATCTCATCTTGGCCTTCACTCCACTTTCCTGCCCATTCTCCATAACCCTGCAACCCATTACTAATTAAAAATCTGTCTATCTCCTCCTTAAATTTACTCAATGTCCCGGCATCCAACGCACTCTGGGGTAGTGAATTCCACAGATTCACGACCATTTGAGAGAAGTAATTTCTCCTCATCTCTGTTTTAAATCTGCTACCCCTTATCCTAAAACAATGACCTCTGATTCTAGATTGCCCCACCAGAGGAAACATCCTCTCTACGTCTACTTTGTCAGTCCCTTAATCATCTTATATACATCAATTAGATCTCCTCTCATTTTTCTAAACTCAAGAGAGTAAAGGCCTAAACTGCTCTATCTCTCTTCATTAGACAAACCCCTCATCTCTAGAATCAATCTAGTGAACCTCCTCTGAACTGCCTCCAATGCAACTACATCCCTCCTCATGTAAGGGGACCAAAACTGTATGCAATACTCCAGGTGCGGTCTCAGTAATGCCTTGTATAGTTGCAGCAACACTTCCCTACTTCTAATCTCTGTTCCTTTAGCAATAAATGCCAAAATTCCATTTGCCTTATCTGCTGCACCTGTATACTAGTTTTCTGCGATTCATGCACGAGGACACCCAGATCCCTCTGCACCATAGCACTCTGAAGTTTCTCTCCATTTAAATAATAATTTGCCTTTCTATTCTTCCGATCAAAATGGATAACCTCACACTTATCCATGTTAAACTCCATCTGCCAAATTTTGGCCCATTCACCTAACCTATCCATATCCATTTGTAAATTTCTTATTTCTTTATTGCAACTTACTATTCCACCTATTTTAGTGTCATCTGAAAATTTGGCTCTTGTACCTTCTATCCCTGCACCCAAGTTATTAATATAGATTGTAAAAAAATAGTTGGGGCCCGAGGACCGAACCCTGTGGCACCCACTAGTTACATCTTGCCAACCAGAAAAGGACCCATTTATCCCAACTCTCTGTTTTCTGTTGGTTAGCCAATACTCTATCCAAGCTAATAAATTGCCCCTAATCCCATGTGATCATACCTTGTGTATTAACATTTTGTACGACACCTTATCAAATGCCTTCTTTACTTGTTACTGCTTCGAAGAACTCTAGCAAATTAGTCAAACACGATTTACCCTTCATAAAACCATGCTGACTCTGATGGATTGCGTTTTGACTTTTTACATGTCCTGTTATTACTTCCTTAATAATGGATTCTAACAATTTCCCAATGACAGATGTTAAACTAAGTGGTCTATAGTTTACTGCTTTCTGCCTCTCTCCCTTTTTGAATAAGGGCATTATATTAGCATTTTTCCAATCCACTGGAACCTTCCCCGCATCCAGGGAACTTTGGAATATTATAACCAATGGATCCACTATCTCTGCTGCCAATTCCTTTAAGATCCTAGGATGTAGGCCATCAGGCCCTGGGGACTTGTCTGCCATCAATCCCAATAGATTGCTCGGTATTTTTTCCCTAGTGATGATGATTGTTCTAAGTTCCTCCTTTTCTATAGCTTCTGCATTACTTGTTACTATTGGGATGGTACTAGTGTCCTCTGCCTTGAAAACTGAGGCAAAATACTGATTGAGTGTCTCCCCCATTTCTGTGTTCCCCACTATTAACTCCCCAGTCACAACCTCCAAGGGACCAACATTCACTTTAGCTACTCTCTTTCCTATTATATACTTATAGAAGCTTTTGCTATCCGTATTTATATTTTGTGCTAGTTTTCTTTCATAATTTACCTTTGCTCTTTTTATTAATTTTTAGTAACCCTTTGTTGATTTTTAAAAGTTTCCCAATCATCCAGCCTGCCACTGGCCTTTGCAATATGGTATGCCATAGTTTTTGTCTTTATGTTATCCTTAACTTCCTTGCTTAGCCACGGATGGATGTTTCTCCCCCCTCTTACAATCTTTCTTCCTCTCTGGAATACATTTTAGTTGGGAGAAATTGAATATCTCCTTAACATCTGCCACTGCTCATCAACAGTCTTACCTTTTAGTCTTCCTGCCCAGTCCACTGGGGCCAAATCTGTCCTCATGCCTATGTAATTACCTTTGTTTAACTCCAAAACGCTAATGTGGGACTCAGTTTCTCGCCCTCAAACTGAATTTGAAATTCTATCATGCTATGATCACTCTTCCCTGGAGGATCCTTAACTGAGATCATTAATTAATCCCACCTCATTACATAGTACCAAATCTAGAAGAGCCTTGGTTCCACAACATATTGCTCCAAAAAACAGTCTCTAATACCTTCAATGAACTCTCCCTCGAGGCTACCCTTGCCAATTTGATTAATCCAGTCTATATGCATATTAAAATCACCCATAATTCATACCATACCTTTTTTGCAAGCACCCAGTATTTCCTGGTTTATACTGTGCCCCACTGTGGAACTATTGTTTGGGGACCTATAGATCACTCCCACCAGGGACTTCTTTCCCTTGCTATTTCTTATTTCTACCCAGACTGATTCTACGTCTTGATCTCCAGTGCCTATATCCATTTCTCACTCCAGCACTGATCTTTTCCTTTACTGACAAAGCCACACCACTTCCTTTTCCTTCCTGCCTATCCTTCCGAAATACTGAGTACCCTGAGATATTCAATTCCCAAACCTGGTTTCTCTGCAACCACATCTCAGTAATCGCCACAAAATCATACCCATTTGTTTCAATTTGCACTGTTAACTCATTAATTTTATTCTGAATGCTTCGTGCATTCAGATACAAAGCCTTTAAGTTTGTTCTATTATCAAATTTCCCTACTCTTGTACGATTCATTGGTGCAGTATGACGTTCACGCGTTCTGTCCCTACCTTTTATTTTCTGGTAACAATCAGCCTCATCACTAACCTGCACTCCTACCATCTCCTTTAACTTTGACTTCCTAATTTTCCATGCAACTGAACCCTCCCCCCCACTATTTAGTTTACAGCCCTCATTATGCGATTCACCATAAATTTTAATTTTTCCCAGTGTACCGTAAGTTCCCCGAATTACAACTTCTGTAAACTTTTCTAAATTGCCGAGAAATCTCCTCCTCAGTCACTCTCATTATAACTACAGCAAACTTTTCGAAATTGCCTACAAATCCCATCTTCAGTTTATTTCTCATTCTGCAGTTGTCTATAACGTACACCCAATAATGATAACACCATGGGATGAATTGTATCAGCGCACCACGCTCTCGCAGTGAGAGTGGCAGCCTTTTGACATGGAAGTGCCGCCGCATAGTCCCCGCGATATTATGCACGGGGACTGATTTGAATAGAGGGAGCAGAGCAGCCACCCCCTATGACATAGAGGGGCCAGCTGCTGCGTCCCCGGCAACGGCGTCCCGTGCCACCACGCAAACGGCGGCGCCATTTTTAAAGGGCTTTACACCGTTAGCAAAGATTTACATTTTTAAAGGTACAGTAAAAAAAAATATTTAGGAGATGGTGGCCCTTTCCCAACCCCCCCCAATGGTCTTTTCAATGCCCGATATTAACAAAACTTACTTTATTCCCTACCTGAACTTACCCCCGCCAACGTTCTAACATTTGTCCTTCAACCCCTTCCCATCATCCCCACAGCCAATAAAAATGTTTTCCCCGCTCCCCCAGCCCTGAAAATTTTACTTCTCCCCCCTCCCCACCAGTTTCTCGACTCAGAACTCCGTACAGAGTTCCAAAGGCGTTCCAAGTTGCGTTTGGTGGCTGTAAAATCAGTGTGGGATGGCCGCCGCCAGCAGGTAAGTTTGTTTGCATCTAATTTTTGTTAATTTAAATATTTAGATGAAGGCCTCGCTGCCAAGTGGCGGGGGGTGGGGTGTGGTGCACTGAGGTCCCCCCACTGCCTGTAATATGCGGCAGGCCCTTCTCGACGTTGGGAGTCTCTCCTGTAGAATTTTACTGGCCTCCCCTGCCGCGACCCATGACGTCGAGGGGCTGGTAAAATTCAGCCTATGTCTTTTATAACTCTACCCAGAGAGATTCTGACCATAACTGTCAATACAAATGTTCCTTCTAATGGTAAAAATCATGTTCTTTAAAGCTAACTCTTCTAAAAATGGTATACCTCGGAATAGTTAGTTTCCACATGTGTCCAGTTGAGGCCATGTTTCCGTCAAGGATGCATATTCCTCCATTCTAAATTAGTGCTCTCAGTTCTCCAAACTTATTTATAATGCTTAGCACATTTGTGTATAAACACTGCAACCATGACATAATCATAGTCAAAATTATGAAAGAGTTTTAAAGTGTGAATAGTGAAAATTCCTGGTTTGTTTTTCCCCTCATTTTTGAAGTATAGCATTCACTACCTTCCAATCTTTTTGCACAATTCCTGCTATTTCCCTATAAGCCTACCTTCATTATTTAAATTCCTATTAATCCCTTTTGCTTTGAGATACTTATATATCTATTAGTTTTCCCTCCATATTCTTTTCCTGTATTTCTCCAGTTCTTCTTTCAACTGCCTCTATAGATACAAGATTGTCACCATTTTCTCTTTGAATCCCAGCATTTCCTTTACCATCCACTTACTTTTTGAACATTTCCGTCTTAGGCTTTGGGGTATATTTTGCTTCCACTGTTCCTATGCATAGACATTGTAGCAGCATAGAGAGGATTTAATAATACTTGTTAAGCATTTGTATGAGAACAGAGTTAATGACAAAATATACCTCTATTGTTCTGACCACATCTTATTTATCTTTGGAAATCTAATCTCTGATGCACCTGCTCTGTACTCTTGCTCAGAATTATTTTAGTCTGCATTTCAATATTTTTGGGTCTGTTGTTTAATCTACCAAAGTTTCCATCAATTTATCTGCGTTAGGTCTCCGTACACCAATTAAAATGTTCTCATATCTAATTTAGTAAATTGCTTCTCCTCTGGTAATTGTCATTGTAAATTGTGACGCTTACATACTTTACTCAAAAGAAACATTCAAGTTGTTTATCATGGTTTCACGTAGCTTTAGCTAATTATGTTTTATTCACAATATATTGTCAAAATACTTGCAGTTTCTAAAATGTTACCGTTTTGGCATTGTGATCCAAAAAATCCATTTGGACACACGCAGATGTTGGGTTTGATACACGTCCCACCATTTAGGCATACAGGGCTGCAAACAGCTGCTCACAATCAGAGAGGGAAAGAGAAAACTCAAAATTATAATAATAATAATGAAGACAGTAACAAAAATACACACATGAATTGAAAGTGTCATGAAAACTAATTTAAAGGATTCAGTGGTTGGAAGGGAAGTCCATGCGAAGATTTGATAATAGTTTGGTTATGATATGGACTTTGAACTCCAAATAAAGTACATCCATTGCTTTTCTTCCATATCGATACACAGTGATTTCCTTCATGTGTTTGTGTGCAGGATTGTGTTCCCAGTGTTGCTTTGGATCACCTAACATAGTAAGTCAGGGTGACAAATTTAGCATCTGTTTAAAAATGCCAATCAACATTTTCCTCAACAGTTTTTCTCAAAATACAAAGAAGCATTTGAATAAAGGTACTTCTTGTAGACTTCCCTCCCCTTTAAAAGAAACAGTTGGATCTTAAAGGTAAAACTTGAAATTTGAAGAATTGAAAGAAAATTTAAAAAATAATGAACCTGCATGTCATTCTACACTATAGGCCGATTATGCTGCAGAAACGCCATCCATTACTGATCCATCTGGTTTATGATGAAGTTGTAAACTAGTTTTGAAGCCACATTTTGTCTTGGAGACCCCTATTAGAACCAATTAACTGGCAACGGTATAGCCCTGCTATGTGCAGTTCTATTTTTTTTAAATCCAGGGTTGTGTAAATAAAATAAAGCTATATCCGTGACTAAAACATTTAATCGACTGCTGTATGTCACAAGTTAAAAAGGTGTATTCATTGAAACATCAAGATTTTGTACCATGCAACAAAGAGGAGGAGGAAAATATGAAACATTAATGGAATAAATAACCCTGTTCCCTACCTGTGTTACATGTGGGACCATACCAGCCAGATCTGCACTGGCAGACATCAGGAGAGACACATTTACCTCCATTTTCACAGTGTCTATTGCAAACCACTACAGGTATAAACATAATAGGTAAATAAGAAAAAGAAAACGAAAGATACCACTTAAAAATGACTCCTGCAATGAGGAAGTGCACATTTTTTTACTATCATTTATATTGTGCATCAGATCAGGTTTCAATAACTAAAACTATTCTTAACATTTTTTATTTGCGATACTAAAATATTTATTTATGGATTAAAAAACTTTTTTTCAAAAAGTCCTTTTTATCAGACAGCATTGCAGTGGAAAAGTGCATGGGAGTCAAGGGACAGACAGGAAAGTGGAGTTGAGACCACAACCAGATCAGCCATGATCTTATTGAATGGCGCAGCAGGCTTGAAGTACCGAATGGCCTACTCCTCCTCCTAGCCCTAATTTTTTTTCTTTATTCTTTCATGGGATGTGGATGCTGCTAGCAAGGCCAGCATTTGTTGCCCATCCCTAATTGCCCTTGACAACCAAGTGGCATGCTCGGCCACTTCAGCGGCCAATTAAGGGTCAACCACATTTGCTGTGGGTCTGGAGTCACATGTAGGCCAGACCAGGTAAGGACAGCAGATTTCCCTCCTTAAAGGACATTAGTGAACCAGATGGGTTTTTACAACAATCAACAATGGTTTCATGGTTACCATTAGACTAGCTTTTTAAAAAATTCTAGATTTATTAATTCAATTAAAATTTTTACCATCTGCCATGGTGGGATTCAAACCCACGTCCCCACAGCATTAGCTTAGGCATCTCAATTACTAGTCCAGTGACATTACCAGTATGCCACCACCTCCCCATGTGCCTAGAAATGATGTACATATTGAGCCTAAATTTATTTTTCCGGAGCAGTGATATAAAATGAAACAATTAGTTTTGAGATGCTGCCAGACCATTGAGTATTTCCAGCATTTTCTCATAAGATCATAAGAAACAGGAGCAGGAGTAGGCCATTTGTCCACTTGAGTCTGCTCTGCCATTCAATAAGATGATCTGCTTGTGGCCTTAACTCCACTTTCCTACCTACCTTCATAACCCTTGGCTCTCTTACAGATCAAAAATCTGTCTAATTCAGCCTTGAATATATTCAATGATCCAGCCTCTACTGCTCTCTGGGGAATAGAATTCCACAGATTAATGACCCTCTGAAAGAAGAAATTCCTCCTCATCTCCGTCTTAAAAGGGAGGTCCATTATTTTGAAACTGTGCCCTCTAGTTCTAGATTCCCCCATGAGGGGAAACATCCTCTCAGCATCTACACTGTTGAGCCCCCTCAGAACCTTATCTGTTTCAATATGATCACATCCCATTCTTCTAAACTCCAATGAGTACAGGCCCAACCTGCTCAACCTTTCTTCATAAGAAAACAATTTCACCCCAGGAATCAACCTAATCAACTATCTCTGAACTGCTTCCAATGCAAGTATATCCCTCCTTAAGTAAGAGACCAAAACTGTATGCAATACTCTAGGTGCGGTCTCACCAATGCCCTGTACAGTTGTGGCAAGATTACCCTACTTTTATACTGCATGCCCCTTGCAACAAATGCCAATGTTCCATTTGCCTTCTTAATTACTTGCTGTACTTGCATGCTAACTTTTTGTGATTCCTGCAGGAAGATATCCAGATTCCTCATTACCACAGAATTCTGTAGTCTCTCTCCATATAAATAATATTCTGTTGTTCTATTCTTCCTGCCAAAGCGGACAACCTCACATTTTTCCACATTATACTCCATCTGCCAATTTTTTGCCCATTCATTTAACCTATCTATATTAAAAGCCTGCTACCTGACCTGAACCCAACGGGACCTGACATGTGTCGGGTTCAGGTCGGGTTGCACTCCCGGGTCCGGCATTCTGGCTCGGGTCGGGCCGGGTTGGACATGCTCTATCACAGGTAAGTGGCTCTGCTGTTAATTTAATTTTTGAACTAGAAAGGTGGTTTTGTTACAGTTATTTTAAGCTTGTGCAGATCAGCAAGAAAGCGAAAAATGAAGGTAAGTTAACTGATGGTCGGGTCGGGTTGGGTCGGGTCGGGTTGGGTTGGGCGCGGGAAAAAAACGGAAGGGCTCGGGCCAGGTCGGGCTCGGGTCGGATGTGGTTCTGCTGGGCTCAGGTCGGGTTTTTTATGCAGACCCGAGCAGACCTTTAACCTATATCTCTTTGCAGACACTTTGAGGGGAATTTTATGCTGGAGGCGGGGGTTTTGATGTCGGGGGAAACTGTTGCCGAGATCCCCGCGTTGCCTCTTTTCCAGAAGGCCCACCGAATTTAGTGCCAATCAGGCACTTGTGTGGCTAGCGGCTGGCCTTCCATAGGATGTACATATTGTCAGAAGTCCCATCCTTGGAGAGCCGCTGGCCATTCAGAGGCTGGCTGCTGCAGCGCCACAGCAGAGGAGAGGGTTCAGCAGCAAGGGCTAAGTGCCTTTGAATGAGGGACCCCCAACCCCCTGGAGCCGTGAAGCAGCCCGCACGGTTTATCATGTCGTGCTTCCCGTGCAGTGACAGGGCCGCCCACTGCATGAGTAATTGTGGCTGCAGTGGGAAGAGGCCCTTAACTGGGGGTTAATTAATGAGTTAAGGGCCTCAATTGGCAGCGGGGCGTGAAGGCCGTTCACAGGCCTTCCTACCTCGGACTAAATTTTGGTGGAGGCGGGAACCCCCACCCTGCCACCATCCCACCTGATTTTATGCTCTCCACGTCTCCAAACCCATCATGGGGGAGAGCATAAAATTCCCCCTTTGTGTCCTCTTCACAACTTGCTTTCCTACCTATCTTTGTACCGTACGCAAATTTGGCGACAATACACTCGATCCCTACATCCAAGTTATTAACATAGATCGTAGATAGTTGAAGCCCCAGTACTGATCCCTGTGGCATTCCACTAGTTACAGTTTGCCAACCTGAAAATGCCCCATTTATCCCAACTCTCTGTTTCCTATTAGTTAGCCAATCCTCTATCCATATTACCCCCAAACACCATAAGCTCTTATCTTACCTTTTATGTGGCACCTTATCGAATGCCTTTTGGAAAGCTAAATACACTACATCTACTGGTTCCCCTTTATCCACCCTGCTTGTTACATCCTCAAAGAACTCTAGCAAATTTGTCAAACAGGAATTCCCTTTCATAAAACCTTGTTTACTCTACCTGATAGCACTATTATTTTCTAAATGACCTGCTACTACTTCCTTAATAATATATTCAAACATTTTCCCAATGACAGATGTTAGGCTAACTGGCCTGCAGTTTCCTGCTTTCTGTCTCCTTCCTTTCTCGAATAGAGATGTTTCCAATCCACTGGGACCTATCCAGAATCTAGGGAATTTTGGAAGATTACAACAAATGCATCCATTATCTTTTCAGTTTAAGACCCTAGGATGTAGTCCATCAGGTTCAGTGGATTTGTCAGCCTTTAGTGCCATTAGTTTTCCTAGTATTTTTTCTCTAGTCATAGTGATTGTTTAAGTTCCTCCCTCCCTTTTGCCTCTTGATTTTCTACTAGTCTTGAAATACTTGTTGTGTCCTGCACTGTGAAGACAGATACAAAATATTTGCTCAAAGCCTCTGCCATTTCCTTGTTTCCCATTATTAATTCCCCATTTGCATCCTGTAAGGGAGCAATGCTTGCTTTAGCTACTCTTTTCCTTTTTATATATTTGTAGAAGCTTTTACTGACTTTTCAAAAAATATTTCTTGCTACTCTACTCTAATTTCTCCTTTTTTTAGTCATCCTCTGCTGGTTTCTAAAATGTTCCCAATCTTCTAGTCTACCACTAATCTTTGCAGAATTGTATGCCTTTTCTTTAAATTTGATAACTTCCTTAGTTAACACAGATGGAGCATCCTCCTCATAGAGTTGTTCTTTCTCACTGGAATATATCTTTGTTGAGAGTTATGAAATAGCTCCTTAATAAACTGCCACTGATTCTCGACCATTTTGCCTTTTAATTTATTTTCCCAGTCCACTTTAGCCAACTCTATCTTCATACCCTTGCCTTTATTTAAGTTTAAGACACTAGTTTCAGACCCAGATTTTTCACCCTCAAACTGAATATGAAACTCTACCATGTTATGATCTTCTACCGGCATGCAAATAGTAAGCGACGAGTAAAAGGAGGAGTGGGGCCTATTAGGGACAGAGAGGGTAATATCTGCTTAGAGGTGCAGGGCAAGGCTAATTAACTTAATGAGTACTTTGTATTAGTGTTCACTAAGGAAATGGAGGCTGATAAAATATCAGTAGAAGCAGAGAGAGTAGAGGGTAAAAATTGAGTGGGGGGGAAGTACTAGAAGGCTGTCTATCCTTAGGGTAGATAAGTCATCTAGTCCAGATAGCTTGCATCCCAGATGGGGATGGAGATAGTCGAAGGGTTTGCCATAATCTTCCAATTTTCCCTGGATATGGGGGATTTGCCAGAGGATTGGAGAGTGGCAAATGTGACACCCTTATTCAAGAAAGGGTGTAAGGACAGTCCTAGTAACTATAGGCCCGTCAATTTAACATCACTGGTGGGTAAGGTTTTAGAAACAATAACCTGGGAAGAAATCAACAGGCACTTGGAGATGTCTGAGCTAATTAAGGATAGCCAGCAGATTTGTGAAAGCGTGCTTGATTCATCGAATTGAATTTTTTGATGAAGTAACAGAGAAAGGTTGATGAAGGGAATGCGGTGGATGTTGTCTATATTGATTTTAAAAAAGCATTTGATAATGGACCACATAAAAGGCTGGTTAACAAAACTGAGGCTCATGAAATAGGACAGTCAGTGACCAACTGGTCATAGTAAATGGTTGCTTTTCAGACTGGAGGTTAGTAGACAGTTATGTTCCTCAAGGTTTAGTTCTGGGCCCACTGCTTTTTTGATATATATAAATGACTTGGATCTTGGAATACAGAGTAGAATATCAAAATTAGCTCTTGGAGAGTCAGCATGGATTCAATGGGCCAAATGGCCTCCTTCTGTACCATAAATGTCTCTCTGATTCTTGCCTAGAAATCCTTTACTATAAAGTCATTTATTAATCCTGTCTCAGACGCATTACCAAGTCAAAAATAGTCCGGTTGGTTCCAGAACATATCGTTCTAAGAAACTGTCCTTAATGCACAATACAAACTCTTCCTCTTGGCTACCTTTGCCAATTTGATTAGTCCAACCTATATGAAGATCAAAAGCACCCATGATTATTTATTTATTTTTTACTTAGAGATACAGCATTGAAACAGGCCCTTCGGCCCACCGGGTCTGTGCCGACCAAGAACCACCCATTTATACTAACCCTACAGTAATTCCATATTCCCTACCACCTACCTACACTAGGGGCAATTTACAACGGCCAATTTACCTATCACCTGCAAGTCTTTGGCTGTGGGAGGAAACCGGAGCACCCGGCGAAAACCCACGCGCTCACAGTGAGAACTTGCAAACTCCGCACAGGCAGTACCCAGAATCGAACCCGGGTCCCTGGAGCTGTGAGGCCACTGTGTCACCCTATTGTAGTACCTTCTGTTTTTATTTCAGATTTCCAGCATCTGCAGTATTTTGCTTTTCTGTCACTTGTTTTTGTGCTGTTGACGAAAAAGGATAGTAAATATATGGTAATGTCAATAATTTTGATTTCTGTGCTTGAGTCCCGCTGATGCTGGGTTAGTGGTGGAGAGCGTGGTAGGTGGAAAAATGACGGGGGTAAAGGATTGCTCCTGCAGGATATATTTTCTTACAAGCTTTAAATTACTAGCTACAGCTCCAGTAAAAAAGTATTCAAATCTATGCCTGTTTCAACCCTCAAAAGTACCCCAACTGATTCCTGTTCCTAGGACAGGGCTTGCATCAATCACAGCAATTAGCTGTTTCAAGATTAGTGAATATGTCATACACTGATTTGGCCTTTATTTTCCTTCACTGATTGTGAGAGATGTGCTTTGCCTCTAATGGAGAACACAGAGGGGTAGAGTTTCCACTTTGGGCATGATTGACAAGTCTGTTGTAAATTGTGCTGGTTAAGTGAAGTTATGATTCAGGTTTCCATTCAAGCGCATTTGTATAATCTTAAGCATAAAATCTTCCATGAACTAGCACAACTAGGCAGCTTTTTAGAATGTAATATTTTCCACTTTGTATTCCGTGATATATTTAATAATAACTTGGTGCAGTTTTATTAATACAGATGAAATTGGGCTTAATCTCAAAAAGTAAGCATTTTTGCTAAGAGTGTCTAGTCCTGTGAGCAACCTGATTTTAAATAACTTAAAATGACTTAAAATCTATACAGAACTATTTAGTAGTTGCATTGGTGTACACTCGTTTCTTTGTAAATTAACTTTATTTAAATATTTAAAAGCTTTTAGAAGTTGCCCATTAGTTGCTCTTGTGCCTAAAAAAAGCTTAACTATAAGAGCATCCTTGAAGGCCCAAAAATGGGCAAAATAAGTGTAAACTTGCCATGCTGATTAATATGATCTGGGGGTGTAGCCAATTTTGTGGTCAGGACAAACTTTCAGTGCAATATTTTTGAAACCGGCGCAAAGATCGCTGAAACCTGATTTACTCTGGATGTAAATTGTGCTTGAAATTCCTTGATCCTTTGCACGGGTTTGATTTCGGTGAAATGGGCCCTAGAGGAACCTCTACCCCAAAGTGTAGAGAAGCATGGACAAAGCACTTTGATTGACTATTCCACGCCCTCAAGTCCACCTCCGCTGAGCTCTTAAATGTCTGTTCTGAATTATCTATCACCCTTAATCACCTCCCTAGGCAGTCCTATTCAAACATTCATCACTCTCTATATGAAATATCTATATCTGATCTATTTATTCACCTTCATCTTTAGATTCTTTCATAGAATCATAGAAAGTTTAAAGCACAGAAAGAGGCCACTTGGCCCATCTATTGTTCCTGGGGCTATGGCAAACAGTTTCTCATGGTTTAAGCTGCCAATAATCTTAAGTATTTTAGATATGTGATTAAGATTCTTTTTAAATCTTCTTTTCTCTAGTATAAACAAGCTCAGCTTCTGTAGTTCCTCCATGTAATACAGGTGTCTGCAGTCAGGTATCAGATAGGCAGCCCTTTGCTGCACGTTTTCCAGCATTATGGTATCCTTCCTGTAATATGTTGGCTAGAAATGAACAGCATACTCCGAATAGGAATCGACCAATGTCATGTATAAGCTCTGTATCACTGTGCTAGATTTCATTTGCTCTATTTACTACTGCCACACAATTTGCAAGTAGTTTCAATGATCTGTTCACCAATAGACCCAGATTCTTTCTCCATGCTGTATCCTGTAGACTAACAATATTTAGTTTACAAAGTTTATTTTCTTCCCTGATCTCATTACTTAGCATTTGTTGCCTTTGAATTTCATTTGCCATTTCTTAGTTCAACTTCCCAGTCTATCTGGATCTCTCTACACTCGATCAGACTGCTATTGTTTGCCACCCTCTACCTTATTAGTGTCATCAGTAAAGTTTTACACTTACAAGGTATTGACAAACAATGTGAATAGCAAAGATTCGAGCACAGATTGTTGGACATTCAACTAGTGACCTTCATCATTTCAATCCAAGTCAATAACGACCATCTTGTCTTCTTTCATGTAACCGGTTGCCAATCAACTTCAATAACTGCTTACCTATTCTATTCCATTCCACCTTATGAACCAACACTTATGTGCTACTGTGTCAAAAACCTTGCTGAAGTATAGATAAACCATGTTCTTGTGTTCTCTTTATTCACAAGAAATGTTATAAAAATATACAGCAAAAAATAAAAATTAGAATATATTGGAATTATAGTAAAATTCTTACTTGTTTCACATCGTGGTCCAACAAAACCATAGGGACAGGTGCAGAGATTCCGAGCCAAACACGTTCCTCCATGTTGACATGCTGGTTCACAATAAGCTGCAATCAAAGAGCATCACTCAATATTGGAGCTTCACTCTGCATTTGCGCTAAGCAGCAAAGAGCACTTGATCTTTTCCATCTTTCCTCAATGAAAGCAAAGTCCCAATGCAGTGAAAACTTGTGATGGGTAAGAGTTGCGTCCAAACAACTGTTCTTTGCATTCAAGTTCCTAGGCATGGAATAGAAGGGATTATTCCAGCCATAATAGATCCTGGACTAAATTGTAAGATGGATTCGTGACCAAAATGGAAGACCCTCTTCCCATCAATGACTGCCACATAGCTCCCTGGATGCAAACACCTGACCAGTATCTTGAACAAAAGCCAATATTCAGTTGTGCACTTAGCAAAGGCATTTTGGCAGATTATTTGTTCATGGAAGGGAGCACAACCCAAACCTGATTCTGCTCTTACCAGATATCTAACATATATTTTCAAACAGTATGCACTGGATAACAACCATGAAGTTCTGGCTGATTTTACCTTCCTTAGTGGACTAATGCAAAGCCACTGATAGTACCTCAACTATTGCCCAGCTGAGATCTGTCAAACCTTGGATGTTGTAGTCTATGTGGTTTACTGATATGCTGGCAATGCTTTTATCCATAAGACCATCCGAGGAGCTCACTTTGTTTTGCTTTCTTATAATTGGATTGACGTATTTTACTCATGTATATTTTAATTAACACAGATCATCTACAGTAATAGAGTCGTACAGCATAGAAACAGGTCCTTCGGCCCACCGTGTCCATGCCGACCATAATGCCTATCTATACTAATCCCACCTGTCTGCATTAATTCCATATCCCTCTATGCCTTGCTCATTCAAGTACCTGTCCAGATGCCTCTTAAATGTTGCTACTGTTCCTGTCTCCACCACCTCCTCTGGCAGCTCATTCCAGATACCCACTATTCCTTGTGTGAAAAATTTACCCCTTTGATCCCCTTTAAACCTCCTCCCTCTCAGTTTAAGTCAATGCCCTCTAGTTTTAGTCATCCCTACCATGGGAAACAGACTCTGGCTATCTACCCTATCTATGCCTCTCATAATTTTATATACCTCTATCATGTCCCCTCTCAGCCTCCTTCACTCCAGGGAAAACAAACCCAGCCTAGCCAATCTCTCTTTATAACTCAAGCCCTCCAAACCAGGCAATATCCTTGTGAATCTTTTCTGCACCCTCTCTAGCTTAATCACATCTTTCCTGTAGTGTGGCGACCAGAACTGCATGCAGTACTCCAAATACGGCCTAACCAACGTTATGTACAACTGTAACATGACGTCCCAACTCTTGTACTCAGTGCCTCGGCCGATGAAGGCAAGCAAGCCATACGCCTTCTTCACCACCCTGTCTACCTGTTTGCCACTTTCAGGGAACTATGTACTTGCACCCCAAGGTCTCTCTGCTCAACAACACTTCCCAGGGCTCTGCCACTCACAGCATATGTCCTGCCCTGGTTTAACTTCCCAAAATGCATCACTTCGCTCTTGTTTGCATTAAATTCCATTTGCCAATCCCTTGCTCACTTTCCCAGTTGATCTATATCCTGTTGTGACCTTAGACAACCTTCTTCACTGTCCACTATACCACCGATTTTGGTGTCATCTGCAAACGTACTAATCATGCCCCCTACATTCACATCCAAGTCATTAATATACATGACAAACAACAGAGGGCCCAGCACCGATCCCTATGGCACACCACTGGTCACCGGCCTCCAATTTGAAAAACAACCCTCCAATACCACCCTCTGCCTCCTATCACCAAGCCAATTTTGTATCCAATTGGCTAGCTCACCCTGGATCCCATGTGTTCAAACCTTCTGGACCAGCCTACCATGCGGGACCTTGTCAAAGGCCTTGCTAAAGTCCATGTAGACAACGTCCACCGCCCTGCCCTCGTCAATCCTCTTGGTCACCCCCTCAAAAAACTCAATCAAATTCGTGAGACATAATTTCCCATGCACAAACCCATGCTGACTCTCCCTAATCAGACCTTGCCTTTCCAAATGCATATAAATCCTGTCTCTCAGAATCCCTTCCAATAATTTTCCCACCACTGATGTAAGGCTCACCGGCCTGTAGTTTCCTGGCTTATCCCTGCTGCCCTTAAATAAAGGCACAACATTAGCTATCCTCCAGTCTTCCAGTACATCACCCGTGGCTAACAATGATACAAAAATCTCTGCCAGGGCCCCAGCAATCTCCTCCCTTGCTTCCCATAGCATCGTAGGAAACACCTGGTCAGGCCCTGGGGATTTATCCACCTTAATGCGCTTCAAAACCTCCAACACCTCCTCCTTTGTAATGTTGATATGCTCCAGGATATCGCTGTTCCCTCCCTTGAACTCACTAGCTTCCATGACCTTCTCCACGGTAAATACAGACGAGAAGTACTCATTTAAGACCTCGCCCATTTCCTGTGGCTCCACACATAGATTACCATACTGATCCTTAAGGGGATCTACTCTCTCCCTAGCTTTTACTCTTAATATACTTATAGAATCTTTTAGGATTCTCCTTTATCTTATCTGCCAGGGAAATATCATGGCCCCTTTTCGCCCTCCTAATTTCCTTCTTAAGTGTACTCCTAAATCCCTTATACTCCTCGAGGGACTCGCTTGATCCCAGCTGCCTACACCTTCTTTGTCCTGACCAGACCCTCAATATCACTCGTCAACCAAGGTTCCCTAAACTTGCCAGCCTTGCCCTTCAATCTAACAGGAACATGCCGGCCCTGAACTCTTCCTATCTCACTTTTAAAAGCCCCCCACTTGCCAGACGGCCCTTTACCTGTAAAGAGCCTCTCCCATTCAACTTTTGAGAGTTCCTGTCTGATGCCAATGAAATTAGCCTTCCCCAATTTAGGACTTCAACCTGAGGACCAGTCCTATCCTTTTCCATAACTATCTTGAAGCTAATAGAGTTATGGTCACTGGTCCCAAAGTGCTCCCCCACTGACACATCAACCACCTGCCCAGCCTCATTTCCTAAGAGGAGGTCGAGTGCAGCCCCTTCTCTAGTCGGGCCAACCACATGTTGCTTCAGAAAACTATCCTGGACACACTTAATAAATTCTTCCCCATCTGATCCCTTAGCACTAAGGCAGTCCCAGTCAATCTTAGGGAAGTTAAAATCACCTACTATTACAATCCTATAATTCCTACACCTATCTGTGAATTCTCTACATATATGCTCCTCCAGTTCCCTCTGACTATTGGGGGCCCTGTAGTATAATCCCATCAAAGTGATCACCCCTTTCTTATTTCTAAGTTCTACCCATATGGCCTCGCTGGACGTTTCCCCTGGGATATCCTCTCTAAGTACTGCCGTGATGTCCTCCCTAATCAATAGTGCAACTCTCCCTCCTCTCTTACCTCCACCTCTTGTCACACCGGAAGCATCGGTACTCTGGAACATTGAGCTGCCAGTCCTGCCCATCTCTCAACCACATTTCCGTAATAGCTATAATATCACAAAGCCATGTCAACATGCTCTCAGTTCATCTCCCTGACCTGTAAGGCTTCTTGCATTAAAGTAAATGCAGTTTAGCCTACCAGACCTTCCACTCTCCGTGTCCTGCCCCTGCCTGGCCTGCCTACTGAACTTGCTTGCTTTAACCTCTACATTTGCCTCAACTATCTCATCAGAGAGACTACTACTTTGGGTCCCACCCCACCTGTCAGACTAGTTTAAACCCTCCCGTGTAGTACTAGCAAATCTCCCCACAAGGATATTGGTTCCCTTCCAGTTCAGATGCAACCCGTCCATCTTGTACAGGCCACCTCTGCACCAGAAGAGATCCCAATGATCCAAGTAGCTGAAGCCCTCCCGCCTACGCCAGCTCTTCAGCCACACATTCATTTGCCTTAACCTCCTATTCCTACCCTCACTAGCACGTGGCACAGGGAGTAATCCTGAGATTACAACCTTAGAGGTCCTGCTTTTTAACCTTCTGCCTAACTCCCTATATTCACTTTGCAGGACCTCATCTCTCTTCTTGCCTATGTCGTTAGTACCAATATGGACCACGACCTCTGGCTGCTCACCCTCCCCTTTCAGAATGTCCTGCAGCTGCTCCGAGACATCCTTGAGCCTAGCACCAGGGAGGCAGCAGACCATCCCGGAGCCTCGTTTGCGGCCACAGAAACGCCTATCTGCACCCCTTAGATAGAATCCCCTATCGCTATAGCTCTTCCACCCCTTTTCCTCCCCTGCTATGCAGCAGAGCCCTCTGTGGTGCCATGAACTTGGCTGCTGCTGC
Source organism: Heterodontus francisci (assembly GCF_036365525.1). Taxonomy (NCBI): domain Eukaryota; kingdom Metazoa; phylum Chordata; class Chondrichthyes; order Heterodontiformes; family Heterodontidae; genus Heterodontus; species Heterodontus francisci. The sequence continues at coordinate 108,194,389 of NC_090372.1, read as the reverse complement.
TTTCCCCTGGGAGGTCATCACCCCCCCAACAGTATCCAAAGCGATATATCTGTTTGAGAGGGGGATGGCCACAGGGGACTCCTGCACTACCTGCCTGCGCCTACTACTCGTCTGGTGGTCACCCATCCCTTTTCTGCCTGTGCAGGCATTACCTGCGGTGTGACCACCTCACTAAACGTGCTATCCAGGACGTCCTCAGCATCGCGGATGCTCCACAGTGAATCCACCCGCAGCTCCAGCTCTATAATGCGGGTAGCCAGCAGCTGCAGATGGATACACTTCCTGCACACATGGTCACCAGGGACACTGGAAGCATCCCTGATTTCCCACATAGCACAGGAGGAGCATATCACGGGGCTGAGCTCTGCTGTCATGACTTACCCTTAGATTAATTAGTTACTCCCTTAATTAAAAAAGACAAATTACACTAGGGACCTTGTTCTACCCACTACAATCTAAAGTCCTTCATAAACTACACTGAATTAAAAAAAACACTTTAATAGTACTCACCTTATCACCAGAGGTTTTGTTTTCAACAAAAAAAACTTTCCCCTTATTTTAAGATATTTAAATACACTAACAGCAGTGACTCACCAACCAATCACCTTGCAGCTCTCCTCTGATGTCACTATTCATACCTCATACTAGGTTCATACTTTAATACATTGGCTATTGATTATTCGTTACATAGAATTGTTCATCATCTTGATTAAAAGTGCTCTCCTTGTATAATTATTACACACTTGATTATAACTCAAGCTGCCTTTCCTGATATTTTCTACACATGCTCAAAACAAAAGTCAACTTCCATAGGCGACCCTATATGTCCTGTGATTAGAAACCTTCCCTTATATGGATTTTAGAGGCAAACAGTAATCCTCTCTGACCACCTATAAGGATACTGGAAATTATAAGGATTATACCAGGGTTGTCCAGCCTTTTCGCGTGGGGGGCCAGATTACAATTTTTGTCTTACATGGGGGGCCGGTGAAACAATTTTGGAAAGATAAAGGCATTAAAAATGTATCTTACTATTAATCAAAACAAGAACAAATGTGCATTTCTGTGAAGAAGTTTTAAATGAGAAGATTAATTTATTGACTTACTATCTCATCACTATGTTGGACACTGATTTATTGAGATACCTGGCATTTATTTGCTTGCACAAGTAGTCAGTGCTTGCCCGCACATTTGTTGTAGTGATACGGAGAATGCTAGACAGATGTCCATCTGTCAGGACTGATCCTGTTCACTCTCTCTCTTTGACTCTATCCCAGTGCTCCGCCCTCTCTGTGTTGTTCCCCCTCCCCTCTGTGTTGTTCCTCCCCCCATGTCTTCCTCGCTCTGTGTCCCCCCCATTTCTCTCTCTCGGCCCCCCACTTTCTCTCTCTCTGTCCCCCCTCTTTTTATATTTGTCCCCCCGCTCTCTGTTTCCCCTTCTCTCTTACTCCTCCCTCTCTTTCTATCCCTGTTCCCCCCCCTCTCTCCTGCCCCCCTCTCTCTTTCCTCCTCTCTCCCTCTGCCCCTCTCTCTTTCTCTCTGTCACTCTCTCTTTCTGTCCCCCCCTCTCTCTGCCCCCCTCTCTGTTCCCCCCCCTCTCTCTCCTTCCTCTATCTCTTTCTCTCTCTCCTCTCTCCCCTCCCTCGCTCCCCCTCTCCCTCTCTCTTCCCACTCTCTCATTCCTCTCTCTCTCTCTCTGCCTCCCTCTCTCTCTCTCTCTGACAGTTGCAGAAAGCGGGAGCACACAGCACAGTAGATTTGTGATTGGTCAGTTTCTTTTTAAAGTCACTGTCAGTTTCACAGCTGTTACGAGTGCTCCCATTTTTTTGTTAAATTTATGTTTTAAAACTGAAAAGATTCCATAGATGCTGGAACTTCTGTGTTTTTTTTCAAAGACGTCATCAGAAGGTCTTTTGGACTGAGCTTGTAAACAACTGTTACTGGAAGAATCATGGAGTGCTAAAAACAAGCCCTTACTGGAAGGCACCAGCCTTCAGATAATTACCCAGCAAGGGTTTTTTGACTTGGAGAAAGATGCTTACAAAGAAGTGACAGGTGGCGCAGTGGCTAGCACCACAGCCTCACAGCTCCAGTGGCCTCCATTCGATTCTGCATACTGCCTGTGTGGAGTTTGTAAGTTCTCCCTATGAGCGTGTGGGTTTTCTCTGGGGGTTCTGGTTTCTTCCTGCATGCCAAAGACTTGTGGGTTGATAAGTAAATTGGCCATTATTTAAAAAATTGTCCCTAGTGTAGGTAGGAGAATTGTGGGGATGTGCGAGGGTAAATGGGATTAATGTAGGATTGGTATAAAATGGGTGATTGATGATCAGCGCAGACTCATTGGGCTGAAGGGCCTGTTTCAGTGCTGTATCTCTCTATGACTAAGATTTATAGGGGTCAGATGGCTTGACTCCTGAGATGTTTTTGGTTTCATTATGGACAGGCAGTTGGGATATGGACAATAGTTTGAAGACAGTTGGAGAAAACTTGCCAAGAGGACAAGCTTTTCCAGCTCTTTGAAAAGCCTGCCAGTTTTCCATCTCTTTGAGAAGCAAGTGTAAGAAACTGCCTGAAACCCCAGTTGCTGCATTTTTCCTGGAAAGCATGTCCAAACTGATCTTCAATGTCACCTGACAAGAACTGTTCCAGGAAGATCCCAGTGACAGCGATCTACGCATATTTGAGACGCCAAACCAAAACAAAGGACATCTGACATCTTTCCATATCATCTCTTTTTTTCTTCAAGAGTTAGCAAGTATTTGGACAAAGTATTCTTTTTGTCTGTTTTTTTTCGAATAGAGCTCTAAAGAGTTTTTTTTTCAGTTAACCAGTCTATGCGAGCATGTGAGTGTGAAGGGCCTAAGATATAAAGGGAATTTTTATATTTCAATCTGTGTGTTTATGCTTTACTTCATTACTGATTATGTCTTGTTTTATAATAAACTGATAATTTTGTTGTTTATTCTGGGATAAAAATAGAGTCTATGATTGACCCATTCGGGAACTGGGAAAAAAATTAAATATATATTGTGACCTGTGGAGAAGTGGAACGAGAAAAACAGTGCACGCTTCCCGCTGACATCGGGAACAGCAGTTTCCCAACTTCGGACAGATTTGGGGTTTTCTGGCAGCCTTTTAAAAGAAGTCAGAAAAATCCAATTCTATCCGAAGTTGGAAAACTGCTGTTACCCTTCTCATGCAGCATCTGTCAGCTGTGAAACTGACTTGCAATTTTTTTTTAAAGCTTGTCTGAAAGAAGACAATGGGAAATTTCTCATCTCTGAAATACATCTGCGGGCCAGATGGAAATTTTTGGCGGGCCGGCCCACGGGCCGTATGTTGGACAACCCTGGGTTATACTGTAACTCCTCAACTCTCTAAAACTGGCAGAAAACAACATGTTAATCCATAGGATAAAAGCTATTAATTTGGGTTTATTCATACATAATATTAAACAGAAGCAAGAATAGTTCAGCGATGTCAATGTAATAAAAGAATGCTTGATATTTCGTCAATTTTCCAAAACTATTTCAAAACAAAAGGAGCCTTGATGCCATAGTAAATTTCAGTTTGGAGCATTCTTGGCTCTTTTATCATCGTCATTTACATACTGCTCTTGGCGATATCATCCTCAGTCATGCAGTCAGCTTCCACATGTATGCTGATGACACCACTCTCCACCACCTCCCTTGAATGCTCCACTGCCTCTGTACTATCAGATTGCCTGTCTGATATCCAGTCTTAGCTGAGCTGCAATTTCCTCCAGCTAAACTTTGGAAAGACTGAAGTTATTGGGCAAAATTTAATGCCCCCCCAGGAGACGGTCCGGGAGGCGGGGTGCCCATAGAATAGTGCCAGCTTGACCACCCAGCGACCAATTGAAGCCATTAAATGGCCAATCACTAGCCATTTAAGGGCTTCTTCCCACCACTGCTGGAATTACACCAACAGCGTGGAGTGTCCGCCATGTGGGGAGGTTGCCCAATAAAACAAGGCGGCCTCCCGGGGGGGGTGACGGGGCCTCCTCCGTGGGCAATCTGCGGTCCATGGAGGGCTCGCAATGGGTTGCCCCTCCACTAACTCCACCCTGCCCTCAATGCACACCCTCCACCTCGCCACCCCCCCACCAGCCCCCCACCCCCGGGCCTGCTGGACTGATCCCGGCAACCCATCACACTCGCCTTAGGACTGAGGGTCCAGCAATGGGCCTGGTCCCAGGCCTGGTGTAATACTGGCAGTGCTCACCACTCCCGATGGTGCTGCCTACAGCTACTGAACTACCTCTGATTGGCCGGCACCTCTTGGAGGTGGGATGCCTGTCTTTGAAGGGACACAGACCCCGGCACCAGATAGTTAGGTGCCTAAATGCTGTTGAATTGCACCGGTGGGGGGGCTCCGAAAGGCCGAGCTGGGGCTCTTTGTGCCTTTTCAGCCCAGCATCGGGAACTCCACTGGTTCCACTAAATTCAGCCCCTGCTACAAACTATGTATTCTCTCTAACGATTCCATCCTCTTCCAGCTACTGATCTCAGCTGTGAATGTTATACATGTTAGCTGATAATAACATAATGGCAGATTACTATACTGGGACTTAATTATATTATCATTTATTTTGTTGCATATAGGTTCAATTGGTCCTAGTTTCCTAATTATCTAATGGCATTTCCAAGTTCAAATTGATAACAGTAATCAACAAAGAAGGGATTTCATCATTGAAGCAAATATAGGACTTAGTTTTTCATGTTTTTCAGGGGAGGCGGTGGCGTAGTGTATTGTCACTGGACTAGTAACCCAGAGACCCACAATATTGCACTGGGGAAATGGGTTCAAATCCCACCACAGCAGAAGGTGGAATTTGAATTCAATTAATAAATCTGGAATTAAAAAGCTAGTCTAATGATGGCTTGTTGTTAAAAACCCATCTGGTTCATTAATGTCTGCTGGTCTGGCCTACATCTGACTCCAGACCCACAGCAATGTGGTTGACTCTTACATGACCTCTGAAATGGCCGAGCAAGCCACTCAGTTGTATCTAACTGCTACAAAGTCAATAAAAAGGAATGAAACCGGACAGACCACCCGGCATTGATCGAGGCACTGGGAATGACAACGGCAAACCCAGCCCTGTCGACCCTGCAAAGTCCTCCTTACTAACATATGGGGGCTTGTGCCAAACTTGGGAGAGCTGTCCGACAGACTAGTCAAGCAACAGCCTGACATAGTCATACTCATGGAATCATACCTGACAGACAATGTCCCAGACACTGCCATTACCATCCCCGTGTATGTCCTGTCCCACTGGCAGGACAGACCCAGCAGAGGTATACAGTAGGAAGGGAGTTGCCCTGGAAGTCCTCAACATCGACTCTGGACCCCATGAAGTCTCATGGCATTAGGTAAAACATGGACAAGGAAACCTCCTGCTGATTACCACCTACCGCCCTCCCTCAGCTGATGAGTCAGTACTCCTCCATGTTGAACTGCACTTTGAGGAAGCACTGAGGGTGGCAGGGGCACAGAATGTACTCTGGGTGGGGGATTTCAATGTCCATCACCAAGAGTGGCTCGGTAGCACCACAGCTGGCTGAGTCCTAAAGGACATATTTGCTTGACTGGGTATGTGGCAGATGGTGAAGGAACCAACAAGAGGGGAAAACATACTTGATCTCATCCTCACCAATCTGCCTGCCACAGATGGATATGTCCATGACAGTATTGGTGGGAGTGACCACCGCACAGTCGTTGTGGAGACTAAGACCCGCCTTCAGATTGAGGAAACCCTCATTCGTGTTGTGTGACACTACCACCGTGCTAAATGGGATAGATTTCGAACAGATCTAGCAATGCAAAACTGGGCATCCATGCAGCGCTGTGGGCCATCAGCAGCAGCATAATTGTACTCAACCACAATCTGTAACCTCATGGCCTAGCATAACCCCCACTCTACCATTACCATCAAGCCAGGAGACCAACCCTGGTTCAATAAAGAGTGCAGGAGGGCATGCCAGGAGCAGCACCAGGCATATCTCAAAATGTGGTGTCAACCTGGTGAAGCTACAACACAGGACTATCTGCGTGCCAAACTGCGTAAGCAGCATGCGACAGACAGAGCTAAGCGATCCCATAACCGACAGATCAGACCTAAGCTCTGCAGTCCTGCCACATCCAGCCGTGAATGGTGGCAGACAATTAAACGAACTGGAGGAGGTGGCTCCACAAATATCCCCATCCTCAATGATGGGGGAGCCCAGCACATCAGTGCGAAAGATAAGGCTGAAGCATTTGCAACAATCTTCAGCCATAAGTTTCGAGTTGATGATCCATCTCGGCCTCCTCCTGAAGTCCCCAGCATCACAGATGCCAGTCTTCAGCCAATTCGATTCACTCCGCATGATATCACGAAACAACTGAAGGCACTGGATACTGCAAAGGCTATGGGCCCTGACAATATTCCGGCGATACTACTGAAGACCTGTGCTCCAGAACGTGCTGCGCCCCTAGTCAAGCTGTTCCAGTATAGCTACAACACTGGCATCTACCCGGCAATGTGGAAAATTGCCCAGGTATGTCCTGCACACAAAAAGGAGGACAAGTGCAACCCAGCCAATTACTACCCCATCAGCCTACTCTCAATCATCAGAAAAGTGATGCAAGGTGTCATCAATAGTTCCATCAGGCGGCACTTGCTTAGCAAAAACCTGCTCAGTTTGGGTTCCGCCAGGGCCACTCAGCTCCTGACCTCATTACAGCCTTGGTTCAAACATGGACAAAAGAGCTAAACTCAAGAGGTGAGGTGAGAGTGACTGCCCTTGACATCAACGTTTGACTCAGTATGGCATCAAGGAGCCCTAGCAAAACTGAGGTCAATGGGAATCAGGGGGAAAACCCTCCACTGGCTAGAGTCATACCGAGCGCGAAGGAAGATGGTTGTGGTTGTTGGAGGTCAATCATCTGAGCTCCAGGACATCACTGCAGGAGTTCCTCAGGGTAGTGTCCTAGGCCCAACCATCTTCAGCTGCTTCATCAATGACCTTCCTTCAATCATAAGGTCAGAAGTGGGGATGTTCGCTGATGATTGCACAATGTTCAGCATCATTCGCGACTCCTCAAATACTGAAGCAGTCCATGTAGAAATGCAGCAAGACTTGGACAATATCCAGGCTTGGGCTGATAAGTGGCAAGTAACATTCGCGCCACACAAGTGCCAGGCAATGACCAACTCCAACAAGAGAGAATCTAACCATCTCCCTTTGACATTCAATGACATTACCATTGCTGAATCCCCCACTATCAACATCCTACGGGCTACCACTGACCAGAAACTGAACTGGAGTAGCCATATAAATACCGTGGCTACAAGAGCAGGTCAGAGGCTAGGAATCCTGTGGCGAGAAACTCACCTCCTGATTCCCCAAAGCCTGTCCACCATCTACAAGGCACAAGTCAGGAGTGTGATGGAATACTCTCCACTTGCCTGGATGGGTGCAGCTCCAACTACACTCAAGAAGCTCGACACCACCCAGGACAAAGCAGCCCACTTGATCAGCACCCCATTTACAAACATTCACTCCCTCCACCACCAACGCATAGTGGCAGCAGTGTGTACCATCTACAAGATGCACCGCAGCAACGCACCAAGGCTCCTTAGACAGCACCTTCCAAACCCACGACCTCTACCAACTAGAAGGACAAGAGCAGCAAATGCATGGGAACACCACCACCTGCAAGTTCCCCTCCAAGTCACACACCATCCTGACTTGGAACTATATTGCCGTTCCTTCACTGTCGCTGGGTCAAAATCCTGGAACTCTCTTCCTAACAGCACTGTGGGTATACCTACCTCAAATGGACTGCAGCGGTTCAAGAAGGCAGCTCAGCATCACCTTCTCAGGGGCAATTAGGGATGGGCAATAAATGCTGGCCTGGCCAGCTACGCCCACATCCCATGAATGAATAAAATAAAAGTGTTCTCTCTCCTCTGAAGTAATGAAAGCAATACCTCGTTCCACAAGAAAATTAGGGGCTGGATTTTACCACTCCCCTGACGTCGGGGTCATGGTGGGGAGGAAGGGGCCGGAAAATGCTTCCAGCAGAGGCCCGCCCCCATACTGTTGGCGGCGCCAAGGCCTTGTGGTGGCCCCCCTGCTGCTCCGAGATGGAAAGTGAATTAGAATATGCAAAATAATGTTAATGACAGAATTAAGTACTCACCTGCTCCCGCTGTCTGTTCCGCAGCAATATTGCTGCCGAGTGCCGGCACTCCTGCGCCTTCGGATACCCGTCCGAAAGTGCGGACAACTGGCAGTAATATTGTTGCAGAACGGACAGCGGCGGCAGGTAAGTACTTAATTCTGTCATTAGCATTATTTTGCATATTCTAATTTGTTTTCCATCACCGAGCAGCAGGGGGGCCACCACAAGGCTTGCTGCCGCCGCCAATAAGGGGGATGCGGGGAGCAGGTAAATATCTCAGTGCAGGAGGACGGGGGAGCGGGGTAAAATTAATTTCATTGGTCTAGGGGGTGGTGGAAAGGGGTAATGTTAAAAGTTAGTGAACTTTGAGGCGGCGGGGGTGGTTGGGAGCAGAAGGTAAGTATTTTTGGAGGGGGGAGAGGGCAAGAAATGAATGGTATGGTCATTGGGGGAGCGGGAGAGGGGCTGTAAACACTTATTAACATTTTTAATACATTTTAATGCAATATCTCTTTAAAAATTTAAATTGATAAGAAGGGCTTGAAGCCCTTTAAAAATGGCATCAGCGCCTGTGCAGTGGCACCTGATGCTGTTGCTGGCGATGGACCGCCCGCCCCCTGCCTGTCATCGAGAGGGGGGGGGGGGTCTCGCCCATTTAAATGAGCCGCTGTATTTAATATCGGTTTCAGCGGTGGACATGTAAAATTCAGCCCTAGGAATAAGACATGTGAAAAAATATACGCAAACCCCACAGAAACCGAAAGCACTATTAAGTTAAAGGGCACCAGAGTCCATTGTTGAAGAAATATCAACAATGTGAACCGACTGAAAAACAGACCTTTACCACCAGGATTGTCGGGGGAAACTTTTCTACAAATATACTTGTCAATTCTTTAAGGCACAACTATTATCCATAAGCAGTCAATAGTACTTGCTGTTTTCATATCAGAACTAACATTTAAATGCATGCCTTGACTTCTGCATTTATGCAGTTTAAATCCGAACAACTGTTAGAACTGCCTGCAATAGTTCAAGTGCTTAATACTGATAATAGTACCTTTGTAATCAATACCTATAGCAATGCAAATGATCAGCGCCTTTTGCCCAATATAGGTGGCTGTCTGGGATATGCGCAGAAAGTGATAGTGGTAGGGACTGTAATTACAATTCCATATACATTACTGCCTAGAATTTCCATGGGAGATCTTGAACAAGTGATTGGTGGAACCCCTGGAGAAATGTTATAAACGGCTAAAAGGCATTCCTGCCATTTCCCTTGGGTTTCCATTGAAGTTTTGGAGGAAGACTAGGAGAACGCAGCAGAAATTCAGGACTCATTAACCAGTTTCTGAAAAAAATCTTTTTATTCTTCTACCTTACTTAAGACTACCAACAAGGATGAAAACTGAATTAGCAAACAATTATCGGGAACTCAGTTTCTGTTTCAAACTATAAACATGAAATATTACGTAAAACTGGAACAAGCAAAGTCTACCTATGCAAAATTTGCATGGGTGAAGCATGACTGCTATCACTATGTATGCTTCTCTCACATCTGCAGTGTGATGCTCAAATTACCTTCATCACAGGTTGGTCCTCCATATCCAGGGGGGCAATTACAAACATCAGGCTTCAGGCATTTCCCACGATTTTTACAGTCGGGGCGACATATAGCTTTGGATAAATAAAATCATGAAAACATTATATTTGCCAAAACATCAGAAAGTTATACATGAAGTAAAATAACAATTAAGTATTATTGGTGCTACGATGGGGACAATCTAGTAAGATGATGAACGGTGTACGTTGAACCCACCCATTACTCTGTTATTCAGGTCAAGGAGATGAGATACTGGTAGACCTCACTGCCCTTTTCACACCATTTTCTGCCGCCAACCTACAACAGATGGACTTGGGAAAGAAAATCTACCCCAAGGAGTGCACATAGCGCCAACACAATGATCCCCACACTGCACTTTCCTCAAAGTTTTAATTTCAGTCATTAATTCTCTTATAAATTTATATTCAAGAAAAAGCAATGGCTGTTTTGGTGTACTCCCTCTGTAACTTCAGCAGTAGTATGCTGGAACAACCAGAAACTAGTCTGAGGCCTAGTTCTGCCTGGTCCTAATCTAGTGGTGAACCTAACAGGGTGGCCTTTTGAGTATATAGGTACTGCTCATTACTTGCAAGGCCACTGCCTTAAGAAGGGGCAGGGACTCCTTACATTAGGAGTCTAATGGGAGTCTAGTGGGAGCCTGGCAATCATCCGGCTCCTGGCCTCAGACTGTTTGACTGCAATTTCCTGTCGCTTTGGTAAGAACACAGGGTAGCCCAGATGTGCCCCCTAGCCTGCATTTAGATCATAGGGCTTGCCCCTGCCTAACTGAATTTTGTCTGTGTCAGAATGTTGTTTGCAAACAGACATGTCTTGTCTTCCCTTCCCTCATGACACCATCACCCCACCCACCACCTTCCCCCCCACCCCGCCCAACCGATCTACAATTTTTGGCACCTATTGTTCTGGAACTAATGGGATAATCAATGTAACATTCTCCTCAATGAACGATGCAAAAGGCTCAATAACCAAGCACCATGTTCTTCTGAGGGTGGAATGTATTTTTTGGCTTTAACCATTCAATGTAATTTCTCATCTGTCTGGTTCTCTCATTGGAAAACACATGGTAAAGATACAGTTTCATTAGATTTTAAGAAAATAGTTCGATTAAAAAGGTCAATTATCAAACATATCCAGAACACACCTTCATGTCACCAAGAACACATTGCTGCATCAAGAGTTTTCAATAAAATATGAGATGAAATTCTCCTGTTGATTGTTTTAGTGAACAATTCAGTACCAATAAACAAGACAACTTTTGCTCTCTATTCATGACAACCTTTTGCTAGAAAGGGCTGAATCTTGTGGTCCCGGCGGCATAAAAAATGGCGACCGGCACGCATGGGCCACGTGCTGCGATCTTGAGCCTGACAGCTCATTATCATATGCAGGGGGCTGCCCCCACCCCACTAATCATGTGGCGGGGACGGCCTTGGTGCCATCTTTAAAGGGCTGCCAGCCCTATGAAGAAACTGCAGAGTTGCCCCCGTCCTCCCCCAACCACATACTAATGCAGAGTTGACCCTTGCCCCCATTACACAACAAATGCAGAGTTCACCCCGTTCCCCACCCCCATTACACAACAAATGCAGAGTTCACCCTGTTCCCCACCCCCATTACACAACAAATGTAGGGTTCACCCCTTCCCCACCTCGGTGGCACCAACTTTCCCTGGATGGGAAAGTGAAGGCTTGTGAATGCCACACGTCATGCTGAAGATCTGGAACTACAGGTAAGATCGCTCCGGTTTTCATTTTAATTCATGCAAACAGGTAATTTAAATATGAAAAGTCCAGTCCCATTGCAGAGGACTGCCATGGAACGTCCCCGCTACCAGGAAGATTGGGCCCGGCAATCCCGGCGTCGGGTTCCGTGGTGAGCCGCTGATGCTCCAATCTTTTGGCTCCTCCCCTGCCATGGAGCACGACGTCGGGAGGAGAACAAGATCCCGGACTAGTCTGAGGTGGCAAAAGGAGTTAATGGCATTCATGTCAACACCTCTATATATTAGCTCTATACTTACCAGTTTGGCAGCTGTATCCAGTATAACCAGGCTTACAGCGACAAGTATTTGGTGCAGAACATTCCATATTCCTACCACACGGAAATCTGCACATTGCTATGAAAGCATAAAAGAACATAGGTTAATGGTATTCAATGTTGAATTATGTAATTACCATAGTTAAAGAAGCAGAAACTGTGAGACTGAAGAGCATAGTAACATCCTTTCATCAAGTCCAGCTCAAAAAGATGAAGCCGAGTCGCTTTCTTTGACAACTTAAAAACCTTTACAATATGGGCATTACTGGCAAGGCCAGATCAGGTAAGGACAGCAGACTGCCTTCCCTCAAGGACATCAGTGAACCAGTTGGCTTTTTGTGCCAATCCAACAGCTTTTACTGATACCAGTTTTTCTTTACTCCAGATTTTAGAAACTGAATTAAAATGTTCAAAATAGCATGACAGGGTTTGAACTCGAATCCTTTTGATTGTTAGTTGATGCCTCTAGCTTACTCATCCAGTATCATGACCACCATGCTCCCAACTGTACAAGTTTTATATGGAATAAAATTTAATGCCCAATCTAATTACTAGTGGCTGCAAAACTATCCAAGTTTTGAAATAATTTGCATTAATATGGCAAGCCTTTTAGAGAGATCATAAGGATCACTGTTGTTAAAATGTAAACGTTCACAGGAGCTCTTCTGAGGTTGTGTTTAAGGCATGGTGTTGAATCAAAAGAGACAGAGCTTTAAAGATAATTTTAAAAACTGGCAGAAATTAGAAAAGTTTGCTGGTAGAAAAAAAATGGTTGTTGTTACCCCTATGGCTCCCACCCAGCAGTTGGCTGTCACCTATGAGATTGAGTGAAGAAATCTCTACTAAAAATGAAATGTCAGAGTCTTGGCTATGCAAAGGGTCAGACAGGGCCTTTGGAGCTTGAGTTCAAACTGTTGGGATAAAATATCCTCTGATGTTGGCTATGCAAAATAAGTTTGAGCAGTTTCAAATCTTTTCCTAGTTGGCAATTTAAACTGTCTCTTAATTGGCACTAAATGGGCACTAAATTCAGATAGAATTGTTGGGTGAGAAATAGAAAAATGTCACATTGGAGTAGAATAGGTTGCTCTCTAAGGTATGGTGTTAAGCACACTGTTGGACTAAAATTGTGGGAGCTACACTCTCCATCTAACTCCACTATATCTGACCTGGAAGTTTTAATTGCATTGCAATTTGCCTACTTTTAATTTATAGCCTACATTTAGTTTACAATTTCGGGCAAATAAAAACACCAAGCCATAAAAGGAGATATTAAGAAGGGTCACTAAAAGCTTGGTCAAATTGATAGGTTTTAGGGAAGATTTTAAAGAGAAAAGTAGCGCTTTTAAGGTTTAAGAAAGGATTTTGAGAGGCTAGAGCCTAGTTGACTGAAGGCATGATTGCCAATGTTGGGGTTTGGGTGGTGGCGGGGCAGGGGTGGGGGGGTTGCAAAAAAGGCCAGAGAACCCAAAGTATTCAAGGGGTTCTAGGGCTGGAGGAGGTTCCAGTGATAGGCAGGGTTAAGGTAATGAGGGGATTTGATCATTAGGATGAGAATTTTAAATGGGGATGTTGGGAGAATGGAAGTGAATGGAAGTCAGCAAGCACAAGGGTGACAGGTGAGAATGACTTAGAATGGATTAGGATATGAGCAGTACAAGTTTGGAGGAGCTGAAGGTTATGGAGGATGGGAGACTGGCCTGGATGACATTGGAATAGTCTGATCTGGAGGTGACGAAGGCACGGATAATGGTTTCAGCAGTAGATGGGCTAAGGCAGGGGCAGAGACAAGTGACATTACAGAGACTGAAATAGTCTTTTGTGACACAGAGGATATGGGGTTGGAAGCTCATAATCTGCCAGGATTGCAAACACTTAGCTTCAACCTAAACCAATGGTCAGGGAAGGAATTGGGGGGGGGGGGGGGTGGCGTGGAATCAGTGGTGAGGAAACGGAGTTTGCGGTGGGTACTGAAAGCGATCGCATCAGGCTTCCAAAAGTATAGCTGGAAGAAATTGTGACTCATCCAGGACCAAGGCTGTGACGCTGTCAAGAGAGGTGGTGAGAGGTAGAGCTGGGTGTCATCACTGTCCACATAGAACCTGACGTTACGTCTTTGGATGTAGGTTTCTGAGGGGCAGCATGTAGATGAGGAAGAGGAGGGGGCCAAGAATAGATTCTTGGGGAACTTCAGAGGTAACTTGTGTGAGTGGAAAAGGAGAAGCCATTGCTGGAGATGCTCTTGCTATGACTGGATAGGTCAGTCCCACATAAGAGATTAGCGTGTAAAATTAAAACGCATGGGATTGGGGGTAGTGTATTGCAATGGATAGAAAATTGGTTGGCAGACAGGAAACAAAGAGTAGGGATAAATGGGTCTTTTTCCGAATGGCAGGCAGTGACTAGTGGGGTACCGCAGGGATCGGTGCTAGGACCCCAGCTATTCACAATATATATTAATGATTTAGATGAGGGAACTAAATGTAATATCTCCAAATTTGCAGATGACATAAAACTGGGTGGGAGGGTGAATTGTGAGGAGGATGCAGAGAGGCTTCAGGGTGATTTGGACAAGTTAAGTGAGTGGGCTAATGCATGGCGGATGCAGTATAATGTGGATAAATGTGAGGTTATCCACTTTGGTAGCAAAAACAGGAAGGCAGATTATTATCTGAACGGCTATAAACTGAGAGAGGGGAATATGCAGCGAGAGCTGGGTGTTCTCATACACCAGTTGCTGAAGGTAAGCATGCAGGTCCAACAGGCAGTAAAAAAGGCAAATGGCATGTTGGCCTTCACAGCGAGAGGATTCGAGTACAGGAGCAGGGATGTCATGCTGCAATTATACAGGGCCTTGGTGAGGTCACACCTGGAATATTGTGCGCAGTTTTGGTCTCCTTATCTGAGGAAGGATGTTCTTGCTGTAGAGGGAGAGCAGCGTGGGTTTACCAGACTGATTCCTGGGATGACGGGACTGACGTATGAGGAGAGATTGAGTCGGTTAGGATTATATTCGCTGGAGTTCAGGAGAGTGAGGGGGGAACTCACAGAAACCTATAAACTTCTAACAGGACTTGACAGGGTAGATGCAGGAAGGATGTTCCCGATGGTGGGGGAGTCCAGAACCAGGGGTCATAGTCTAAGGATACGGGGTAAACCTTTCAGGACTGAGATGAGGAGAAATTTCTTCACCCAGAGAGTGGTGAGCCTGTGGAATTCGCTACCACAGAAAGCAGTTGAGGCCAAAACATTGTATGTTTTCAAGAAGGAGTTAGATATAGCTCTTGGGTCTAATGGGATCAAAGGATATGGGGTAAAGCGGGAACAGGTTACTGAGTTGGTTGATCAGCCATGATCACAATGAATGGCAGAGCAGGCTCGAAGGGCCGAATGGCCTACTCCTGCTCCTATTTTCTATGTTTCTATATGTTTCTATGTTTCAAGCAGGACTGTCCCACTGAGCTTAATGATGGAGGAGAGGTGTTGGTGAAGGAAGATGTAGTTGTCTGTATCAAAGGCTGTTGGGAAGTCAGGAAGGAGGAGAAGGGATAGTACACAATGGTTACAGTCATAAAAAAATATAATTTGTGACTTTAATTAGGGCCGCTTCAGTACTGTGGCAGGGGTGGAAGCAAGACAGGAGAAATTGAAACATTAAATCCTGGGAAAGAGGGACACGGATTTGAGATGCAACCACACATTTAAGGACTTCGGAAAGAAAAGGGAGGTCACAAAAGTGGCGGTAATTTGCAAGGATAGAAGGGTAAGGGTGTGTTTTTGAGCAGGTGGTGATGACAGTGATTTTGAAAGGGAAATGAACAGTACTCAAGGAAAGGAAACTGTGCCATTATGTTAATATTCCACTCCTTCCCAGTTTGGAGCCCAATTGTCTGTTAGTGCTATTAAATTTATCATCGCAAAATTGAATTGTGTAGCGCCCATTATTTTGGCTCTATGGGTACTGTTTTGGGTTCAAAATGGCGCTCGCGCTGCGTACGCACATTTCTGACCGTGCCAAATACTATTTTGGGCGGGTCGCTAGTGCGGGTGCTAGGAGCGTGCTCTGGAAGTATGCAGATTGTGACATTCGATGGCATTTAATGCTGATTTGACTCCAGCAGTGCCATGTTTAACCTCAATACTCCAACTAATGCGTTCTCTTAACCTCACATGGCTAAACATGTGTTCAGCAGCAGGAAGGACTCCACACCAGTACTGTTCAAAGGGATCATCAACCACTCTCAGGTTAGTTGCTGATTGATTTCTGCTCACTGTTGCTGAGTTAATAGAAGTGTTTGGTGGTTTGTACTGCGACTTAAAGTTGGTGAAGTCTACAGTGAGTAGAATGGTACATATTGAAGACCTTGGTTCTCACTTCAAGGGTTCAGCTCACAACATTTGGTCCCAGTCATGGGTACTATACTATTTTTATCTCCCTTGGCCTGCAGCATGACAGGGAGAATGAGTCATAGAGTTATACAGCAAAGAAACAGGCCCTTCGGCCCATCATGTCCATGCTGGCCATCAAGCACCTATCTACTCTAATCCCATTTTCCAGCACTTTGCCTGTAGCCTTGTATGCTATGGCGTTTCAAGTGCTCATCTAAATACTTCTTAAATGTTGTGAGGGTACCTGCCTCTACCGCCCCTTCAGGCAGTGTGTTCCAGATTCCAACCACCCTCTGGGTGAATTTTTCCTTAAATCCTCTCCAAACCTCCTGCCCCTTACCTTAAATCTATGCCCCCTTGACATCCCTGATGTAGACTTTCCTACAAGTAGCTGCTCCCAGTCTACTTTGGCCAGATCCTGTTTTATTACATTGAAATCGGCCTTCCCCCAAAACAGTACCTTTATTTATGGTCCATCTTTGGCCTTTTCCATAACTACCTTAAATCTTACAGAGTTATGGTCACTATCCCCGAAATGCTTCCCCACTGACACTTCTATCACTTGTCCGGCTTCATTCCCTAAGATTAGGTCCAGTACCGCCCCTTCTCATGTAGGACTTTCTATTTGCTGGCTCAAAAAGCTCTCCTGGATGCACTTTAAGAATTTCGCCCCCTTTAAGCCTTTTGCACTAAGACTATCCCAGTTAATATTGGGGAAATTGTAATCCCCTACTATTGTTACCCTTTTATTTTTACACCTCTCTGAGATTTGCCTACATATCTGCTCCTCTATCTCTCCCTGACTGTTTGGAGGCCTGTCGTACACTCCCAGCAAAGTATTTGCCCCCTTTTTGTTTTTAAGTTCTACCCATATGGCCTTATTTGAGGAACCTTCTAAGATATCATCCCTCCTTACTGCAAAAATTAACTCCTTGATCAATAGTGCAATGTCACCTCCTCTTTTACAGCCCTCCCACCCCCATCACGCCTGAAGATTCTAAACTCTGCCAGTCCTGCTCTTCCCTCAACCATGTCTCTGTGATAGCAATAATATCATATTTCCATGTGTTAATCAACGCCCTCAATTCATTCGCTTTACTTGTAAGACTCCTTGCGTTAAATAGATGCAATCCAGCCTTGCATTATTCGCTTGTGCCTTCCAGACTGACTTAGTTTCTCTTCTATATTTGCTGTGCATCACCCCCTACTGTTCCATTCTGTATCCCATCCCCCTACCAAATTAGTTTAATTCCCCCCCCAACAACACTAGCAAACCTCCTAGCAAAGGGTGCAACCCGTCCAACTTGTGCAGGTCCCACCTTCGCCAGAAACAGACCCAGTGATCCAGGAAATTAAAGTCCTCCCTCCTGCAGAATCTCTTCAGCCATGGATTCATCTGCTCTATCCTCCTATTCCTGTACTCACTAGCACGTGGCACCGGGAGTAAACCAGAGATTACAACCTTTGAGGCCCTGCTTTTTAATTTGCTACCTAGCTCCCTAAATTCTTGTTGCAGGACTTTGTCCCTCTTTCTACCTATGTCGTTGGTACCAATGTGAACCATGACCTATGACTGTTTACCCTCCCCCTTCAGAATGTTCTGCAGCCACTCGGTGACACCCTTGACCCTAGCACCAGGGAGGCAACATACCATCCAGGAGTCACATTTGCAGCCACAGAAACGCCTATCTTCACCCCTTACTACCCTTATCACTATAGCTCTCCCACTCTTTTTCCTTCCCTCCTGTGCAGCTGAGCCACCTGTAGTGCCACAGACTTGGCTCTTGCTGTATACCCCTGAAAAGCTATCTCCCCCAACAGTATCCAAAGCGGAAAATCTGTGAGAGTGGGAGATGGACCCAGGGGACTCCTACACTACCTGCCTAGTTCTTCTACTTCGCCTGGTGGTCGCCCATTCCCTTTCTGCCTGAGCAGTCTTTACCTGAGGTGCTCCCTGTACGTGCTATCCACGATGATATCAGCCTCGTGGATGCCCCACAGTGTCCCCAGCCGCCGCTCCAGATGCGAAACACGGATTTCAAATAGCTGCAGCTGGAGACACTTCCTGCATACGTGTTCGCCCTGGACACTGGAAGTGTCCCTGACTTCCCCACAGTGCATAGGAGGAGCACTCCACGCTGCCGAGCTGCCCTGCCATGACTTACTCTTAATTTACTCCCTTAAATTACTCAAAAATTAGAGATTATTTACACTCGGGATGTTGATTCCCTAAAAAACACTACTTACTCCACAAAAAAAATGGCAGACCTTAACTTTCTCTTTACTTTAGTTACTAACCCAGCTATTTAGAGTTATTCTCTAACAGAAATTAGTCACCAACCAATCACCTTGCAGCTTTCCTGTGAAGTCACTGTTCACTTTGTTTTCAAACTCAAGCTCTCTCTCGGTCGCTTTATGCTCCTCCTGCACTCTTGCTGTTACCCGCTCTCTGAGTGAACTCTTGCTCTCTCTCTCCCGAGAGGCGACACAGAGGAGGGCAAGCTGCTCAAAAAGGAAGGAGGAGGAGGGGGAAGGGCTCTCAGCAGGAGGCTATATCTACCCAGGTTCTTTAGGAAGCATTTCTTTTATCTCAACCTCAGAGAGGAACAGTGCATGCACCGTCTCTGTTTCACTAAGATGGTGCTCACTGAAATCTGCTACTTGTTGCAGGCGGAGCAGTAGCCTCAGAGCAGGGTGAGGATGGAACTGCGAATGGCTTCAACTTCTTCATGTCGGGTTCCATCCAGGCTGGAGCAGGCGACATCTCCACTATCTCAGTTCGTCGTCCACTGCTGTATAAGGGAGATCACTGACACTCTGTATGCAAACAGAAACAAGCAGTGCAAGCATGTGGCTTCACCAGGATAGCAGGTTTCCTGATGGTGCAGAGTGTCACTGACTGCACCCACGTTCCTTTACGGGTGCCAAATGTAAGATGCACTGCAACTGCAAAGAGTTCTATTCTCTCAATGCCCAGCTGATGTGCGACCATACTCAGCGCATCATACAGGTCAATGTCCGGTATCCTTTATTCAGCACCGGTCCACTGTACCATCAATTTTTCAGCCACCATAACAAACCATAGGATGGCTACTGGGCAATAAGGGCTATCTGCTTAAATCCATTGCGCAACCCCATGTTGTAAGTTTTAAGTAGTACAGGCTAGTTTATACTCATCGTAGCCTTTCACGATTTTCCACCCACTGCTCAGGCTTGCAGCCACTCAACATGTGAAAGATTGGTGCTGGACTCCTTAATGTTACTTGACAGTGACCACAGACTTTTTGGCAGGCCTACTAATGCACCAAGTAATTTTGTATGCATACCCATCAGGCTTCTTGTGTACAATGCCCCATTGAAGTCCTTGCCAAGTCCTCTAGAGCAGAACTCATGTACGACTTCACCCTCTGGTGAGCTGGCACCTGTGATATCCTTTACCCCTAACCTGGCTGCAGGCCATTCATGTCTAATGTCTCACCATTTACAGATCCTGCCTCAAAGTTAGCTTCTAAAGTACATGCAGTGTCAGTATCTGAGCTGGTGGCTGCCAGTGTGATGTTGAGTGTCGATATTTCTTCTTTACCATTAGTCTCTTCTTCCTCTTACACATCTTGCTCCGGCACTGCTGCCTGGCAGTTCTTGGGTATCTGAAAGGAGAAAGGCTCAGGGTGGGGTTGCAGTGAGGGGAGAAGGGGAAAGCAGGCTGAGACCATCTGCCGCTTGTATATCAGAAGAGATTGAGGGATGAGGGGAATGTGGGATGTGAGAAGGAGGATTAGGTCTGAACATAATGTCATCTTTGATGCTTTCAGCCCCGCCACAGTCCACGACCTCAGTCATGGCCACTCCAATGACGCACTGTCTTCTCCATTGGTGTGAGGTCATGCAGCCGTGACTGTTCTCTGCTGGTATGTGCTGTTGCCTGCAGTTATGTGCCACTTTGTCCTGCAAGAGAGATGAAGGTGTGTTGGTGAGTGTAGTGCCATCTATATGAGTGATCTGCCTGCCATGGTAGAATAGCTGGCAATGATTGCAAGTTGTAAGATGTGGGCGTGAGTCTTACAGCAATGCTAAGTGTGTGAGGGTGAGGTGAAGCTATGAATGTGAGGTATGAGTTGTGGTTAATGGAGAATGAAGTGGGGTGGTGTAGTGAGTAGTGTGTGAGGCTTGTAGTTCAATTGTAAAGATATAGCTTCTGAACATGCATTTATTCACCTTGACCACTTGTGTGAGGTCATTGAACATTTTGTGACACTGCATCCAGGTCCTTGGGGCCAGACTGCTATCACTGATCACAACGACTATCTGCTTCCACTGCCTTTGCAGCATCTTTCTGGAAGGTCTCCTGCTCCCCTGTGGATAGAGGACCTCCCTCCTCCTATCCGCTGCCTCCACTACAGCCCACTCATTGCCCTATTGTGCCAATCTTCTCTCTTTCTCAGGGGAAACTCTCTTTTAGAATGAGTTCCAGCACCTGCTCCAGGCAAAATGCACCTCCCCTTTAAGAGGTACAGGCTAGTTTTAATTCATCATAGCCTTTCACATATTTGCACCCTCTGCTCAGGCGTGCAGCCACTCAACAGCATGCTTAATGCTGGCTGTGTGCTGCATTAATGAAAAGTTTGTGTGTTGCTTGCATCGGAAGCAACAGGCATGGGTTAATCACACATCGTGACCCCCCGCACTGGCTTTCCGGCCACATCAAATTTCAGAGCCTGTATCTCTCTGTGACATAATTGCTTCCAATTCCTCCTTTTTAGTTCATTGCAATAAATGTACTTTATTTTTTGTTTGCTTGGAGATCTACTGCTTTTGCAGTTTTAAGAAAAAGCTCCATCTTTTTCCTATGTACAGCTGGTTAATTTGATTTTCCTTCTCTATTCCCTTTATTCCTTCTGCATGCCATCCTTTTTGCTAACTTTTTCCCTACTGATATATTTATATCTTTTATTTCTACCTTGATCTTTCTGATTACTTAAATTTTCCTTGCCCTCTTAATTCCGAAATTAAATGACTCTTCCCTTCTCTGTTTATCAGTTTTTTCAGTCCATTAGCTCCCTTCCTGATGCAGCTCTCATTGTTCCCTGTTGTACCAACTTTGCTGCATAAAATGCAAAACCTTTTCCTGACACCACTCCATTAACTCTAAGTTTAGCTTCCTGATCATCCCATCGATCCTTATTTTAACACATGGAGGCATTAGTAATCTGGAGATTACCATCCTTTAACCCCTGCTCCTAAACATGGGGTAAGTACGGGAAAAGAGGGAGCTGTTCTGTTGGAATGGGCTCCACTTAAAATGGACTGGGACCAGTGTCCTCTTGAATCAAATAACTAGGGAAGAGATGCAGGCTTTAAACTAATAAAGGGCAGTTGGGGTAGTTGGCAGGGGGGGAGGTCGGCATAAATTCAAAAACAACAAGGCAAATGCCAAGATTCTAGAGCAGAGCAATGTTTTGGATGAAAATAAGCAGAGTGGAACACGAAGGGACAGTGAGAGTAACAAAGTCCATCAGTGACTAAGGTGACACCAGAGAAAATTAGAACAAAGTCAAAGCTAAGCACTGTATCTGCATGCATGAAGCATTCACAACAAATTAGTTAAATTATAGCATAG
The DNA here is from genome assembly GCF_036365525.1 of Heterodontus francisci. Classification (NCBI taxonomy): domain Eukaryota; kingdom Metazoa; phylum Chordata; class Chondrichthyes; order Heterodontiformes; family Heterodontidae; genus Heterodontus; species Heterodontus francisci. The sequence continues at coordinate 108,172,532 of NC_090372.1, read as the reverse complement.
AAAGAAATTAATAGCCGTTATGGAGACGTGGTTGCAAAGTACCCAAGGTTGGGAATTAAATATTACACGATACATAACATTTAGAAGGGATAGGAAAATGGAAAAGGAGGAGGGGTAGCCGAGGTAATAAAGGATGGGATAAAGATAGAAGAGAGAAGGGATCTTAGCTCAGAAAATCGAGAATAGAATCAGTTTGGGTGGAGCTAAGAAACAGCAAGGGGCAGAAAACATTGGCGGAAGTTGTTTATAAGCTCCCTACCAGCAGTTGTAGTGTCGGGCAGAGTATAAATCAGGAAATTGGATAGATATGTAATAAGGGTAATACAATAATCATGAGGGAACTTTAATCTTCATACAGACTGGGCAAACGAAATTTGCAATAATAAGGTGGAGGATGAGGTCGTGAAATGTATACAAGGTAGTTTTCTACATCTGTATGTTGAGGAACCAACTATGCAACAGGCTATTTTGGATCTAGTACTGTGCAATGAAAAAGGGATATTTAATAAACTTGGAGTAAAGGGGCCTCTGGGGAAGAGTGATCATAATATGATAGAATTTTATTTTGAGTTTTAGTTAAGTCTGAAACTCGGATCTTAATAAACAAAGCAAACTACCTAGGTATGACAGGCGAGTTGGCTACAGTAGATTGGAAAATGAAATTAAAAAATATGATGGAAGATAAGAATTAATATATAATTTGCAACAAAAAAACATTTCTTCAAGGCACAAAAACCCCACAGAAAAAGTGGCTAACAAGAGGAGTTAAAGATAGTATTAGATCAAAGGAAGCGGCTTATAATGTTGCCAAAAAGAGTAATAAACCTGAGAATTGAAATGATTTTAGAATTCAGCAAGGCATAAATTGATAAGAGAAAAAAGAATATGGGAATAGACTAGAAAGAGACATGAAAACAGATTGTAAATGTTTCTATAGGTAGATAAATGCGAAGAGATTAGTGAAAGTAAATGTAGGCGCATTAGAAACAGAGACAGGTAAAATTATAAAAGTAAAATACTGCAGATGCTGGAAATCTGAAACAAAAACGAAAAGTGCTGGAAATGCTCAGCAGTTCTGGCAGCGTCTGTGGACAGAAAAGCAAAGTTAATGTTTCAGGTCTGTGACCATTCATCAGAACTAGCCAAGGTTAGAAAAGAATTAGATTTTAAGCAAGCGAAGGGGAGGGAGAAAACAAAGGGGAATGTGTTTAATAGAGAAGGAAAAATTAAATAACAAAGCTGTCCTGGGACAAAGGCAAAGCGTGTGTTAATGCTTGTGGTGAAAGACAAAGCACTATTCCAGAGAGACTTTTAATAGCAGAATAATGAGCAGCTCTGATGACATGAAAAGTAGGCACATGGTAAAAAAATAAAATATTAAAAAAGGCCAGTCATGCTCTGAAGTTATCAAACTCAATGTTCAGTCCGCAAGACTGTCGAGTGTCTAATCGAAAGATCAGGTGTTGCTCCTCGAGCTTGCGTTGATGTACACTGGAACTCTGAAGCAGGCCAAAGACAGAAATGCTGGCATGAGAACAGGGGGGAGTGTTGAAATGGCAAGCAACCGGAAGCTTGGGGTCATGCTTTTGGACAGAGCGGACGGAGAGTTCAGCAAAGTGGTCATCCAATCTGTGTTTGGTCTCCCCAGTGTAGAAGAGACCGCATTGTGAGCAGTGAATACAGTATACTAAATTGAAAGAAGTACAAGTAAATCACTGCTTCACCTGGAAGGAGTGGTTGGGGCCTTGGATAGTGAGGAGAGAGGAGGTAAAAGGGCAGGTATTACACCTCCTGCAATTGCATGGGAAGGTGCCGTGGGAACGGGACGAGGTGTCGGGGGTAATGGCGGAGTGGACCAGGGTGTCGCGGAGGGAATGATCGCTTTGGAATGCTGACAGGGGAGGGGAGGGAAAGATGCATTTGGTGGCATCACGCTGAAGGTGGAGGAAAATTATCCTCTAGATGTGGAGGCTGGTGGGGTGGAAAGTGAGGACAAGGGGAACCCTGTTGTGGTTCTGGGAGGGAGGGGAAGATGCGAGGGCAGAAGTGCGGAAAATGGGCCGGACACGGTTGAAGGCCCTGTCAAACACAGTGGAGTGGGGGGGGGGGGGGGGAGGAGAATCCTCGGTTGAGGGAAAATGAAGTCATATCAGAGACGCTGTTGTGGAAGATTGCATCATCAGAGCAGATGTGTCGGTGACGGAGAAACTGGGAGAATGGAATGGAGTCCTTACAGGAGGCAGGGTGTGAAGAAATGTAGTCGAGGTAGCTGTGGGAGTCGGTGGGCTTATAATGAATATTAGTGGACAGCCAATCCCCAGAAATGGAGACAGAGAAATCTAGGAAGGGAAATGAAGTGTTGGAGATGGACCATGTAAAGGTGAGAGAAGGGTGGAAATTGGAGGCAAAATTGATAAAGTTTTCCAGTTCGAAGCAGGAGTGGGAAATGGCACTGATACAGTCATCAATGTACCGGAGAAAGAGTTGGGGGAGGGGGCCTTAGTAGGAGTGGAACAAGGAATGTTCGACATATCCCACAAAAAGACAGGCATAACTAGAACCCATGTGGGTACCCATAGAAACACCTTTTACTTGAAGGAAGTGAGTGGAGTTGAAGGAGAAGTTGTTCAATGTGAGAACAAGTTCAGCCAGGCGGAGGAGGGAGGTGCTGGATGGGGCCTCTGTTCAAGGAAGAAGCGGACAGCCCTCAGAACATCCTGGTGGGCGATGGAGGTATTGAGAGATTGGACGTCCATAGTGAAGAGGAGGCGGTTGTGGCCAGGAAACTGGAAATTGTCAAAATGACATAGGGCATCAGAAGAATCACGGATGTGGGTGGGAAGAGACTGGACCAGGGGAGAAAAAATAGAGTCAAGATAGGAAGAAATAAGTTCAGTGGGGCAGCAACAGGCTGAAATGATGGGTCTGCCAGGACAGTCCAGTTTGTGGATTTTAGGAAGGAGGTATAAGTGGACTGTCCAGGGTTGTGGGACTATGAGGTTGGAAGCTACTCAGCTACTCAGGCCCCCTCTCCCAACTCTTTTTCCGGTACACTGATGATTGTATCGGTGCCGTTTCCTTCTCCCACCCTGAACTGGAAAACTTTATCAACTTTGACGCCAATTTCCATCCTTCTCTCACCTTTACATGGTCCATCTCCGACACTTCCCTTCCCTTCCTCGACTTCTCTGTCTCCATCTCTGGGGATAGGCTGTCCACTAATAATCATTATATGCCCAACGACTCCCAGAGCTACCTCGACTACACTGCGTCCCACCCTGTCTTCTATAAGGACTCCATTCCATTCTCCCAGTTTCTCTGTCTCGGACGCAACTGCTCAGATGATGCAACCTGCCACAACAGCGCCTCTGGTATGTCTTCCTTTTTCCTCCGCCGAGGATTCCCCCCCCACTGTGGTTGACAGGGCCTTCAACCGTGTCCGGTCCATTTCTTGCACTCCTGCCCTCAAGCCTTCCCCTTCCTCCCAGAATACCGTGACAGGTTTCCCCTGGTCCTCACTTTCCATCCCACCAGCCTCCACATCCAGAGGATCATCCTCTGCGATTTCCACCACCTCCAGCGTGATGCCACCCCCAAACACATCTTCCCTTCCCCTCCCCGTTACCATTCCGGAAGGATCATTCCCTTTGCAACACCCTGGTCCACTCCACCATTACCCCCGACACCTCGTCCCCTTCCCATGCAATTGCAGGAGGTGTAATACCTGCCCTTTTACCTCCTCTCTCCTCAGTATCCAAGGTCCCAAATACTCCTTTCAAGTGAAGCAGTGATTCACTTGTACTTCTTTCAATTTAGTATACGGTATTCGCTGGTCACAATGCAGTCTCCTCCACATTGGGAAGACCAAACGCAGATTGGTGACCGCTTTACTGAACACCTCCGCTCAGTCTGAAAGCATGACCCCAGGCTTCTGAATGCTTGCCATTTCAACACTCATCCCCCCTGCTCTCATGCCAACATTTCTGTCTTTGGCCTGCTCCAGAGGTCCAGTGAACATCAACGCAAGCTTGAGAAGCAGCATTCGATCTTTCGATTAGGTACTCGACAGCCTTGCGGACTGAACATTGTGTTTGATAACTTCAGAGCATGACTGGCCTTTTTTAAAAATATTTTATTTTTTTAACCATGTGCCTGCTTTTCATTTAGTCAGAGCTGCTCATTATTCCGCTATTAACACTCTCTCTGGACTAATGCTTTGTCTTTCACCACAAGCATGAACACATGCTTTGCCTTTGTCCTAGGACAGCTTTGTTATTTAACCTCTCCTGCTCTATCAAACATCTTCCCCTTTGTTCTCTCCCCCACCCCCTCCCCTTCACTTGCTTAAAACTTAATTCTTTTCTAACCTTTGCCAGTTCTGATGAAAGGTCACAGACCTGAAACGTTAACTTTGCTTTTCTCTCCACAGATGCTGCCAGACCTGCTGAGTATTTCCAACACTTTTTGTTTTTGTTACAGGTAAAATTATAATAGGGACTAAGGAAATCGCAGAGATATCAAACAAATATTTTGCATCTGTCTTCACGGTAGAAGGCACAAAAAATATTTTGCAAATAATGGGGAGCCAAGGATCCAGTGTGAATGAGAAAATTAAGGAAATCAGTATAGGTAAAGAAATAGTACTGGAGAAATTAACGGGACTAAGTGATAACAAACCAACTGGACCTGATGACCTGCATCTTAGGGTTTTAAAAGGGGTACCTGCAGATATTGGATGCATTGGCCTTGATCTTCTAGGATTTCTGAGATTCTAGAACAATTCCCAAGGATTGGAAGGTAGCAAACATAACCCCACTATTTAAGAAAGGAGGAAGGGACAAAATGGGGAAATATAGGAGAGTGCGCCGAACATCAGTAGTAGGCAAAATGCTACAATCTATTATTAGGGACATGGTAATAAGGCAATCAGAAAATCATACGATTCAGCAGAGTCACCATGGATTATGAACGGGAAATCATGTTTGACAAATCAGTCAGAGTTTTTTGAGGATGTAACTAGTAAGATGGATAAGGGGGAACCAGCGGATGCAGTGTAATTTGATTTTTAAAACACATTCGATGAGATGCCAGTCAAGAGGTTATTAAGCAAAATTAGGACTCATGGGATGGGAGTAATACATTCACATGGACTGAGGATTGGCTGGTGGACAGAGGAATTGGTTAGTGGACAGGAAACAGAGCAGGAACAAACTGGACATTTTCAGGTTAGCAGGCTGGAACTAGCAGAGTGTTGCAGGGATCAGTTCAGTACTTAGCTCACAGTTATTTACAATCTATATTAATGACTCAGATGAAGGGACTGAGTGTAACACAGGGTTGTGAAAAATCCAGCCCACGGGCTAGGATCCAGCCCATCAAAGGTTTCCATCCGGCCCGTGGATGGAAACTGTACCAGGGTTGTTCCTCATCCTCACCAGACGTCCGTGACTGGAGATGAGAATTTTCCCTTTGTCTTCTTCTTTCAGACCAGCTTTAAAAAAAAAATCACAGTCAGTTTCACAGCTGACACGGAGCTGGGAGCGGGAACAGCGGCTTCTGAACTTCGGACAGATTTGGGGGTTGCCAGTGGGTTCTGTCTTTTTTTTTTAAAAAGCCCACTGGAAAACCCCAAATCTGTCCAAAATTCAGAAACCGCTGTTCCTGGTCTCATGCAGCAGCAGTCAGCTGTGAAACTGACTTGCAATCTTTTAAAAAAATCTGACCAACCATCTGCTGAGCGTTCCTGTTCTCTGCAACTGTCAGAGAGGGAGAGGATAGAGAGGGAGAGAGAGAGAGAGGGAGGGGGACAGAGAGAGATGGCGGGGGGGGGGGGGGAGAGAGAGAGAGAGGGAGGGGTGACAGAGATAGAGTGAAAGGGGACAGAGAGAGAGCAAAAGGGGGAGAGAGTGGTGAGAGGAGAGAGAGGGAGAGGGGTGACAGAGAGAGCAGGGAAGAAAGGGGAAAGAGTGAGAGAAAGGGGGACAGAGGGAGAGAGGGGACAGAGAGAGGGAAAGAAAGGGGACAGAGAGAGAGAGAAAGGGGGACAGAGAGAGAGGAAAAGGGGGACAGAGAGAGAGGAAAAGGGGGACAGAGAGAGAGGAAAAGGGAGACAGAGAGAGGGGGGAAGAGAGAGAGGGGATGGAGAGAGAGAGAGAGGGACAGATCGAGAAAGAGGGGAACAGGTTCTAAAAGAATGTGAATGGCTATAAACTGAGAGAGGGGAATATGTAGCGAGACCTGGGTGTTCTCGTACACCAGTCGCTGAAGATAAGCATGCAGGTGCAACAGGCGGTAAAAAAGGCAAATGGTATGTTGGCCTTCATAGCGAGAGGATTCGAGTACAGGAGCAGGGATGTCTTGCTGCAATTATACAGGGCCTTGGTAAGGTCACACCTGGAATATTGTGTGCAGTTTTGGTCTCCTTATCTGAGGAAGGATGTTCTTGCTATACAGGGAGTGCAGCGAAGGTTTACCAGACTGATTCCTGGGATGGCGGGACTGACGTATGAGGAGAGATTGAGTCGGTTAGGATTATATTCGCTGGAGTTCAGAAGAGTGAGGGGGGATCTCACATAAACCTATAAACTTCTAACAGGACTTGACAGGGTAGATGCAGGAAGGATGTTCCCGATGGTGGGGGAGTCCAGAACCAGGGGTCATAGCCTAAGGATACGGGGTAAACCTTTCAGGACTGAGATGAGGAGAAATTTCTTCACCCAGAGCGTGGTGAGACTGTGGAAGTTGCTACCACAGAAAGCAGTTGAAGCTAAAACATTGTATGTTTTCAAGAAGGAGTTAGATATAGCTCTTGGGTCTAAAAGAATCAAAGGGTATAGGGTGAAAGCGGGAACAGGCTACTGAGTTGGATGATCAGCCATGATTATAATGAATGGCGCAGGAGGCTCGAAGGGCCGAATGGCCTACTCCTGCTCCTATTTTCTATGTAAAGAGGGGGGACAGAGAGGGGGACACAGACAGCGAGGATGACACAGAGGGGAGGGAACAAAACAGAGAGGGGGGACAGAGAGAGAGACATCTATCTGGAATACTCCGGAACATGGCAACCGTCCCCCATGGGACTCACGTGGTCGCGCGCCGCGTCTATGTGGCATGTGGCCACTTAGCATATTGACAGCGGCCATCCCCCCAATCACGTGGCAGGGGTGGCATTGGCGATGCCATTCAGTGTCATCTGATGCAGGAGCAGGTTCTGCTGCCTTTTTTAAATGGCTGCGAGCCCTGAAAACAGTTTAACGTAATGCAGAGTTGACCTCTTCCCCCCCACTCATAGAAATCATGCTAGAGTTGACCCTTTCTCTCACTTCCCCATATAAATCATGCACAGTTGCTCCCTCCCCCACTTCCCGATACAAATCATGCAGAGTTGACCCCTTCCCCGCCTTGGTGGCGCCAGCTTCCCATGGATGGGAAAATGAAGGCTCGTAAGTGCCACACAATGAGCTCAAGATTGGGAACTCAAGATAAGATCATGGCGAATTAAATTTAAATGAATGCAAAGAGGTACTTTCAATATTTAAAGTAGGGTCCTGTCGCAGAGTGGCCGAGGTGCCGCCACGGAGCCTTGCTGCTGCCGGGAAGATCGGAACTGGCAATCACAGTGTTGGGCTCTGTGGCGGCCATTGTCACTCTGAGTCTCTGGCCACCCTCCACCCTGGCCTTCCCCCCACCCCTGGTCATGAATCTCGACGTTGGGCTGAGAACAAAATCCAGCCCATAATCACTCACAGCTGAACTCCCTCCCCCACCCCCCACTAGTGTTATTTGGGACTAACCATCCAACATGTAGGTGCCTTTGACTTAGTTTTGCTTTTGCAAAGTTTTTGGAAGTATTGTGGTGTATTGTTGGAGGTGTTTTGGTGACTTGTTGGATTTTGAAGATTTTGTATCCTGACAAAGGTCAGAGGACTTTTCTCCCCTGTGTACAGAAAGCCTACTGGAGTTATGGGGGCTATAGTTGTAGTGCCCTTTGGCCTGCAACATGACAGAGAAATGGAGCGACAGGCTGCAGAGAGGTGACGCTGCGTGCAGAAGGAGAAGGAGGTGGACTCTCCACAGAAGGTCCTACCTACCAAAGGTTTTCAGGAAGCACTTCTCCTACGTCCACCTCAGCACTGAGCAATGTTTGAGGTGTCTACAATTCAGCAAGGAGGTGGTCACTGAACTGTGCCACCTTCTTCAACAGGACCTAGAGCCACACAACAAGTAGAAACAAGGTACAGTGAGGACTGGAAGAGACAGCTAGAGTTAGAAATAATACAGAATTAGGTTGGATCATATAAAATACGACGACAATGTAAGATTGGTGAACTGCAGGCGCAAATAGCCACATGGGAATATGATGCAGTGACGATAACTGACTGGGCTCAAAATAGGGGAGTATTTGGATGCATAATATTCTTGGGTGCAAGATATTCAGGAAAAATAGAGGGGGAATAAAAAGTAGCAGTTTTAATTAAGGAATATATTATAGTGCTAGAAAGAGAGAATGCCCTTGGAGTTAAGAAGCAGAAAAGAAGCTATTGGTGTATTTTACAGGCTACCAAATAGTGGGAAGGAGACTGTGGACCACATTTGCAAGAAAGTTACTGAGAGATGCAGGAACTATAGAGCAGTGATAATGGGAGACTCGAACTACCCCAATATTGAATGGGGAAGTGATTGTGCTAAGGACAGAGAAGGGGGGAAGTTATGAAGCGTTTTTGGAAGAATTTTCTTGATTAGTATGGTTGCTGCCCAACGAGGAAGGAGGCATTGCTGGATCTAGTCCTGGAGAATGAAGAGGATTAAGTGGAGCATGTCACTGTGAGGGAGCACCTTAGGAATAGTGATCATAATATCATAAGGTTTAGATTAGTTATGGAGAAAGAATAGGAGAAATATGGAATAAAAATACTTTCCTGGAGGAGGGCTAATTTCTCAAGTTGAGAAGGGATCTGGCCCGGGTAAATTGAAGTCAAAGACTGGCAGGCAGAAATGTAATGGAGCAATGGGAGGTCTTTAAAGAGGAGATGGTTCAGGTACAGTCTAGCTACATTTCCACAAGGAGGAAAGGGAGGGAAACCAAAGCCAGAGCTCGCTGGATGACAAAGGAAGTAGAGAGTAGGATGTGCAAAAGGAAATAAGAGGGGTAAAGAGACAGTACAGGTATAGCTTGATGGCTAACATAATTGGGAATCCAAAAGTATTGTATGGGCTTATTAACAGTAAAAACGGTTGTTAGAGCAGCGGTGGGCCCAATTAGGGACCAAAATGGAGATTTATTGGTGGAGGCAGAAGGCATGACTGAGGTACTAAATGAGTACTTTGCATCAGTGTTTACCAAGGAAGAGAACCTTGTCAAATCTACAGTAAACGAGGAGGTTGTTGGGATACTGGATGAGATAAAAATAAAGATAGGTAACAGAAAGGCTGGCAGTGCTTAAAGTGGATAAGTCACCAGTTCCAGATGGGAATGGCCCTAGGTTGCTGAGGGAAGTAAGGATAGAAATTGCAGAGGAGTTGGTCACAATCTTCCAATCCTCCTTAGATACAGGGTTGGTAACAGAGAACTGCAGAATTGCAAATGTTACACCCTTGTTCAAAAGGAAGATAAGAGCACACCTAGAAGTACAGGCCAGTCAGCTTAATGTTTGTGGTGAGGAAGCTGTTAGAAACAATAATCCAGGAGAAAATTTACATCCATTTGGACAAGGATGGACAGATAAAGGAGAGCCAGCATGGATTTGTTCAGGGAAAATCATGTTTGACTGACTTGATTGAGTTTTTTGATGAGGTAACAGAGACGGTGGATAAGAGCAGTGCAATCAATATTTTGACTTTCAAAAGGCATTTGATAAGGTGTATTAGTCTTGTTACCAAAATTGAAATCCTTGAGATAAAAAGAATAGTAGCAGCATGGATACAAAATTGACTAAGGGTTAGAAAACAGGGGGAAATGTCTCTTATTTCAGACTTGAGGGAGGTATATAATGGTGTTCCTCAGGGTTTAGTACAAGGAACACAGCTGCTTTTGATACACATTAATGACTTGGACTTGGGGGTACAAGGCACAATTTTGAAATTTGCAGATGGTTCCAGGGTTGAGGGATTACAGTTATGTGGAGAGACTAGAGAAGCTAGGGTTGTTCTCCTTAGAGCGGAGAAGACTAAGAGGAAAATTGATAGAGGTATTTAAAATCCTGAAGGGTTTAGTAAATAAAGAGAAACTTTTATCAATGCTGAAGGGTCAGGTTTTCTAAGAATGTGGCAGCTCTATTCTGCACAGCTGGAGTTTTTCCAGGTAAAAGTTGCCTGGATGGTATAAAGGGATGCCTTCCTGTAGATCTATTGTCAGTGGTCTGATATACCATAGTCCAGTGATGGACATATGGCTTCCTGACAGTTGTCGTCATCACAGTAGGTGTGGTAATTGTAGCAATGATTTTTGCTGTTGAAAACTCCGGGTTTCGGAAGATCTATAGAATATCATAATTATGTTAATTATTGTATCAAAGTTTTTCAATAATGACTGTGCTGAAGGGCACAGATTTAAGGCTATTGGCAAAAGAACCAGAGGCGACATGAAGCTATGAGTGTTTAGGAACGCACTAAACACTCTGATATGGTGGTAGATACAGATTCAATAGCAGCTTTCAAAAGAAAATTGAATAAATATTTGAAGGAGAAAAAACTGCAGGGATATGTGGAAAGAGTCGGGAAGTGTGACTAACTGGATTGTTCTTCAAAAAAGCTGGCTCAGATTTGACGGGTTGAATGCACTCCTTCTGTGCTGTAATATTCTATGATTCTATGATAAGATGGCCCTACCCAGAATCAATCCTTCCAACAGGAAACCAATGTTTTAAGATTGTTGGGCAAGGTAATTTGCTCTGGATGTTTCTGTTCTAGCCTGTCCCTCTTTGCTTTCCCTAACGTGGATATTTAGCACTTCTTCCTTTTCCATTGCTAGTTCTCTATTTCTCAGCAGGGTGATTACTCTCTCAAATTCTTCCTCCAGAATCCTCCCTCCCTCCATTTGTGCCAGCTGTGGTGCAGTTAGTAGCACTCTTGCCTCCAGAGACTTAAGTCCACAAAATAATACAGTAAAGATCAAGGGATAAAGGGATACTGCGTGAAAATGGCATTGAGGTAGAAGATCAGCCAAGATCTAGTGGAATGGTAGAGCAGGGTTGAGGGGCCGAATGGCCTACTCTGCTCCTATTTCCTAGGTTCCTTCTGAAGGAGTGTTGCACTGTTGGAGGTGTCGTCTTTTAGATGAGATATCAAACCAAGGTCCTATCTGCTCTCTAAGATGTAGGTAAAAACTCCCATGGCACTATTTTGAAGAGGAGGGGAGTTACCCCTGTGTCCAGGCTGTTATTTATTCTCGATCAACATCACAAAACAGATTATCTGTTCATTATCACATTGCTGTTTGTGGAAGCTTGCTGTGCACAAATGGGCTGCTGCATTTCCTACATTACAACAGTGACCAGACTTCAAAAAGTACTTAATTGGTTGTAAATCACTTTGGGATGTCCTGAGGTCGTGAAAGCACGATATAAATGCAAGTCTTTTTTTGAGTGCGAGCCCATTTTCGCTCCTACTTGTCTTTAAAAGCAGCTTGTGCTAAATGCAATTGAAATTCTAGACAAATAATAAATGATACACAAAAGTAGGGAGTTTTCTAACATTATAAAAATATATAAGCTCTGCACACTTTAGCTTTACTCTCTTCTGTGATGGGTGTGTTCCTCTCTCATTTTGCTTCCTAATATGTAAGAAATTGAACATTTACTCAGCCATGTATACAATAGTACTAAGATAAAATACAATACCTTTGCATGTGACTCCATTGCCAAAATAGCCAAAAGGGCACCGTCCACATTTGAAGCTTCCATAATGAGTCGGTTCGCAAGGAACCCCAGAGAAACAAGGTGAGTCTGCACATGTAACAATCTTTGGTTCAGGCGTCCGTTCGTCCTCTGTGTAAAGGCCTTCTGAAGTCACAGCCACACTGGGAGTCTGTGATTTTATTAAAGGTCTTCTCTGAGTCAATGATGGACCAAGTGTTTTTGGAACACCTCTTTCTCCTTTCATGCTGTCTCTCGCTGTATTATCACTTGGCGCATCTCTACTGCTCCCTCTTGTCCCTTTATTGTTTTCTAAGAATGTGGCAGCTCTGTTTTGCACAGCTGGAGTTTTTCCAGGTAAAAGTTGCCTGGATGGAATAGAGGGATGCCTTTCTGTAGATCTATTGTCAGTGGTCTGATATACCATAGTCCAATGATGGACATGTGGCTTCCCGACAGTTGTCGTTATCACAGTAGGTGTGGTAGTTGTGGCAGTGATTCTTGCTGTTGATCTGATAACACCGGGTTTCGGAAGATCTATAGAATATCATAATTATCTTAATAATTGTATCAAAGTTTTTCAATAAAGACTACTGTCATCTAATATTTAAAAACATACAAGGGGCTCAATAATCCAGAGGTCACAATCTTTGTAGTTACACCAAGGTTGTGCCTATATGTGCCCATTGCTGACTCCATTAGCGTTTGTGGGGCAGCAGGAAGGCATCTCCTTTGCATGGGTCAGAGGGCCCCTGCACCACTAGGGACAAGTTTCTGGTATGCATTTTCCCCACAAGGCTGGAAAACCTGATTGCTGCTTGCCATTGGGGGGTGGGGTTGACGGTGGGGAAGATGCCTTGAAGACCCTATTTAGCTCCCTTGGCCTTGCGCAAGGAGGCCGGTCCAGGTAAAAAAAAAAGACACCCCTCTTGGCTTAAGGACAGAAAACAGCGAGTTGTGGTCGGTATATGGTTGGTTTTCAGTCAGGAGAATGGTAGACAATGGTGTTCCCAAGGTTTGGTACAAGAACCATTGTTTCTCTGATATAAATGACTTGGATGTTGGAATGCAGAATAAAATTTCAAAATTTGCCGATGATACCAAACCTGGAGGTGTGGCAGGCAGTGAGGATGATACTAATCGACTGTAACAGGACATAGATAGGCTAGCAGAATGGGCAGACAAGTGGCAGATGGAATTTAATACAAGGAAATGTGAGGTGATGCATTTTGGCAGAAGGGATAGGGAGACACAATATAGACTAAATGGTAAACATCTAAAGAGTGTACAGGGACAGAGGTCATGTGCATAGATCTTTGAAGGTGGAAGGACATAGAGAGAGAGTAGTTAGCAAAGCATATGGGATCTTGGGCTCCATCAATACAAGTTTTGAATACAAAAACAGGGAAGTTATGCTGAACCTTTATAAAGCACTGGTTAGGCCACAAAGAGAGTACGGTGTCCAGTTCTGGTCACCACACTTTAGGAAGGATATGAGAATCCTTGAGAGGGTGCAGAATATTTCCAGGGATGAGGGATTTTAGCTACAAGGTTAGGTTGGAGGAGTTGGTTTTGTTCTCCTTGCAGCAAAGGAGATTGAGGGGAGACTTGATAGAGATGTGCAAGATTATGACACGTTTAGCTAAGGTAGACAAAGAAAAGCTGTTCCCATTCGCTGATCATGCAAGGACTTAGGGACATAGATTTAAGGTTTTGGGCAAGGGATGCAGGGGGGATGTGAGGAAGAACTTTTACACAGTGAGTGGTCATGACCTGGAACTTGCTGCCTACTCGGGTGGTGGAAGCAGAGACAATGAATGATTTCAATAGGAAACTAGATGGACACTTGTGGGAAATAAACTTGCAGGACTATAGGGATAGAGTAGGGGAATGGGACTGATTGGATTTCTCTACAGAAAGTTGGCATGGACTCAATGGGCTGAATGCCCTCCATCTGTGCTGTAATGACTCTATGACACTTTGAGCCACCAGGTTGTTCCTGGCCTGGACCCACCAGTAAGGCCCATTAATTCCCATCTGGACTTTGTTATGTCTCATCTCTTGCACTGTTCTGGCTTTCAGTATTACACCAGGTTCCTACTGAACCAGGAAGCAAGAACTCACAGGGCTGGATTTAGTCACAGCAGCAGTGCTCCTGGTGCCGGGCCAAAAAGGTGAGGGGAATCCAGCCTAGGCCTTACGGAACCCCTCCCCTGTGCAATTCAACGGCTCTCAGGCACTTAAGTGCCTGGTGCTAGGATCTCTGTCCCTTTAAAGACAGAGATTCTGCCTCCAAGAGCTGCCTCTCAAACAGATGGCCTGCAGCTCAGTAGTATTGGCAGCACCAACGGAGCGGTGGCTACTGCCGGTACAAGAGACCTGGAAGAAGGTCCAGCACTGGAGACCAGGACCAAAGGTAAGTGAGGTGGGGTCACCAGGGCCGGTCTGGCAGGACCCGGCAATGGGGGGTGGGGGTGAGTGGGTGATGAGTGTGGGGGGAGTGAAATGGGAGGGGGGGGCGTTAGCCAGCAGGGGTCTTCCATGGGCCACAGATTGCCTACTGAGGAGGCCCTCCCCCCACCCCCACATTAAGCCCACGAGCAGGTTGCCTTGTTTCACTGGACAATCTCTCCATGTGGGGGAGGACCCCCGCCGCTGGCTTAATTCAGCGATGGCGGGAAGAGGCCCTGAAGTGGCTACTGATTGGCCACTTAAGGGTCTCAACTGACCTCTGGGCGGGAAGGCCATCTTCAGTATTTCCTGACCCTGATATCATCGCAGAGCAACAGGAAGGCAACAGGCTCCCTACCATCACCACCCGCCCCCACTGTCTCCTGTCGCAATTCTATGGGCACCCCACCCCTCATCTCCTAGCCTATCTCTGGGGGCCCATTAAATCCAGCCCACAGTGTACAGAGTACCCACACCTGGTTCTTCCCCTTTGGTATGAACAGCCTTCGAAGGGAATGGCAGAGGTACTGCCCCTTATAAAACTGGTCGGGAAATTTGAGACTAAGATATAGCTCAAGTCACATGTTGATTTTTACAATGAGGACTGCAATTATTCAGAACATACAGGTGACAAAACATTTTTTGGCAACCTGAGGTAGGATGGAGATGGCCAATAATGTAGAACTGGATTAAGCAATCTTGGAGATAAATAGGATACGGATTTGAATCAAGCTGCAATTATATTGCAGTACATACTTAAATATCAGACTCTTAACTTTAGTATCTTTGATTCAGACCTTCAATCTGACTCAAACTATACTGCCACCTACATGGCAACGTCGATTCAGAACAGCTTGTATAACTGCAGCCTTATTTTGGGATTCAGGTGATGATTATGAATTACCCAAACATTTCTGTCACTATTTATGAAATCATCTGAATTCCTCAATGAGATTACAGCTTTGTAATCACTCCCATATGACTTAAACAGTCTATATAAGTGATTACTTCTGATGTACTACACATTTCAAACATTTTAAGTAATTCAAAATAAAAGTTTATGAAACATTTAATTTGTTACATGTTTAGAATATTTATTGCATAGCCCTTCCTGTAAGTGGTTATCTGACTGTGTAAAATATTTTTATCTTTTTGTTTTTAGCAATCTTATAAATGAGCACTAAGCTCAATAACATTGCTCATGCAAACACATTGGGTCCGATTTTAACTCTGTACAAGTCGATGGGATTTGAATGAGTTAAAATCTCGTCCATCGTCTCCGGAGGAACATTAGAAATGTTGGATTGTGAATTATCAATCTGCACTAAACTTTGTAGATATGGTGACAGGAGAAAAAAGTTTTGAGAAAGAGTTTCACTGTACTTACAATTAAACACCAGTGACTGCACAATTAAAAGGAAAGCGTGGGGTTGATTTTCATAACTACTGCCAGGCAGGAACAGAATGATATCACGTGAATTTTATGATGCTGAGATTACTGTCCCCTTTCCATGTTATCATTTTCTACTGTGACAATTTTGGATGCAACGTGCCACTTGCCCTTGGATCCCATGGGCTTCTACATTTTTGACCAGTCTGCTATGTGGGACCTTGTCAAAAAGCCTCGCTAAAATCCATGTAGACTACAGCAAATGAACTGCCCTCATCGAATCTCCTCAAAAAATTCAATCAGTAGTCATAAAGACCTTCCCCTAACAAATCCTTGTTGACTGCCCTTGATTAATCCCTGCCTTTCTAAATGGCAATCAATACTATCCCTCAGAATTTTTTGCAATAATTTGCCCACCACCAAGGTTAGACTGACTGGCCTGTAATTACTCATTCTATCCCTTCCTCCCTTTTTAAACAAAGTTAAAATGTTAGCAGTCCTCCAGTCTGCTGGCACCAATCCTGTAGACAGAAAGGATTGGAAGATGATAGTCAGAGCCTCTGCTATTTCCTCCCTTGGTTCTGTTAACAGCTCGGGACACATTTTATCCAGACCTAGTGATTTATCAACTCTTATAGATGCGAAACTCCTTAATATTTCTTTCTCACTATGTTACACATGCTCTGTCCATTGATACTAAACATAGAGCAACCAAGCCAGTGGCCTTTAAAGCTGCCAATGTAATCTACTTCCAAAAGTGTAATTTGCTGTCTTTTTAAATTTTTTTGTAGCGCTCCATGAAAATATTTCCAACTTCTGACGGTCCCTCCGTCCATCACCTCCTGCAATTGCCTTCTATTATATTTAAGCTTCAATTTGGCTTGGCGGAGGAGCTGCCGATTTTCTTCCCCTCCCCCACCCCACCTTTCTGGTTTAGCAAGTTTTCTGGCTGAGCACTCGCCAATCAGGTGCAAATAAGCCCTGAGCATCAAATGACTTAGGCTGTTCACTGAGGATATTGGGTGTGTGATGTTACTTATCTGATATCTGCCGATAATTAAAACTATTCCTCATCTTTCGAAATGTAAATCTTCTACATTTCACAACATTTATTTTGATGATATTGGCAGGAATCTTCATGGAATTGATCTGCATGCAGCAATGCTGATAGTGGGTCAGGAACCTGTTGCTAATTGAAGCAGGCTTTGCTGTGGCTATTTAACTCAGGCATGGTATTAGCATCCCGCTTCCGGGTTTCTAGCCAATCAGAAAGTTTGGGTGTGATGGCGCCCTTCACTCTGTCAATGAAGGTTCAGTATAAGGTGAAGCATTCTGAAAACAGGAAAATGCAAGGAAGGCATGGAAAGGCTGCTCACTGGTTTTCTGAATCTTCCCTGGAGATCAGGTCAGAGGCAATAAGAGCCAGAAAAGAAGTCCTCTTCCCTGTAAATGAGAGGAACAGGCCTGCCAACCAGTCAGGCTTAAGCAGGCGTGGCTGGGAGTAAGAACATAGGAGCAGGAGTTGGCCATTCATCCCATCAAGTCTGCCCCACCATTCAACATGATCATAGCTGATCATCCACTTCAATGTCTTTTTCCCAGACTATCCTCATATCCCCTTATGTCATTTACATTTAGAAATCTGTCAGTCTCTGCTTTAAACATACTCAATGACTGAGCTTCCAGAGCCCTCTGGGGTAGAGAATTCCAGAGGGTTGTGAACCCTCTGAGTAAAGAAATTTCTCCTCATCTCTGTCCTAAGTGGCTTCCCCCTTATTTTGAAATTGTGTCTCCTGATTCTAGACTCCCCAACCAGGGGAAACATCTTAGCTGCATCTACCCTGTCTATCCCTTTAAATATTTTGTAGGTTTCAATGAGATCACCTCTCATTCTTCGAAACTCTAGAGAATACAGGCCCAGTTTCCCCAAACCCTCTTCATAGGACAGTCCTGCCATCCCGGGAACAAGTCTCGTGAACCTTCGTTGCACTCCCTCTATGGTAATAATATCCTTCCAAAGGTAAGAGGACCAAAACTACACACAGTATTCCAAGTGCAGTCAAACCAAGGTTGTATACAATTGAAGCAAGACTTCACTACTCCTGCACTAAAATCCTCTTGCGGTGAAGGCCATTATACCATTAGCCTTCCTAATTGCTTGCTGCACCTGCGTGTTAGCTTTCAGTGACTTATTGACAAGGACACCCAGATCCCTTTGTACATCTACATTTTCTAATCTCTTACCATTTAAGAAATACTCTGCACATCTATTCCTCCTACCAAAGTGGATAACCTCACATTTTTCCACATTATATTCCATCTACCATGTTCTTGCCCATTCACTAAGTCTGTCCAAATCCTCTTGAAGCCTCTTTGCATCTTCATCACAACACACATTCCGCCTAATTTTGTGTCATCCGTGAACTTGGAAACACTATATTTGGTCCCCACATCCAAATCATTGATATATATTGTGAACAGATGGGGCCCAAGCACTGACCGCTGCAGTACCCCACTAGTCACAGCCTGTCAATGCGAGAATGACCCATTTATTCCTACTCTCTGCTTTCTGCCTGTTAACTAATCCTTAATCCATGCCAGTATATTACCTCCTATCCCATGTGCTTTAATTTTGCTAACCAACCTCCTGTGGGGGACTTTATCAAAAGCCTTCTGAAAATCCAAGTATACCACATCCAATGACTCCCCTTTATCAATTTTGTTAGTAGCATCCCCAGAAAATTCCAACAGGTTCATCAAACATGATATCCCATTCATAAATCCATGTAGCAGAGGCTGTGAGCAGCAGGAGTGCAGTGCTGAGGACCTGGATTTAGGGCTGGAAAAACGAGTGTCAGACCACTTTTAGGTGGCAGCCATCAGTCTCTGACCTCCCTGGTACTCTCCTGCATAATAATCCTCTGACCGACGTACCTTATATCTCCACAGATTCTTTTCTCTCCAGGAGATGGTGGCATAGTGGTAATGTCACTACTCTAATAATCAAGAGGTCCAGTTAATACTCTGGGAACACATTCAAATTCCGCCCCTCTCCCCACCCCACAATGGCAGCTGGTGGAATTTAAATTCAATTAATTAATAAAAATGGAACTGAAAGCTAGTCTCAGTGATGGTGCCATGAAACTACCATTGATTGTCGCAAAATCCCAACTAGTTCACTAATGTCCTTCAGGGAAGGAAATCACCCATCCTTACCTGGTCTGGCGTAGATGTGACTCCAGACCCACAGCAATGTGGTTGACTCTTAACCGCTCTCTGAAATGGCCTAGCAAACCACTCAGTTGTCCCAAACTACTACAGAATGGTGTGCAGCGGTTCAAGAAAGTGGTTCACCACACCCTTCTCAAAGGCAATTAGGGATGGGTAACAAATGCTGGCCTTGCCAGTTAGGCCCACATCCCATGAAAGAATAAAAAAGGCAGCTCTTCAAATCTCCATCTCAACAGGCAACACTCACACTCATCATCACATTGCCCTCTCGCACCCAACCTTCACAGTCACCCTCCACAAATGTTCTCATTCCATCCTCAAGCCACATTCCATTTCTCACACTCAGAACTCTCTGCTTTCATTGTAGAAGAGAGCACACAACAGAAAACCAGAGGTGAACATGCAGCCACAGCCACCCTGACCACATTGGAGGAGAATGCTCTGGAGGTCGGCAGGGTGTCACAGACATTGACCGCGGTGATGGAGAGATGGAGGTGACCCAGAGACTGGTAACAGCATTAGATATCACACTGCCACTTAGCACTTAACAGTCACTCATGTTGAACTACTGTCTCCACGAACTGAACTGTTGTGATATGCACTGTGCTGAGTTTGTACCCTTTTCCCATGTCAGCACTAACTTATGTCTTTGATCTCTGACAGGTCCTTCACGGGTGGCGGAGGAGGCTGGGCATTCTGAGGATGCACCTTTAGATGACTCATGCACACCCTCCACCAGCACGGATACACACAACTTGGTGGGTACTACAACAGTGATAACTAGGTTGTTACATGATGAGGAGCACATCACGTGAGCAGGAGCAGGCACTGGAGACAGGGACAGCAATGGAGCATCCCTGTTGGATGGTGTAGGGCACTACAAGCACTGCTCAACTGGATGTTGATCCTGAGCTTCAGCAGCCTTCCTCGAAAAGGAAACTCATGGATATTACAGATGCTGGAAATCTGAAATAAAACAGAAAATCTGCAATTACTCAGCAGGTGAGGCAGCATCTGCGGAGAGAAAAACAGAATTAACGTTTCAGGTCGATGACTTTTCATGATGAATGATTCTACTGAGGAAATGTGTGTGTTTCTGTCACCATTTCCAGAGGCAGTGCACACCCTTAGAGAAAGAATGAAGGATTCCATCTCTAGCATGAATGCCATGATGTCTCAGGCATTTGCACTGATGTCCACCTCCATGGAAAAAGTAATTACCTGCATGGAAAATCATATGCAGCAGGCATACCAAAGCCTCGCCTTGCTGGCTCAATGCCCCACTGACATGCATCCAGGTGCTCTTGTGCTCCTGGCTAGCAGGGAACCGCAGGTGGGTCATGAGCGGGAAGATGGAGAAAGGGCACATGACAGTGGGGGCTCTTCTCAAGGTGCCCCCACTTTTCATCCCTTGTCACTCCCCAGACATAGACACAAATGCTGCCTCCTACCTTGATGACTTGAATGTTATGAACGCTGGACTTTGTAGCGTGATTATG
This sequence comes from Heterodontus francisci, assembly GCF_036365525.1. NCBI lineage: Eukaryota > Metazoa > Chordata > Chondrichthyes > Heterodontiformes > Heterodontidae > Heterodontus > Heterodontus francisci. Next base: position 108,152,109 of record NC_090372.1, on the reverse strand, counting down.
TTTTAAAACCTGTGCTTTTTAATGTAGTGGTAAGATGGAGTCAGAGAAGTCATGTGTTCTCACATCAACACTGCTTAAAGACAAAACAGGAATCTTGGTTACCAGGACAATAAGGAGCAGAGATCAAAACCCTTTTGAAAAACATAGAATGTAAGGTCACAACACCTGACAGACAATGGGCTCCACTTTCCCAGACTCTCATATCGTAAACAAGGAGCCAGTGGCTCTGAAAGTCCAAATGTGAATTACAATTGCTAACACCTGGAGACAAAGGAAGGCCTGGATGGTTCTGCTGTGGCCAGACCTGTGGGCTCTGCATACTGAAAGAGCAAATGACTATTGACCTTCTGATTCATGATAAATTCTACAGAGTTTGAGTAAGTTGCAGGCTGTAAGGAAGACCAGAAGACAAAAGACCAGTGGTGGCGGCCTCAGGAGGGAGAGAGAAGGAACACCTGCCCTCAGAACACTGATACAGCAAAAGGCTGCGAAGACGTGAACCTGATTTCGAAGGTTGAGGTTCGTGGAGAAGGAAAAGACCATCAGGATCACCAGAGATTGCCTTATTCACAGACGCCCAGTTCAAAATTGGTCGGAAGAAGTGAGCAAATTGACTTTGTAAAGGTCTGAGAGATACAACCCATTGCAACTGGGAGAGGTTTGGGACTTCTAGCTGCAAAGACTTCACTTGAAGGAGGAGTGTGTAACATATAAATATGGTGTGAGGTTTTGAAGTGTTTTAATAAGTTAAGAAAATACCTTTCTCTGTAATTTGGAGTATTAGCTACTTACAAAGTACTATTTAGTTAATGATGATTTTCTTTTAGTTTAGTTGCTATAATAAAAGTCTTAAAGCCTGAAATCTTGTCGTGTATTTCTTTAAATGGGCCTGGGAAGTTCATACGACGTGTTTTGACGTTAATGGTCTCACTGACGTCATAACACCAAGTCTGCCTCCACATAGGTGCCAGAGGACACCCACCATGGGTATCTCATGTCTCAGAGCAAGGGAGCAAGCAGTCTGCCTCCAGCGCAGGAGAAGACACAGGGGTTGCACCACCTGGGTGTATGAGGAAATGGATGAGAAAGACATATTAGTTGCTCAAGGGGATTCACTTGGGTGCTCATACCAATGTTAATGCAATTATAATGGTGTTTATTTCAATGAATGAAGCACTTTATTTGAACTCCTCATTCTTATGACCTCTACTTTGTTCTATCCCCCATTCATCCTGGACATTAGCCTTCAGGTGAATGATATGATCAGCCTTTATGAAGAGGAAAGTGTGTGAATATGATGGTTGGCTGGTTGACTGTTGGAATGAGTGTTTATGGGGACGGGAGGCACCAGGTTTCTGATGGCACTCTCAGATGGCTTCATGCACACAGATTAGGTGGAGCATGTCTGGGTGAATCCACTGCGGGCTTGTCTGGCAGCCAGGTAAGCAGCTGCAGGCACCATGGTGACATCTGACTCCTCCTCCTCCCCCTCCTACTCCTTGGAGGATGCTGGATGATTTCCACCTACCTCCTGCTGCAGCTCCGTTCCTCTCTCCAGCATCATGTTACGAAAGGCATAGCAGACCACAACAATCCTGGAGACCCTTGATAGGGCATATTGAAGGACACCTCCAGATCTGTCAAGACACCTGGAGCATATCTTGACGTACTATTCCTGCCCAGGTGGTAATGTGGCTCCCGTTGTATCTCCCTTCTAGCTCACTGGTAGGGTTCCTCACAGGAGTCAACAATTAGGCCTTCAGAGTGTAGGCCTTGTCTCCCAGGAGCCAGCCGCTCAGGCTATATGGAGCAGTGAATGCCTGCCGGAGATGTCATTGCTGTAGAATGAATGAGTCTGACTATCTAGCGTCGACATGCATGGATCACCTTCTGGTGGCCACAAACCAGCTGGACATTGAGGGAGTGGAATCCCTTGTAATTAGTGAATGCTCCAGGCTGTTCTGAGGGATCTTGATGCGTGCAGTCAATGACTCCCCGAACCTATGGGAATCCAGCCACTGCAGCGAAGCCAACAGCCCTCTGGGTTTCACAGGCCTCATCCGTAGCAAAGTTCAAATAACTGGCGGCCTTAGTAAACAATGTATCGATGACCTGGGAGGCAGATTGAGAGATCCTGGAGGTCCTGGAAGAGCCAGAGGTGAAGAAATTCCTTGATGTATGCCCACCTGGTCCTCCTGGTAGCAGGTGTTGCTTCAGGGGGCTGCAGATGTCTGCAACAACATGCCGTGAAAGCCTGAGCCTCCTGAAGCACTGTTGCTCTGCCATATTGAGGAAGCCCATCTGCTGTAAACCCTGTGCTGTGGTTATCGTTTCCTTTAAACTGGAGTTCTCTATCCATCCCCTCTGTCCTGTGGAACAGCATGTGGCTGCAGAGAAGGCAGCTGCTGTTGGTGTTGTTGCTGCTCCTGGTGTGGCTACTCCTGCTCATCCTCATCAGAGGTCCCGGCTAGAGCTGCATAAGATACTCCCACACTGCAGTGGAGGCTGACAGCAGGGAAGTTGAGATAAAGGTGACTATACTCCAAGGGACTTGAAAGGGACTTGAAAAAGTTGAAACTGACACAGTAGTGATTGCAGGCTCTCATGACTAATGCTGAAAGCACAAGTTTCACAAGCTTACCAATTTCCATCTTTAAATGCTTCCCAGCATGTCAATTTCAATAAATAATCACTCCCCATGGTGCTCTAGCCTCAGTGACCCAGGCGAGATGCAGAGACCTCAGAGAACCAATGCGCTAGCTATTAAAGCCAGAATGCAGAGCTAAAGTCAATTTCCTGTTTGAATATTTTAATGAATTCACCAGCAAATCCACCCGGAACAAACCCAGAAGTCGATGGGATCATGCTGGGTTTCTGATGTGACGCCAATTTTTGGGGATTTAACCCCACATCTGCACCCAAGCCTGCCTCCCCTTGGCAGATAAAACTCTTCTCATTGTTTCACAATGCTGTGTATGTGAGACAAATTTGGGTTTGTTGAAAGGGATCTGAATGCTTACCCACATTCATGATGAAGGAAGATGGATGGCATGAAGGAGGAATGCAAAAAAAAACAAGATTAAAATTCCTCCTCCTCTTACAGGTGAATTCTATTAGTAAGCTTTGAAAATTGTGACCTGGAAAGTGCACACACAAAGTTGCCTTTATTTAAAATTATGTTTCCTTTTTAAATATATGAATATTAGTTAAGGTTTTCCTAAATTGAACAGTATGTAGATCTATGATACATATACATGCATCTGCCTTTGAACTGAAGTCACTTCATAGGGTTCCTTTATTGTATGAAGCTGCCCTCCTCTGGTCAACAGCTAAAAAACAAGCACTTGACAATATCTACAGCAAGAGCCAAGTTGTGATAAAAGTAATCCATTTAAAAACTTAAAAGCTCATTGTCTGAATTTCACCGAATGGCTCCAAATGTTATCCATGGAGCCATCCTACAGATGTTAGATGCACACTCTGAATAAACATGATATAAGCCTGAAAATTACAAGGAACAATGTTATTGTCAAAGTGTTTATTGGGACCATATCACATTCCACTTACTGCTACTCTAATGGAGATGTTAACCCATTTCTTTTACATGGATTAAGATTTGCTTAAATGTTTACAGAATGTTGGTTATGCAGTGAATGAGAATTTTTTTTCTTATTCGTTCATGGGATGTGGGTGTCAACAGCTAGCCAGTATTTATTGCCCATCCCAAATTGCCCTTGAGAAGGTGGTGGTCAGCTGCCTTCTTGAACCGCTGCAGTCCTTGGGGTATAGGTACACCAAACTTCATCGTGGTTTGATGTAACTGAGTAGCTTGTTAGGCCATTTCAGACGGCATTTAAGAGTCAACCACATTGCTGTGAGTCTGGAGTCACATACAGGCAAGACCAGGTAAAGACAGCAGATTTCCTTCCCGAAAGGGCATTAGTGAACCAGATGGGTCTTTAGAACAATCAACAATGGTTTCATTGTCACCATTAGACTAGTTTTTTTTAAATTCCAGATTTATTAATTGAATGCAAATTTCACCATGTGCTATGGTGGGATTCAAACCCATATCCCCAGAGCATTAGCCTGGGCCTCTGGATTACCAATCCAGCGACATTACCACTACGCCACCGCCTCCCCGAATGCATAGTTCTGTGGTAATCTAAGTAAATTGCACAGAGTTTGCATGGTTCATGGATCATGCATGGTTCAGGAAAATTCCCATCACCTTGCTAGCTGCAGTAGAAATACATTACAGGCGACAATGAGAATGTCAAGTTATGCTGTGTGAATTGCTATTCATCCCCTCACTTTGGTGCATTGCTAATAACTTTGTCAATTGGTTTTTAGGCCAATTTTCACTAGGAACTTGACTAAGACTCTTATAGGCAGCAGAAGAGACTTGAATCCCATCAGTCTGGGCTGAATTTAAACTCAGGTCCCAAAAGTGAAAGGCTAGTGCTTAACTCACTATATTTTCTTGTTTCCCCCACTACTTTCTTTTGATGTCCATATACATGACATAGTAAATCATTCATATCAATATCCCAAGGACAGATATATTCTTTCTAGCTTCTTTCTACATGCAATACTGCAATGAGTGTCTCAGTTATATCCTTTGATGCCTCAAAAGTCCAATGCTTCTGAGGGGATGCCCAATACTGACATAAATGATTTGCTGCATTACATCCTCCATTACAGCTTTGACAGCAGCACCATTAAATCATATCTTTCTCTAGTTCTGTTATGTTTCATTTGTGCATAAGATTTTTCACATGGTTGGGAAAAAACAACCTTCATGATTTAAAGCAAGTACTCATCTGCTGCTTAAAAAGCAGCTGTGCTGCAGTATTCCAACTGTCATTCAATTGGTGACCTGAATTAAAGAATTGTACAGCAGGGAAGGAGCCTCTGCTTCCTCTTTAAAAGAGCTACCAGTGCTACCAAGATTTAAGTTGAACAAAATCTCATGTTAGAACTTGTGTGCTACAATGGTCAAGTATTATAAGCAACACATCACAAGCTGTGCAATTCCTAGGGTTCAGCCATAAAAACTGTTTGGTTTCACTGGCTCAGATTTTGTAATTGTAATGATGGTGCATTTGTCAGCGTAGACTGTCATTACTCATTTTTTTGGTGAGAATAATAGCGAAAATTAGAAGTTCACATCAATTCAGTCATTTCCAATTAATTTCCATCTATGAGAATTTCAACAGCGCACCCTGCACAGAATCTGTCTTCTCCACTCCAGCAGGGAAGTCAGCCAACCACCTCTTGACCATCCCGCCACGTTGGGGTCTGGAATCCCAACCAATTTCCCGCCTTTCTGCCTCTGCCAGTGCCAAGAACTGTAAGCAGTACTCTAGCTGCAATTCAATTAATGTTCCATATAGTCCTAGCAAATCTTCCCTGCTCTTATATGCTATGCCTTGGCCAAATAAGGGAAGTATCCCATATGCTTTCTTGAGCACCTTATCTACCTATCCTGCTACCTTCAGAAATCTGTGGGCATGCATTTCCTCTACACTTCTCAGTATCCAACCATTTATTGTGTATCTCCTTGCTTTGTTTGTCTTCCTCAAATGAATTACCTCACATTTCCCCAGATTGAATGCCATTTGCCACTTTCTGCCTACCTGACCAGTCCATTCATATCTTCCTGTAGTCTACAGCTTTCTTCCTCATTATCAACCGCATGGCCAATATTTGTGTCATCTGCAAACATTTTAATCAAGCCCCCTAAATTTAAGTTTAAATCATTGATATATACCACAAACAACAAGTACTGAGCCCTGCAGAATCCCACTGGAAACAGCCTTCCAGTCACAAAAACACTCATCGACATTTTGCTTCCAGCCACTGAGTCAATTTTGGATTCAACTTGCCACTTTCCTGTGGATCCCACGAGGTTTTCATTTTCTGACTAGTTTGCCATGTGGGACTTTTCAAAAAGCTTGGTAAATACATGTGGACTACATCCAATGTGCTACCCTCACCAATCCTACTTGTTACTTCCTCAAAAACTAATATCAAATAGTCCTGTGCCGTCTCCTTGAGGTGCTGCAGCAGATGTTCCACTGCATCGCTGCTTCATTTCCATCAGCAGCAGCTGTGGGCATCCTTTGTGTTGTAGGAACCTGGCCAGAGCCATCCCCTCATCATCAATGAGCCGCAGCCCAGCAAAATGGGTCAGGGTCATAGTGTGATTGATGTGGCACATGGAAGCATGTTCCAATAGTAGGCCCATTCCCGAGATACACCAGGAACTCCACCCTGCATGCCTATCTTAGGTCTACCAGTTCCATGCCAATGATGTGGGTTCCATATAAGGACATCTAAGAACCTAAAGTAAGCACAGGAGACTGATGACCTCTAATTACAGGCCTATGTAAATATCCCCCCTGCTGAGGAAAATTTTTAATTTTCATTTCCTATTTGGCCTGATAAGGGAATCTGTCACCCTACCCTTACAACCTCAGGGTACTACCCCATTTTCCGTTGAGCTTCTCTGTTGTGCCACCATGGGTGCGGAACATCTGGACTGATTATTAAAGTGCCCTATCCCTAGTATTTCGGACTGAGTCAACGCCTTTCCCAATAGAATGGTGCAATTTGACCCTATCCCTTTAAATAAGCCAATGTTTTCTGTTTTTAAACATTAAAAATTAGGAATATAGGAGCAGGATTCCATCAATTCTATGCTACCATTTTGTTAACCCTGGTAACTCTTTGTAACCCTTTGAGCACAGTAGCATAGGGGCTTTGTTACTAGGGTGGTAACACAACTGAGGTATGGGCTAATAATTAAGAGAATGTGAGTTCAAACCCTACCGTGGCAGTTTGAGAATTTGACATCAGTTCAAAAAAATGGAAATAATATAATTGATGGCAGTAAAAGTGATGATGAAGCTATTGGACTGTTGTACAAACCCCAACCAATTCACTAATGTCCTTTAGGAAAGGATACCTGCTGTCCTTATCCAGTCTAACCTATATGTGATGTCAGTCCCGCAATGGTTAATTTAGCTCTTAACTGCTGTAGCGTGCCATTCAGTTGTATCAAACTTGGGCAGCTAGAGATTTGGAATAAATGCCAGCCTTGCCAATGAAACCCATGTTACAAGAATGAATGAGAAAAAATTCCATCCTTTGATATCCAATAATAGTTTTGCTTCCTAAGTCAGTATCTATCTCCCTTTTAAATGCCCATTTTGATTTTGTATTTACAACCCTGTTGCACAGTGCAGATCACAGAAGCATTCCATATTCGCACAACCCTTTGTGTGATGAAGTTCTCCCTGAATGTAATTTCAAATTGTTCCTTTTTAAGGACTTTTACATGTTTCACATCTTAAATTGTAATGTGACCAATCTGTAGAAATTTAGATTCCACATGTAAAACAGAGAAAAATGAAATTCCTGTCTCAGATACAATCGTAATTAATATATGTTGTAATTGATAAACTGTGGCTACTAGCAGAGATACCATAAACTCTGACAAACTAGACTTTACCCTTGTGACTAGGACCAAATGCTTTTCAAATGTAGAAATAGCTCAGAAGAGCTCAGAAATAACAAGGCTGCTGATTTAGATTGTTATGATTAAACCACAGTTTTGGATCATACTTTGTTAGGAAATCAGTTTCATACCCTAATGGGAATGTAATTGCACTTCTTGGCTCAGACGTTGCATGTGGTTAGACTCAATATGGCACAGTGTATACATTTTTTTGATATGGAGAAGCACAAGCTTGGAGATCATTGATGCAGCAAAGCTGACATAACTCATCAAAGTCTTTGAGTGTGAAATTGGTCTTCAGCAGTAACGTAATAATGATTCTGCAGCTCATTTTACAGCCCACCTGATATTCTTTTGAATATAGTTTTGGATATCGTTCAAAATTATGACAAGTTAAATATTTATTTTACTGCATTCAGAGAATAGTAAATATCATGGAGTCAGATTTCTGCTCATTTTCACCGGTTATATCAGCAGAATCCATGTGGAATTAGCTGAAAGAGTACAAACGACATCGCGAAGGGCCCCACGGCAGCGGCACCCTGATTACAATATGTTAAACGGTACTGACCTCTGCAGATTATGCAGCCCGCCGCCTCTCCATGGACACCTCCGGATTTTTCACTGAATGGGCGGCCGTCACATGCCGTCCCGCTCATGATTTGAAAATCCTTAGAGGCAGAAGCTTTCGTGGCAGAAGGTAAGTTCCTTTTCAGGGGTCTCACTCTGCATTCTCAAAGGGAGGAGGGGGAGGGGGGGGGATTACAGGGGTCCCACTCTGCATACTGGAAGGGAGGAGGGGGGGAATACACCGGGGTCTCACTCTGCATTCTTAAAGGGAGGAGGGAGGGGGATATTCAGGGGTCTTATCCTGCATACTGGAAGGGAGGAGGGGGGGGGGAATACACCGGGGTCTCACTCTGCATTCTTAAAGGGAGAAGCAAGGGGGGATATTCAGGGGTCTCATTCTGCATATTGGAAGGCAGGTGGTCTGGGATTACTGGAGGGAAAGCTCTACAGGCATGAAGGGAGGTACTCTGCACCTTCTCTCCGTAAACAGTGTATGCTGTGCGTTTATTCGTGTTTGTGACATGAATGGCACTCTATTCACCCTGTGTGTGGGGAGGGTGCCAGAAAGGGAAAGAGCATTAAGGTTATATGCATGGTGGGGCAATTGATTCAGCTGGTAGGATCTTGATGTGGTCATGCTGTGCCACTCATTGTTGGCCAAGATGGGCAATGCCATGTCACGCCACATAGTTGATCCATGAAAGCAGCTGATGTACCCGTCAACACCAATCCCTGCCCTGTTAGGAACCTTCGAATACATGAAGGGTTCAACTTTATTTATCACATGGAAATAGGTATGGCTCATCTTACATTGCATGATCCTCTGCTCCTGAGGATCTGTATGCACCTGAGGCAAAATCAACAGGCAGGTGTGATCCACGTAGAGCCCCCGGTTGTGAGCAGCAACCCCCAGGTAGAGCTCGCCATTACGACTGCCATGCATCTACAGGCCCCACATGACACGCCATTGGATATCAGAGCACCAGTGTCAGAGGCGATTGCGCATGTAGAGAGGGTGGTGACATGTCTTTGTGCCCTGCTCAAAAATGGCCTACAACCCATGGGCATCGGTGGACATCCTATGCCTGTGGTCCTCATAGTGGAAGCAGTTCTCGAGCTTGACACCTATGCAGCTTTTCATGGGCCCGCCAGAGACCTTTGTGGGGTCACACAGTCAGCAGTGCATCATTGCATCAGGGAGGTCACTGATGCCCTGCACCGGAGGGACAGTGAGTATGTCCATTTCAGGACGGACTCTCACAGCCCGGCCCAGAGGGCCATCAGTTTCGGCACCATTGCCAGAGAACCATTGGTTCATCGACTGCACTCAAGTGGCCATCAGGCCTCCCGCCAGCCTACCACCTGCAGACGTTACCATAAAAGGAATCCTCTCAATTTAGGTGAAGCTGGTATGTGATCATCACAGATACTTCATGCAAATCTGTGACCGCTTCTCAGGCAGCTGTCATGACACCTGGGACCTGTGCCAGTCCCAGTTGCCACCACTGCTCACTGAACGACTCAGATGGAAGGGTGGTTTCTTGGAGATAAGGGCTATCCTTAGCAGACATGGCTACCAACACCAGTGAGAGACCCCACCACTGCTGAAGAGGAGAGATACACCACCAGCCACTGAGCTCAAAGAGCCACCATTGAGCAGGAGATCGGCATGCTGAAAGAGCACCTCCAATGCCTGGATGGATAGGGTGATGCCTTGTACTATGGGCCGAAAAGGCCAGCTCCTTTCTTTGCTGCTCTGCACAACTAAGCATCCAATAGGGACGAGGCCTGGCATGATGAGGAGAGATGTCAACAGCAGTGCCAGGAATGGAGATGTGGCGTTAGTCCTCCCTGCCTTATTTCCCTTCATCTCTGGTCCATTTAGGAGAAGAAAATACAGCTTCAAGACTGCAAAACTTTCTTATTAACAGTATCAGTATTCTAAAAAAGTTCACAGGGATATTTTCATTTCAAGATTTTAGTTGTCAAAGTGTGAATTGCACCTGTGAGGAGGGAAGTGCCTTTGATCTTGAAGTGGTTGCCACACCATTTACCCAAATGGAATGTATCATTAGCTGAGCAAATTCACTCTACAATTATACTACGGATTTTGCATTGCAGTATTGTGCAAAGTGGGGCGGCTGATGCACAAAGTGTTGCACAACTAGGACACAAGATCCTGCACATGTAAATCTATTTTTTATCATGTTGTAAAAAATTTGAATGAAACTGGAACATTCCACTTTGTTGCTTTTTTAAATAAATTAACATTTTTAGTCACATTACGAATCCTGGAAATAAAATGTTATTTGGCTTCGTACATATCTTTAGTTCTTTTTCATAGTCAACTTTATAAAATTACAGGAAACCACAGTAAATGGGGGAACAGCTAACTTAATATGCCTTCACTCATGTAATTATTCTTATTAGTAATAATCTTACCAGACAAATCAATTCTGGTGCACGTGCGGCCATTGCCACTGAATCCTGGTGGGCAGCGACCGCATGTGTAGCCAACCTCTGGTGGCCTGTGGTCAAAGCATTGTACTCCGGTAAAACAAGGCTTTCTGGCACAACCACTACTGAAGCTAGAAGTATGAACTGAAGAGAAAAAGCAGAACATTGCAATTAGCATTAACAAAAAAGATGTCTCAGGGACAAATATTTAAAATTTAGCAAACGATGTGTGCATGTAGCTGGACTGAATACAATAGGTAGAGGAGGCACAAATCTGTGAACAATTAACTATTCCACTACCCTCAGGCAAACTGAAGTAATTTTTTAAAATTTAAAATTAAGCACTGTAACCCAACTGTGGTTCAGGATCTACATGTTTATGTCCTTTCATTAACACAGTTCCATGGCACGTATTAAGGTAAATTCAGAATACTGAATAAGTTTAACTATTACAGATAGGTAGAAATCAGCATGACAAAACATTAACAACTGAGAAAAATACAACTCGAGTCTGTTATGCTTTGCCAGTTACTGATATTGTTCTAAAGATACATCACACAATGCTTCAGTTTTGTTGGAATCCCTTTTGAAATTAGAAACAGTAGTGAGTAGCACCATCAAACTAGTAACACCCAGGCTGAAATTCGTCTAGGCTGGCAATGTAAAATAGATGGTATTGCAGACCTCAGGTGCCCATTACACACCCCGCCTGATATTTAGTTCCTATAAGGTGAGGTTTATAACTGGTGCCAAAAGTGCTACGGCCCAAGACAAATATTTACCCACCAACAGCCTACAGGCTCAAAGACTACTATCACATCTGTGATATAATCATAAGGAAACATGGAACGAGAAATGTTAATTTGGCCCTACACCCTTGCTCCACCACAGACCATAGAAAAATTAATGGGCCCAATGCGGGGATGTAGCAAATTATAATGGAAATTGTGAAAGACTGCAGTAAAACATACATAGGCTATCAAGATGGGCAGATAGATGGCAAATATAGTTCAATGTAATAAAAGTTTTGGAAATATAGAGGCTCTGCCCTTTTGTAAGACAAAAAGGAAATTCCCAGCAAAGGTGGAGACCAGAAGTAGTCCTGGAAAACCAGGTCTCCACATTTTAGAAATATAATAACATAAGAAATAGGAGTAGGGCAGGCCATTTGGCCCCTCATATCTGCCCCATTATTCAGCAGGATCATGCCTGATCTTCTACTAGGGCGGTACAGTGGCACAGTGGTTAGCACCGCAGCCTCACAACTCCAGCGACCCGGGTTCAATTCTGGGTACTGCCTGTGTGGAGTTTGCAAGTTCTCCCTGTGTCTGCGTGGGTTTCCTCCGGGTGCTCCGGTTTCCTCCCACATGCCAAAGACTTGCAGGTTGATAGGTTAATTGGCCATTATAAATTGCCCCTAGTATAGGTAGGTGCTGGGAAATATAGGGACAGGTGGGGATGTGGTAGGAATGTGGGATTACTGTAGGATTAGTATAAATGGGTGGTTGATGGTCGGCACAGGTTCGGTGGGCCGAAGGGCCTGTTTCAGTGCTGTATCTCTAAAAAAAAAACTAAAAAAAAATATACTTCAGCTACACCCTCCCACACTATCTCTATATCCTCTAATATCTAAAAATCTTTAGATCTCTGACTTCAGTATACTCAATGACTGAGCATCCACAGCTCTCTGGGGTCGAGGATTCCAAAGGTTGACAATCCTTTGAGTGTAGGAATTTATCATTTTAGTCCTAAATGACTACCCCTTTTTCTGAGAATGCGACCCTGTGTTCATGATTTGATTTTTTGATTTAGAGATACAGCACTGAAACAGGCCCTTCGGCCCACCGAGTCTGCGCCGACCATTAACCACCCATTTATACTAATCCTACACTAATCCCATATTCCTACCACATCCTCACCTGTCCCTATATTCCCCTACCACCTACCTATACCAGGGGCAATTTATAATGGCCAATTTACCTATCAACCTGCAAGTCTTTTGGCTGTGGGAGGAAACCGGAGCACCCGGAGGAAACCCACGCAGACACAGGGAGATTTTGCAAACTCCACACAGGCAGCACCCAGAATTGAACCCGGGTCGCTGGAGCTGTGAGGCTGCGGTGCTAACCACTGCGCCACTGTGCAGTCCCGGCACAGGGGAAACATCTTCCCAGCATCTACCTTGTCAAGCTCTTTAAGAATTTTGTATGTTTCATTGAGATCACCGTACATTTTTCTAAACTCCAGGGAATATAGGCCTCGTCTATTCAACCTCTCTTCACAGGACAATTCCCTCATCCCAGGAATCAGTCTGGTGAACCTTTACTGCACTCTCTCTAAAGCAAGTACATCCTTACTTAGGTAAGGAGACTAAAACTGTACATGGTACTCCAGGTGTGATCTCACCAATTACATAATTGCAGTAAGACTTCTTTATTCTTATACTCCAACCCCACTTCAATAACATACCATTTGCTTTCCTAATTGCTTGCTATACCTGCATGTTAACATTCTGTCAATCATGTACAAAGACACCCAGATCCCGCTGAATGCCAACATTTCCCAGTCTCTCACCATTCAAAATATATTCTGTTTTTCTTGTTTTCCTGCCAAAGTGGATAACTTCACGGACTGAATTTTGTTCTGCCCTTAGAGGCTAGGAGGCAAGCAAAATAACAATGGTGCCGTTCCCAATGCTGCCATTTTGTCAGGGGCAGGGAAGGCCGAGGACAGCCTTTCCATGCCAGGCCAACATAGACCCTTAAGTGGCCAATTAATGGTCACTTAAGGGCCTCTCCCCACCTCCACCTGAATTTTGCTGAATGTGCAGTGTCCTGTCGCCTTGGGGCGACGTCACCAAGTAAAACCTGGCAGCCTCCTCGTGTGGCTGGATGAGTTCCTCCTTTAGGGGCAATCCAGGGCCCCTAAAGGGCCCCCCCCGGTGGTGATCACCACCCCCCGACCCCCAGAAAGACCCCCCCCCAACCTGCAATTCCCCCTCCCACCCCATCACCAGGTCCCGCCTGAATGGCTCCAGCGTCCCCAACCCGACTTACCTCTCCCAGTGTCTTCATCACTCTTCTCATCTATTTGGTACTGCCGGGCCTCCGGCAGTACCAGCAGTGGCCACTGCTCCCAATGGCACTGCCAGTACTCCAGAGCTGCTAGTCTTCCAATTGGCTGGTAGCTCTGGAGGCGGTTACATGTCCCTTAAAGAGATGACCTCCACGATGGCAGGTAGTTAAATAGCTTGCCCGCTAAATAGCTTCGACGGTCCGATGGAGTGCCGAGGCGGTTTCTCCCCCAGCCTTCCGGCCTGCCACATACCGGGACCCCCATCGCCAGAATAAAATTCGGCCCCACATTTTTCCACATTGAATTCCATCTGCTGCATTCTTGCCCACTCTCTTAACGTGTCTATTTCCCTTTACAGCTTCTTTGCATTTTCCTCACAGCTTACTTTCCCACCTAACTTTGTATCATCAGCAAACTTAGAGTTAGGGCAAAAGACCTGCAGAACTTCTGAGGAATTTAAAACCTTTTAAGCATATTTTTAATATGGTTCCACTGTTCACAAGTGGCAGTTTAAAATCACTTTGTTCATTTGTTTACTTCGGAGCAAAGTTATTTCATTATTGGTTTCCTTAACCAGTAGCACATGGCTCTACCCAACATTTTACTGCATGTGCTGAAGTGACAAGACTGATTGTGATCTGATTGTGTCTACCCCTGTACCTTATGTTGTGTACTGCTGTGAGTAAACATAACATGTGGACTCACAGCAAGCAGACATTACTGAACTAACTTTATTTACATCTCCCTAACCGAGAGGGCAGCAGAGAGGGCAATACAGCGATGTGCTCAGTTATTACAATACGGAGTGACTCCTGACAACACAGAGCATGTGCAGAGGGATCCCAGACATCATCAGTGCATGTGAACATTTGCCAGCTTGCCAGTATGAATGCGGGCATACGGGCGCTGACGTCACCACGCAATGACGTCCTCACCCCTCAATAACAATGATCGCAGGCTCCATTCTCCCTAACAGTACCCCGCTCCCTCCTGTCATCCCCGCTTCAATCGCTGCTTTCAATTTCCTGCTCCCGAGTACTCGCTGCTGCCTTCCCTCAGCCACTTGCTCCCACACTCGCCGCTTCCCCTCGGCTGCTCGGACCCTGCCTTGCCACTGCTTTCCCTCAGCCACTCGCTCCCACACTCGCCGCTTCCCTTCGGCCGCTCGGTCCCTGCCTTGCCGCTGCCTTCCCTCCGCCACTCGCCGCTTCCCCTCGGCCGCTCGGTCCCTGCCTTGCCGCTGCCTTCCCTCAGCCACTCGCTCCCACATCGCCGCTTCCCCTCGGCTGCTCACTCCCCGCCTTAGTGCCGCCTTCAGTCAGCCACTCGCTCCAGGCTTCACTGCTTCCCCTCTTGGCCGCTCGCTTGCCACCTCGCCCCTTCCTCCCCTCGGCCGATCGCTTCCTCCCATGCCGCCTGAAGAAGCGCTGGGGTGGGGGTTTGGCGAACCAGCCATCGAAGCGGCATGGCGGGGTGCGAGCAGCTAAGGGATGACGGGGTGATGCGGGAGCGAATGGCCGAGAGGGTTGAAGCGGAGAGGCCTGGAGTGAGCTGCCGTGGGGAAACGGGGAGCAAGCAGTCGAAGCAGCAAAGCAGGGAGTGAGGGGCCGAGGGGAGGAAGCGGCGTGGGCGGGAGCGGATGACTGAGGGAAGGCAGTGGGGAGTGAGCGGCAAACAGATGGGTGTGGGAGGGAGTGGCGAAGAGAAGCACAATGGCAGGAGGGAGTGGGATACTGTTGAAGGTGGGATGGAGGTGGCGATCACAGCCATTGAGGGGGTTTGGGTTTAATTTGTTTTTTTGTGACAAATTGAGCAGCGCCATCTTTATTACTGGCAGCTGCCTGAGCCGTCGCAGACAGTGACGTTTCAGTGGATGAAGCTGCATTTGTGCATGTGCCAGTACTGCGGCACCTAATGGTTGCTTTGTCAGCAAATGCAGCCATTACAAACTACTACACTCCCTTCCCTCATAAAAATACATTAAAATGTCAAATAGTACATGTACATAATTTTCAATAATAGATAACAATACCTGAAATTTAAGAGGTTGTTGTTACTGTAATCACCATTAAAACATTTAAATGTAAAAAAAGTTTTCCTTAACACCAGCAATTCCAGAAGAAAAATATCATCATTTGACAAGAAGTAATGAAAAGAATAACTTATTTTGTTTTCTTTCCTACATACTTTCAATTAACCTATTTCTTCTTCCTCTTTCTGTCTGACTCTGAGTTTGTGAACAGGCTGTCATGGCTTGGTTACCACTGAAATGCAGTGAACCCTCCCCTGCCGGATCAGGAAAAGGACTTCCTTGCACTTTGCAACCAAGTCTTCCTGCCATTTCCATGGCTGTGGCCTCAGCACAAGCCTCCTTCTAGGTCAGCTTATTGCCTATGCACAAAAGCTTTGCCTGGTCTTTAGACCACCAACGAACATATCTCTCAGGTTCCGAAGAAGGGTCACTGACCTGAAACGTTAACTCTGCTTCTCTTTCCACAGATGCTGCCAGACCTGCTGAGTGGTTCCAGCATTTCTTGTTTTTATTTCTGATTTCCAGCATCCGCAGTATTTTGCTTTTATATCTCTAAGGTTAACTTCTGAGCTAGCGCCATACCCAAAGTGATGAAACAGTTCCTTTAATTCAAGAATATAATCTGCAATAGACTCACTCGGCAACTGCTTACTTTCACGGAATGCAACTCACAGTGCAATTTCATTCTTAGTCGTGCCATAATATGAGTCCTGAATCTCATTAATTTCAGAATAGTCCATAGTACTGGGGTCTCGCGGGTAACATTACTTAGACACCACCTCAAAAGCAACTGTACCTGAACACGATTTGCAAACAAATGGAACAATCATTCAAATCGCCCAAACGTCCTCAAAATCAACTTTGAGAGTTCCAAAAAGCGTGTCACAATGTTCTTCAGACTGCAATTTCTCAAATGAAATATAAAGAAGTATTCAATCCCATCACATCATCATCTTTCTGTTGTGTATTTCACTGAGTATACTTAATATGTGGACTCACAGCAAGCAGCTATTATTGAACTAACGTTACTTACACCATACATTGCCTGCGCAGGCTCTGGCTAGGTGGCAACACATGCTCTGAACATTCGCACATACATGGTAAGAACTGATCTTTGTTTTGTGTGTTTGCAATTATGAAATGTGATAACTGCATGTTTCCTTTAATGCAACCAGAATTTAAAAAAAAGTACAAGCATTTGTACAAGAACAGCACCAATCATAATTTCTACCCTTAAATGCTAATTTCATTGCACATTGTTACAACAATTTAGGTACTCTATTGGGTACAATGTTGTCGGACACTCCGATCAGTGATTTGAATGGCGTGTGTTCAGTGGTGCGTCCAATACTAATCATGAGCTACAAGTGCAACACCAGGACCCTCTGTGAACTGAGTTGGATAACATGGTCTAGAAATACAATTGCAATGTGTGGTCAAATTTCTTGGCCATGTCTTTTCCAGGCAAACTCACATGCGCTTCTCCAGTCTTTCAGTAGGTGGACTCGAATCATTTTAGTGAGTCAAAGCCTCACTGTGACTTTAATTTGTAGACAAGTGAACCTAAGTATTAACACTTATAATTAAATCTCACCTTAATTCAACTAACATCATATCTTTCCTCTGAACAAGAAAAATAATAAAAAATACTCGATACTAATCCTATTAGCAGGTTTACTTTTCCTGGTTAGCCTTCTGTTTCTGAATAGCTCTGGGGTTCAGGTGACTGTGTTTCACTCATGCTAGCCCAGTTTCCTTTCCAAGAGCTAACTGGATTGAGTAAATGACCTTTGCATGTGTCCCTTGGTCTTTATCTTTATCTCCCTGTATTCACAGTCGGTGAAACAGTAGTCTGTCCAACTATTTCCTCATATCAATAAAATAGGTTACCATCAATCCCCATTCCTCACTGATGTGGACCCCTCAACGTTGTGGGCAAGAAATTAGCATCTACTTTTTGGATGCATGACTGCCTTGAAAACTCCAAAAAGGCATCAGCACCATGTACACACACACTTTTGGGACGAATTGCACCAGGCGCCATATTAGTGAGGGCGTTAGCATGGGTGCAGTGAATGGCTGCCAGAGTATGCAGAGGAGGCAAAATGCCATCAATCAGTGTGCTACACTGATTTGATGCAAACTGTGCAATTTTGAGCAGAATGGCCCACTCTTAATCTTGCACAGCATTAGGAAGGACCCTCCAAAAGTGCTATTAAAAGGGATCATCAACCGGGTTAGAAGCTGAAGTTGAATTATTCTGGCTGTTGCTTCAATTCTGCCATTGTTTCGTGCTTTCCACAGTTGCTTCAAGTTGTAAAATTCTGCAGTGGGGAAGACGGCAGTAGCTCAAGGACGTTTTACTGACTTCAAGGCTTCTGCACAAACCAGTTGTAACCAGACATGGATGCACTTTAAGCATTCCCCTTGTAATACAACATGACTTGGAGCATGAACAGAGGACACACAGAGCATGATAAGTTGCTGGAAGAGAGGAGGGAGGGTGGGGAGATGAGCTCTCAGCAGCCGACCATATCCATCCAGCATGTTCAGCAGAAAAACTCTCCTACTTGAACCTCAGTGAGGCGTGTGTGATGTCTGCACTTCAGTAATGGCAATCCCACTGAAATCTGTCAGTTGATGCAGCCATAACTGCAACCTGAAAGCAGGGCAAGGGCCAAAATGCCAGTGGCTGTAAAGGTGACCATGGCAATGAACTTTTATGCACCTGGGACTCCTTGCAGTTTGCCGTCCATTGCTGTTGTGTTTGTCACCATTCATCGACAGCTAACTACATTTCATTCTATCTGGCCAGAGAGAAGCAGGGGGAGTGAACATCTGGCTTTGCGAGGATTACAGGCTTCCCCATGGTGCAGAATGCCATTGCTCATCAATTTGAAAGCACTGTATGTTAACTCTGCTCTATAACACAACCCAAAGGGTCCCTCAACATCCAGCTGGTGTGTGACCATACACAGAGAATCAGGCAGGTCAGTGGCTGGCATTCTGGCAGCAGTTCATTCTGCGGTAGTCCACTATGCCAGCTGCATTTGAGCCACCACGGCAAACCAAAGGGTGGCAATTAGGCAATAATGGCTATCTGCTGAACACATGGCTGATGACCATGGTGCACAACCTACACATTGAACTCAGAGCATGGATCGGTACACGGGATTGTGATATTATAGCTATTACGGAAACGTGGTTGAGGGATGGGCAGGACTGGCAGCTCAATGTTACGGGATACCAATGCTTCCAGTGTGACAGAGGTGGAGGTAAGAGAGGAGGGGGAGTTGCACTATTGATTAGGGAGGACATCATGGTAGTACTTAGAGAGGATATCCCGAGGGGAATGTCCAGCAAGGCCATATGGGTAGAACTTAGAAATAAGAAAGGGGTGATCACTTTGATGGGATTATACTACAGGGCCCCGCAATAGTCAGAGGGAATTGGAGGAGCATACATGTAGGGAAATCACAGATAGGTGTAGGAATTATAGGATTGCTATAGTAGGTGATTTTAACTTCCCTAATATTGACTGGGACTGCCTTAGTGCTAAGGGATCAGACGGGGAAGAATTTGTTAAGTGTGTCCAGGATAGTTTGCTGAAGCAGTATGTGGATGGCCCTACTAGAGAAGGGGCTACACTCGATCTCCTCTTAGGAAATGAGGATGGGCAGCAGGTTGATGTGTCAGTGGGGGAGCACTTTGGGACCTGTGACCATAATTCTATTAGCTTCAAGATAGTTATGGAAAAGGATAGAACTGGTCCTCAGGTTGAAGTCCTGAAGTCCAAATTGGGGGAAGGCTAATTTTGATGGCATCAGACAGGAACTCTCAAAAGTTGAATGGGAGAGACTGTTTACAGGTAAAGGGACGTCTGGCAAGTGGGAGGCTTTTAAAAGTGAGATGGGAAGAGTTCAGGGCCGGCATGTTCCTGTTCGATGGAAGGGCAAGGCTGGCAGGTTTAGGGAACCTTGGTTGACGAGGGATATTGAGGGTCTGGTCAGGATAAAGAAGGAGGCATATGTCATGTATAGGCAGCTGGGATCAAGCGAGTCCCTCGAGGAGTATAGGGGATGTAGGATTACACTTAAGAATGAAATTAAGAGGGTGAAAAGGGGCCATGAGATTTCCCTGGCAGATAAGATAAAGGAGAATCCTAAAAGATTCTATAAGTATGTTAAGACTAAAAAGGTAGCGAGGGAGAGAGTAGGTCCCCTTTCGGATCAGTGTGGTAATCTGTGTGTGGAGTCACGGGAAATGGGCGAGGTCATAAATGAATACTTCTCGTCTGTATTTACTGTGGAGAAGGTCATGGAAGCTAGTGAGTTCAAGGGAGGGAACAACGAAATCCTGGAGCATATCAACATTACAAAGGAGGAGGTGTTGGAGGTTCTAAAGCGCATTAAGGTGGATAAATCCGCAGGGCCTGACCAGGTGTATCCTAGGATGCTCTGGGACGCAAGGGAGGAGATTGCTGGGGCCCTGGCAGAGATTTTTGTATCATTGTTACAATGATATAGCCACGGGTGAGGTACTGGAAGACTGGAGGATAGCTAATGTTGTGCCTTTATTTAAGAAGGGCAGCAGGGATAAGCCAGGGAACTACAGGCCGGTGAGCCTTACATCAGTGGTGGGAAAGTTATTGGAAGGGATTCTGAGAGACAGGATTTATATGCATTTGGAAAGGCAAGGTCTGATTAGGGATAGACAGCATGGCTTTATGCGTGGGAAATCATGTCTCACGAATTTGATTGAGTTTTCCGAGGAGGTGACCAAGAGGATCGATGAGGGCAGGGCAATGAACGTTGTCTACATGGACTTTAGCAAGGCCTTTGACAAGGTCCCGCATGGTAGACTGGTCCAGAAGGTATGAACACATGGGATCCAGGGTGAGCAAGCCAATTGGATTCAAAATTGGCTTGGTGATAGGAGGCAGAGGGTGGTAGTGGAGGGTTGTTTTTCAGATTGGAGGCCAGTGACCAGTGGTGTGACGCAGGGATCGGTGCTGGGCCCTCTGTTGTTTGTCATATATATTAATGACTTGGATGTGAATGTAGGGGGCATGATTAGTAAGTTTGCAGATGACACCAAAATCGGTGGTATAGTGGACAGTGAAGAAGGTTGTCTAAGGTTACAACAGGATATAGATCAACTGGGAAAGTGGGCAAGGGGTTGGCAAATGGAACTTAATGCAGACAAGTGCAAAGTGATGCATTTTGGGAAGTTAAACCAGGGCAGTACATATACAGTGAGTGGCAGGGCCCTGGGAAGTGTTGTTGTGCAGAGAGACCTTGGGGTGCAAGTACATAGTTCCCTGAAAGTGGCAACACAGGTGGACAGGGTGGTGAAGAAGGCGTATGGCATGCTTGCCTTCATCGGCCGAGGCACTGAGTACAAGAGTTGGGACGTCATGTTACAGTTGTACATAAAATAAAAGCAAAATACTGCTTCAGTTGTACATAACGTTGGTTAGGCTGCATTTGGAGTACTGTGTGCAGTTCTGGTCACCGCACTACAGGAAAGATGTGATTAAGCTAGAGAGGGTGTAGAAAAGATTCACAAGGATGTTGCCTGGTTTGGAGGGCTTGAGTTATAAAGAGTAATTGGATAGGCTGGGTCTGTTTTCCCTGGAGCGAAGGAGGCTGAGAGGGGACATGATAGAGGTATATAAAATTATGAGAGGCGTAGATATGTTAGATAACCAGAGTCTGTTTTCCATGGTAGGGGTGACTAAAACTAGAAGGCATAGATCTAAGGTGAGAAGGAGGAGGTTTAATGGGGATCAAAGGGGCAAATTTTTCACACATAGTGGGTATCTGGAATGAGCTGCCTGAGGAGGTGGTGGAGGCAGGAACAGTAGCAACATTTAGGAGGCATCTGGACAGGTACTTGAATGAGCAACGCATAGAGGGATATGGAATTATTGCAGGCAGGTGGGATTAGTATAAATCGGCATTACGGTCGGCATGGACGCAGTGGGCCGAAGGGCCTGTTTCTATGCTGTACGACTCTATGACTCTATATGTGCATGACAAGCATACAATGAAAGCCATGCTGGTGCGCAAAATGTGAAAAAGTAGACCACTGGCTCTGCCATTTCGATTGCATTTCTCGGCAGAGTGGGTATCAAGATTCACCATGGTCTTTCGCATGTATCACAACCTCATCATCATGAAGGGACACTCCTTTCCATCAACTAAACGGCAAATAGCTCAGGAGCAAGAGGAGCAGGAAAAGGAAGAGGAGCAGGAGAAGGAGGAAGAGGAGGCAACTGAGACAGCGGCATTCTGGCCAGGATGTCGGTGAAGAACTCATTTAAGTGCGATACCAGTAACTGCAATCCCAATTCCCCATTCACCAACAGTACCATACCTTACCTTCCCTTTGTCACTGTTTGTTAGAGTGTCCACTTAGCCATAATGCAAAATTAAATGCCACTACAAAATAAACATTCCAAACCAAGTTGAGAAATCAAATTTCATATTGTGTACAAAAGTCAACTCATCACCTTGTGCATTCTCAGTGCCTGTCATTTATGTACCTTTGCCTGTCATAACGCGCCAACGCCGTTCTACCCCAATGGCTACAGCATGGCTGGTGGAAAGCTTCTGACTTTCAGTGGAGGGGACTACAGATGGCCTTGGAGGACGACCTTGAGCAAATCTGGGCCTAGCAGGCCTGGCTGCAGACTGCACCATCTCGGCATGGGCAGCAGTCTGGGTTGGCTTATGACAGGTAACCGTAAGGTCACTAGCAGAATGTCAGGGATGGGAGGACAAATGTCTCTGCCAGAGAGAAGACAGTTTGTGCTTCATGGAGCCACTGCCACTCACCCAGAGCCAGCACCTCTGCAATCCTAGTAATTAGCTGCAGGACAGATTGCTGGACTCCCATGACATCCTCCAAGCCTCTATGAACACTGTAATCACAGCCAAGGTGGCAGCAGTCTGACTTTGTATGACAGCAAGCTGGCTTTGCATGACTTCAGTCTGAACTTCCACAGCAACAGTCAGACGTCTGTTGGAAGTTGCTTGTGCTGCAATGGAAGCCGAGTTATCAGTCATCAGATGTTGTCTCGTGGTTGGGTCCACATGTGTGCTGATAGAAGTTGGTCACCGATTATGGGCGCCCAACTCTGTGTTAAACCTGTGCCGAGATGGTGCAGACTCATCCATGCTCCTTGACATTGTCTGCCATCTTTCTCTCAGGCTTCCCAATGCACCAACCATTTCATTGTGTATACCCATCAGCCTTTTTCTGTATGGTGCTTCATCAAAGTGCGCATCTGAATCCTCTGCAGCATAACCCGTGTGTGACCTCGTCCTCCAGCGTCTAGCACCTGCGCTGTCCTTGCCCCATTGTGGCTGCAGGCCACCCAAGCCCGGTGTCTCACCATGTGCAGATCTGCCTGCATACCACCCTCTAAATTACATGCAGTATCAGAATCTGAGCTAGTGGCTGAGAGTATGAAATCAAGTGACGGTGCTCTGTCTTCATCATCACTTTCTTCTTATTGTTCCTCCATTGCCTGGCCAGGTTGTACTCCCTGGGTATCTGAAAGGAGAAGGCACAAGTGTATGGTTGTGGTGTGGGGATGGAGAAAAGCAAGAAGTGAATGCATACATCAGCTGCAGCTTGTAAATTAGAAGAAATTGTGGGACAATGGGGAGGTTGGAAGTGAGAAAGAGGATTAGATATGAGGATACAGTCATTTTCGATGGTTTCAGTCCCAGCGCTGGCTATGATCTTAGCAATGGACGTTCCAATAATGGCAGGCATCATGTCATCCATGGGGTTTAGGACATGCAGGTTAGCTCTTTCTGTCTCCTGTTGTGAGTCACCTTGTCCTGCAAGAGAGAGAGTGAAGCAGGTCAGTGAGTGTTGTGAAATTTGTTTGGCTGATGTGCCTGTCATGGTTGAATAGCTGGCAGTGTGTGCAAGCTGTGAGATGAAAGTATGAGCCTTTCAGCTGTGTTAAGTGCATGAGGGTGTGGTGTGGCATATGAATACGAATCATAATTGATATTGTTGCTAGGTAAATGATGGGGGGGGGGGTGGTTAATTGAGCAGGGTCTGAGTCTACTGGAGCAGTTGGTAGGAAATTACAATAAAAGATGCATTCACTGACCTCTATCACTCATGTAAGGTCATTGAACTTCTTGCAGCATTGACCTCCACTGCTATCCATTCTCCTGCCTTCTGAGTGTGTGTCTAGAAGGTCTCCTGGCCCTCTGTGGACAGGACACCTCTTCTTTCCACCTCCTCTACCAAGGCCTCCAACATAGTGTTCAAAAACCTTGACATCAGCTCTCTCTCATGTAATGCCACTCTTCTGTTAGGTCAGAGTCAACTCACAAAGCACCTGATCCAGAGACAATACACATCCCCTTTAAGAGGTTCAGGTTAGCTTTAAGCAGTGCAGACTGACATTAACTGGCACTAACCACTCACAATTTTGGCCTTGTGCTCAGGCGTCCAGCCAATCAATAGCACGGTTAACACTGGCTGGACGCTGCAACTATGTATAACAGCAGGCAGCACTAAATTAGTGTGCTGCCTGCATTGCAGTCAACGCCTGTTAACTGTGCATCACAGTTTTGGGAGCCATCGAATTTAGCCCTCATAGAAACATAATAGCTACGCACAGAACGAGGCTATTCATCCCATCGAGGCTGCAGTCAGGGAAAGTTAGAAACAGTTTAGGCATTCATTTTTATTGCAATCACTTGGGTGTTTGAGCCTTCAGGGCTTCCAATATTTGATCTCCTTGCTGCTGTCAGCACTGCTTCCATCACCCCTAATGCTTCCACCCCCTACTCCTTTTGAGCTGCTATCGCAGGGCCTTCAAAATTGCCCGCCCCGTCCACGACTTTCCCACTACTAGACTGATGAGCCATCTAAAAGGTGTCAACTCGCTTAAGTGAAGCCCAACCACGAAAATGACTCATGTCCCATCCAACTCCATCCAGCCCGCAAGTGCACAATCCACTGACACTCCACCCAATGTCAGCCCCTTTTATCTTTTACCTTTCCTAGAAGCTTTATACAAATACCATCCATCCTTGGGAATTGATTTGTTTTAGTCTGTCTAGGAGTTCGATCTCAATTATGTCAATGTCGTTAATTACCATCAGTTATGGAGGACATGTTCTCCTCTATCCTACTTTTTCTTCATGTAAGATGGTTCTTACATTTCTGAAATATTCTATTTGCATTGACACATATTTTGGGTCATAATTTTATTAATGTTCCAAATACTGCTGTGCACCTTTTTGACTTTTGTCATTAATGTTTTCTATTGTTTTTTCCATTGTTACACCGCTCATCCACCAACTCTTGGCTGACATACGTTGTCCAGGTCTCGCTGCCATAGAGCAAGGTACTGAGGACACAGGCTTGATACACTCGGACCTTTGTGTTCCGTGTCAGTGCGCCATTTTCTCACACTCTCTTGGCCAGTCTGGACATAGCAGTGGAAGCCATGCGAGCCGCAAGGAAGATGGCAGGATCCCCAAAGATATATTGTACAGCGAGCTCGCCACTGGTATCAGACCCACCGGCCATCCATGTCTCCGCTTCAAAGATGTCTGCAAACGCGACATGAAGTCCTGTGACATTGATCACAAGTTGTGGGAGTCAGTTGCCAGCGTTCGCCAGAGCTGGCGGGAAGTCATTAAGGTGGGGCTAAAGTGTGGCGAGTCGAAGAGACTTAGCAGTTGGCAGGAAAAAAGACAAAAGCGCAAGGGTTTCTTCTGTAGGCCACCTATATTCACTGCAGGCAACAGATTAATAGCGATGAAGCCTACTTCATCTCATTCATCTCAGTGCATCTGCTTATTTGCAATAGTTTGGAACTTACAATGCAGATACTGGTCTAAGATTGGTATCTGCATAGTACAATACTCTTCTGGCAGATCTAAGTGATAGCAAATAGTCTAATCACATTTGCTTTAGTCAGCCGAGCAATCAGATTGCTGACCCAACGCCAAAATTATACTGCCAATTTTGGATTCATGTATGTCTGAATTTAATGCAAAACATTAATATAATATAAATAGAGAAGTCCAGCATATACAACAATCAGTACTTTGTTATTTTCCAATTTAAAATGGTGAGGTAGATTTACCATAATAAACACAAAATGGGGCCAAAGTGGAGTCTGATTTAAGCCTGCCAAACATAATGAGGCCTACATAATTGTTTATAGTGAGTTCCTAGTTCATACTGGGTTTAATACTGGGGGTGAGGGGTTCAGGAAATTATGTGCTAATAGTCCTAGTAAAATGTAGAATGATGCAGTCAATTAGAGATAAATGGTCACTTTTAAGGGGAATCTGTGGGCAGAATTGTGGTAGCCTGCCACAGGCGGAATGGAGATGGACGTGCCCAGAATTTCCCGTTGGAGTTTGCCGGCTTGGTCCTGCCTCCAGGCCACTTTTAAGGAGGCCTGGTTGGGGGCAAGTCGGGAGGTGGGCTCCCTTCAGTGGCCAAAACACAGCCAGAGAAAGGAAGTGATGTCCCGGTGGCAGACTGGGGCAGGGGCTTGGGAGGGGGCTATCCAGCGCTCCAGTCCACAATGGCAGTCTAGCAGCTGTAGCCATTTGCATTCTCAAAGATTTTAAAAGTGTTGAGAGAGCACCATCATCTTGAGCTGCCCTCTCTCTCCCTTGCCTGCATTGGCAGGCTGCAGCTTTCTTACTGCTGGAGGGCCTCCTATTGGCCCTCCAGTGTCAGGAGTCCTCTTGCCATCCTTAATTGGACAGTGAGAGTGCCCTCTGGCCATTAATTGGCCAATCCAACAAAAATCGCATTCATGCCTTATGCGGTCAGGACCTGAAATGATCCCAACATTGGGGTCCATTCCCAAAACTCCTGCATATATTTTCAGTTTTTACAACAGCTCTAAATATATTAAAATGGAAAATTCTGGCTTTGCAAATATTAAAAATAATTAATTTTCAGCCTTAACAAAGGTTGCATGGGGAAAGTACATGGCTGAAATAGATGAAAGTGCTGGTTATACCAGCTATTGCATCAGTCACCTGTTTGATACATAAAATTAACTGGTATTTCAATTGATCCCTATGCTAGTCTAGAAGAAAACAGAGGCAGAAAAGTTGCAGGCAATGGTGGCCTTTCCTATCACTAACATTGCTGTTTCTATGTGGATGTTGGCTACAGCTGTCCTTGCAGTTGATGGCATGGCTGTGCAACTGGCTTGATAATGACCCAGAGCCTGCAAAGCCAGTTGACCTCAAACACCTTCAGGTAGGTGTGTCAGAGCCTGCTGATAAAGTTGGTGGAATAGTGTCAGATGTGACCATTCTGCCTACAACATAACGATTTCCAAGCAATCCATAATCATTTTAAGTTGTCCCGTTAACTGGCACAGGACCCTACAGTATGTATTAAATAGCTTGTGACGCCCCAATTTGGAGCAAACACTTGAATTGAGAGCTGCTTCTCATTTCCCATTGTTGTTACCATTTCCTATTCTTCTGAACTCTTGCAAATGCTTCAATTACAGTAGGCTTCCAAGGGAATTTGCAAACAATATTTAGAGTTTTTGTTTGTACAAGAATATTCTGACCATGTTTCAAAGTCAGAAATAGGAAGCAAAAAAATCAAAGAACCCATAAAAAATGAGAAAAAGCACATAAAAATAACAATTTAGAAGACCGACAGGCCTTTAAAAAGGGATAAGCATTAAAAATGTGTCTGGCCTTTTAAATACTTCCTGATGCATATAGCTTCTTTTTTACCCCTACTGTACATGTGTTGGCTAAACAAAATTCTTTTGTGAATGGCAGAAAGACATGTGCACTCATATTAATGTGTATTATGCTTATTTAAATTAATCTGTTTTAAAATATGCAAGATCAATCTGAACTGAAAATCATGGGCTGTGGGCTATCAGTGGGACCAGGAGAGAATGTGTGTTATTACATTTCCCAGAAGCTGAATGGCCAAATCAGGTCAGTGGGAAAGATCCTACCAGCTGGTAAATATACCCCCGTGTTCTACCCATAGAAATGTTTGTGAAATTGTGAATTGGGAAGGGCTGATTTTCAATTTATCCAGTTGACAGGGGTAAAAAAGAAAGCAAGTAATGTATATGTGTCATTTGTGAAATAGTTTATTCAATGCCAAATCAGAAAATGAAAGAGTGGGAAAGAAAGATTTGATTATGAGAGAAAGATTAAAGAGATGGAAAGAAAAAGTAAAAAACTGCATTTCAAAAAGAAAACTCCAACAATAATTAAAATTGAAGGAATGCAACTTCACACATGTAAAAGTTAATTTGCAGTGCCAGAGAGGTTGTTTGGTAGTAATTAAAACTTATCACGCTGTCAAATATTAACATAGACTGGAATGATTAAGCTCCAATTTATTATTCTGGTGACTTTAGTGGGTATCCATCATCAAGTACTGGAGCTTCACGCCATTCTATGAGTTTCAATGCTGACTATGTGGGCGAGATACAGTCACAGCATAGCTTCTGGAGGAACAAGGAAACTCAGACAGCAACTTCCTGATTTCTGAGCATGTGCAGTCACTGGAAGGTGCTGTCTGACTGATACTTTAATATCAGTGAGCGCTGATAGTCTCACTGCTATTTTTACTGCAAAATCCAGGCTATAATGTTATTCATTTGGAAATGCTGAAAAATATGCTAATATTCATTACTCTTTGGTTAATTCATATGGACTTCTCAAGGTATTTTGCTCAATCTCAGTTTTACGATAAGTAATAATTTTCAGTCACACTTTGGGTAACATACAGTAATATTATTTGGATTATTACTTGCCAGGGCCAGAGCTGGTGATGAAAAAGCTCCGCTGATCCTCATTTTTCAGTTTTACTGTGTCTGTGATCTCATTTACTTCAGTTATGTAATATTCACCATCTTCCTCTTGTATCTCCTCATCATCGTCTTCATCCTCAGAACTGTAGGCTTCATCAAAGTTCTTGGTTGCTGCAGTAGTTGTTAGGATCCCATCAGTAGTTCTACCTTCATCTAGAATGAGGGATAAGAGCAGTATTGAACTGTCGAAGAAAAAAATGAGTATCTGTGTATGAAGATTGAAATGAACGACAGCTGTGGAGGGATTTTACAGCTTTAAAAAATGAAGTGTTGCTAAGACTCTTGATTTTGTAAATGATTTAGTGATTTTCACAATTATTTTAATGTTCATGATTCACAAAGCAGAAGAGAATAACTATCTTCAAAATTGTAGCTGGAATACATTTAAAGTATCCACAGGTTGCAAGTTTTTTGAACCATATTGAATCATAAGTGGTGAAAAACATGGCAAGCAAAATAAAAATACATACATTTCATTTTGCACACTTTCCCATCTCCTTCCATTTCTGGTGGGCATAAACCACATCTATAGGAACCAAATGTATTATAGCAAGACATTGTTGGAATGCATGAGTTGACTTCACACTCATTGACATCCTCTTGACAGCTGGCACCTGGGGGGGAAATGATCAATAACCTAATTTTCAAATTGCTATGGAATTCTAACCCCTAAAATACACCATGTGGAATATATAAATATCAGCAATGACATATACCACAAGACACTGGTCCGAATTTTAATCGCGCGGCGCGCTTTCAATTCGGCGGCTTTCCACCATGGAAGTGCCACCAAGGAGCCCCCGTGATATTATGTGCGGGGGCTTATTTAAATGGAGGGACGGAGCGGCTGCCCCCGACGACGTAGAGGGGGCGGCCACCGTGCAGGCAGCATTTTTAAAGGGCTTTAAGCCCTTATGATTAATTTCCATATTTAAAGGTACCTAAGTGAAATTTTTTATTAAGAAGTAATGAAGATGTGGAGGCCCTTCCCTGACCCTCACCCCCCGGGGTCATTTCATTGCCCGAAATGACCAACAATTGGCTTTTCCAAATAGCTGAACTTTCCTCCCCAACCTTCAATCTTTTGCCCTTCAACCCCTTCCCACCATCACCACATTCAACCAAAATTGTTTTCTCCGCTCCTCCACCCCTCCCGCCCTGAAAATGTTATTCCTCCCCCCCTCTTCACCAGGTTATTGCCTTGGAACTCCGTATGGAGTTCCGAAGGCGCGCGGAGCACGAATGGGCGGCCGTAAAATCGGCATGGGATGGCCATTGCCTGCAGGTAAGTACATTTACATCTCATTAATGTAAATTTACATATGGAGATGAAGGGCCCGCCAAGTAATATGCGGCGGGCCGTTCTCGACGTTGCAGGTTGAGGCGGCCTCTCCCTGCAGAATTTTACCGTCCCCGAACCACAACACGCGCGTCGAGGAGGCGATAAAATTCAGCCCATTGATTTTCTTTCTCACCAACTTTTCACTACCTCTCTCCAGAAGGCATTCAACTCATTGATCAGGTGCAGTTCCATAGATGCTGGGAACCCTTCAGCATCTCATTCATGTATGAGGTTAACACTGATTGTTCGCAGTCTATTATAACAGGAGTAGTATCACCGTTGAATTTGATCCCATCCTCATTGAAAGTGCAGGCACACTTTGAGTAGGAACCAGTGGATAGTGATAAGGAGTGAGGACATGAGTCAATTTCCCCTTCCAGCCCAAGAGTTTTTCTTAGATGACATGTTTTAGCCAAGTTCTTAACAAGTGCATAAGATAAAATTCAGCAGTAACGATCATTAAACTATCAGTTTAAATCAGGGAGGATTCCCAGGTTCAGGAATGGAAATATATAATTATAATAAGGGATGCTCTTTTGATGCGGGGATCTAAGGCCCATTGTTATGGAGTTATGCTTTTTCAAATAGGCATTCTTAGGTTATAGCATTTTATTTGTATGAACAACTGATTAATTTTAATTTTACAGTAGAAAACAATAAACTCAAATTAAAATAGTGGGTATACAGAATTTTGCTTCTGAAATTTAGATGCAGTGTAAATCTGTCAGTTCTAGTTTGGTTATGCATTTGACCCTGAGATTAGCTTCCGATCACGGGCAGAATTTTCTCAACTTATTCCCTGCCGTAATGGCAGGACCATTCGTGGGTCGGGAATCCATTGCACTCTTCAATGGGCTTTGCCAAGGCTCTTCAGCTGAGCCACAGCATTAGTATCCTGCCTCCGGGGCCCCCGACCAATCTGGAATGGCAGGCATGGTGATGCATTGATTCTGTCAAAGGAAGGATTTCTAATTAAAGGAACCATGACATGGGTTATATTGGCTCAACTGCACTTGGATTTTAGAGGCTGCAGCAACCACAGAAATGGAGAGAAGACCTGGGAAGTCCCCCAGGTCTCTCACTCTTACCTGGAGGTCTTGCTGTGGGATCTGAGAGATTGCAGTGAGGTGATCTTCCCCAAGGACAGGAGGAAGAGGGCAACCTCTCCACCCAAGCAGACATGGATGGAAGTGGCTGAGGAAGTCAGCAGCAGAATTGTGGCCCCTCTGACCTGGAAACAGGATCCAGGACCTCAGGAGGGAGGGTAAGGTGCCAAGCCCCACATTCTGACTTACTCAGCATTCTACTGCACAGCACTCCTCAGAGCAACACATCTAGCAGCTGCACTCATCCCTCTCTCTCCAGGCACTTCACATCCCCTTACAAGCAGCCAACACTCAGATTCACCCTTATCCTATTGGCCACTTGTACCCATGCCTCACAGTTGCCCTCCACAATGTTGTCCTTCCCTGCTACCCACACAAGCCATTGCTAAAATTCATAACTCTCTGCTTTCTCTCCTTGCAGGAAAAGAGAGCACACAACCTGAGGAAGAGGCAGAGAATGGTGGGGGTGGCCCTCCAGTCACATCCACTTTGATGGCCAATAGCAATACATGCCCTCCTGGTCCACTGGGAAAGAAGTCCTGTTCTAGGAGGCTGAAGTTATCAGCAGCAACCTGCCGTGAAAGCCTAAGCCTCCTGAGACACTGGTGCTCAACACATGTAGCGAGAGCTGATTCACTGCCTACAGACCCTGTGTTAGGGGTCGCACCTCTTTGGAGCTGAATCTCTGTATCCATCCTCCCTGTCCTGTGGAGCGGCATGTGACTGTTGGAAAGGAAGTTGGTGTTGCAGCTGGTTTTGCTCCTGCTCCTGCTGGTGCCGTTGATGTCACTGCTCCCCTTGCTCCTCCTTTATTTCCCTCAAGTGGGCATCCAATTTCTTTTTGAAGTCATTGATTGTCTCTGCTTCCACCACCCTTTGAGCAGCGAGTTCCAGGTCATTACCATTTGCTGCGTAAAAAAGTTCTTCCTCATATTCCCCCTGCATCTCTTGCCCAAAATCTTCAATCTGTGTCCCCTAGTCCTTGTACCATTAATTAATGGGAACAGTTTTTCCTTGTCTAACTTATCTAAGCCTGTCTTGATCTTGTATACTTCTATAAAATCTCCCCTCAATCTCTTTTGTTCCACTTAAGGAGAACAACTCCAACTTTTCCAACCTAACCTTGTAACTAAAATCCCACAACCCTGGAACCATTCTGGTAAATCTCCTCCACACCCTCTTAAAGATCGTCACATCCTTCCTGAAGTATGGTGACCAGAACTGGATGGAATACTCCAGTTGGGGCCTAATCAGAGCTTTATACAGGTTCAGCATAAATTCCCTGCTTTGGTACTCAATACCTCTATTTACGAAGCCCAAGATCCCATATGCTTACTAACCACTCTCTCAAAATGCCCTGCCATCTTCAAATATTGATGCACATGCACCCTCAGGTCCCTCTGTTCCTGCACTCTCTTTAGAACTGTGTCATTAACTATATATTGGCTTTCCCTATTCCTTCTGCTAAAATGCATCACCTCACACTTGTCAGTATTAAATTCCATCTGCCACCTGTCTGCCCATTCTACTAGCCTATGTTCTGTTGCAGGTGGTTCATATCATCCTCACTGTTTGTCACACCTCCAAATTTGGTGTCATCAGCAAAAGTTGAGATTCCACTCTGTATTCCAAGACCCAAGTCATATATACATAGCAAAAAAAAAAGTGATCCCAGCACTGACCCTTGGGGAATACCACTGTCTACCATTCTCTATCTGAATGCACACAGCATTCACAAGATAAATGCATTGACAGCACAAATAGAAATAAACAGGTATGATCTAATTGCCATTACGGAGACGTAGCTTCAGGGTGACCAAGGATGGGAAATGAATGTCCAACGGTATTCAACATTTAGGAATGATAGGCAAAAAGGAAAAGGAGGTGGGGCAGCGCTGTTAATAAAAGATGACATCAGTACATTTAGTGAGACAGGATTATAGATTGAAGTATCAAGATGTAGAATCAGTTTGGGTAGAGCTAAGGAAGAGCAAGTGGCAGCAAACACTGGTAGGAGTTGTTTATTGGCCACCAAACAGTAGTAGTTATGTAGGGCATGGTATAAATCAGGAAATTAGAGGTACATGTAACAAGGGCAATACAGTAATCATGGGGGAATTCAATCTACATATAGACTGGGTAAACCTAATTAGCACTAATACTGTGGAGGACAAATTCCTGCAATGTATACAAGACACTTTACGTTAGTGGATGATTTGGTATACGATGAGAGACTGGTGATTCCAGAGTCACTCCGGGTAGAGATCTTGAAGAAAATACACCAGGCTCATATGGGCATAACTGAATATAGAGCTCAGGCATCCATGTGGTGGCCAGAAGTATCAAGATATAGAAGAAATTATTTCAAATGATTAGGAATGGGCAGTGCACAGACCCAATTCCCAAACAGACTCTGAGAGTGTCTGGTGATGGATCCATTCATATTTAATAGGAATTCCTTCCTGATTGTCATTGACTACTTTTCAAGGTGGATCAAGATCAAATGTTTGTACACAATGACAACTAAAGCAGTTATTCAAATGTTACAAGAAATCTTGGCAACTCATGGTGTATCTGATCAGGTGGTGTCCGATAATGGACCACAGTTTGCAAACGACTACTTCATGCACTTTGTGGAAAACTGGATTTGTACAAGTTTCCCTTGATATCCACAATCTAACGGAGAAGCTGAGTGAGGAGTCAGAATTATAGAAGCATTGTCGATTTTCAAGTGGCACTTCTGAACTGCAGAACTACTCTATTGCTATGTGGATTAGCACCATCAAAACTGTTGGAAGCTGAGAACACAACTTCCAATCTTACCTAAAACGTTTTTTCCGGGTTCAGAGTTCAAGACAGAAAAGTCATGCTGAAAGCAACAAGCCTGTAATTAACTAATTATATTCCTATTATAATAGGAAATACTGTGCCAGGAACCTACCAAAGTTGACAGAAGGGCAAAAGGTCTGGTTACGAGACCAAAGCAGAGAAGAAGTAATTATCCACAGCGATGAGAATTATTTTCTATGGTTCTATAGTTATGACTGAGGTGGGAGGAGTGCATTGTTGGAATGGTACATGGATGATAGTAGAATGAAGAGTAGGTAGTTAGTTTAATCT
Organism: Heterodontus francisci; assembly: GCF_036365525.1. NCBI lineage: Eukaryota > Metazoa > Chordata > Chondrichthyes > Heterodontiformes > Heterodontidae > Heterodontus > Heterodontus francisci. The sequence goes on along the minus strand of NC_090372.1, from coordinate 108,118,014 downwards.
TAGAGTAGGTTAAAGGTTCGGCACAACATCGTGGGCCGAAGGGCCTGTACTGTGCTGTACTGTTCTATGTTCTATGTTTTCTAGAACAGTACATTGAAGAACCAACTAGAGAATGGGCTATTTTAGATCTAGTATTGTGCAATGAGGAAGGGCTAATTAATAATCTTGTTGTGAAGGAGCCTCTAGGGAAGAGTGAACATAGCATGATAAAATTTTACTTTAAGTTTGAAAGTGATGTAGTTCAATCCCAAGCTAGGTCTAAAATCCAAACAAAGGAAAATACAAAGGTTTGAGGGGCAAGTTGGCTGTGGTAGATCGGGGGGAAACTACATTCAAAGGTATGATGGTAGACAGGCAATGGCTAGTGTTTAAAAAATTAATACATGATTTACAACAAATTTATATTTCACCGAGGCGCAAAAAAACCAACAGGAAAGGTGATCCAACCATGGCTAACAAGAGAAGTTAAAGATTGTATTTGATCAAAGGAAGAGGCTTATAAAGTTGCCAAAAAAGAGTAAGCCTGAGGATTGGGAGGATTTTTGAATTCATCAAAGGATGACCAAGAAACTGATAAAAAGAAAACAGAATATGAAAGTAAACTAAGGAGAAAATGAAAAATGAAAAAGATTAGCAAAGACAAATGTTGGCCCATTTCAGGTAGAGATAAGGGAATTTATAATGGGGAATACGGACATGGCAGAGAAACTAAACAAATACTTTGTGTCAATCTTCATGGAGGAAGATACAAAAAACCTCTCAGAAATACTAAAGAATCAAGGGACAGGTAAGAATGAGAAAGTGAAAGAAATTAGTATTAGTAAAAACGTAGTACTGGAGAAATTAACGGGACTGAAATTTGATAAATCACCTGGACCTGATGATCTACATCCCAGAATAATGAAAAAGGTGGCTGTAGAGACGTGAATGGGTTGGTGATCATCTTCCAAAATTCTATAGGTTCTGCATGGTTCCTGAAGATTGGAAGGTAGCAAATGTAATGCCACCATTTAAAAAAGGAGGGAGAGAAAACGGGAACTACAGACCTGTTAGCCTGACATCAGCAGTAAGGAAAATGCTAGAATCTATTAGAAAGGATGTGATAACTGGACACTTAGAAAATAAAGGTAGGATTGTGCAGAGCCAACCAAGGATTTATGAAAGGGAAATCACTTTTGACAAACCTGTTGGAGTTTTTTGAGGATGTAACTAGAAGAATAGTAAGGGGGAACCAGTGGACATGGTGTATTTGGATTTTCAGAAGGCTTTAGATAAGGTCCCACACAGGAGGTTGATAAGCAAAGTTAGAACACATTGGATTGGGGGTAACATACTGGCATGGATTGGGAATTGTTTAATGACAGAAAAAGATAGTAGGACTAAACGTGTCATTCTCAGATTGGCAAACTGTGACTAGTGGGGTACCGCAAGGATCAGTGCTTGGGCCCTGGCTATTCACAATCTATATCAATAATTTGGATGTGGGGACCAAATGTAATATTTCCAAGTTGGCTGATGACTCAAAACTAGGTGGGAATGGGAGTTTTGCAAAGAGGCTTCAAGGGGATTTAGACAGGCTAAGTAAGTGGGCAAGAACATGGCAGATGGAATATACAGTGGAAAATCTGAGGTTATCCACATTGGTAGGAAAAACAGAAATGCAGAGTATTTCTTAAATGGTGAGAGATTGGGAAATGTTGATGTCCAAAGGGACCTCGGTGTTCTTGTTCATAAATCTCTGAAAGGGGACACAGTCTCAGAATAAAAGGTAGGCCATTTAGGACTGAGATGAGGAGGAATTTCTTCACTCAGAGGATGGTGAATCTGTGGAATTCTCTACCGCAGAGGGCTGTGGATGCTCAGTAATTGAGTATGTTTAAGACAGAGATCGATAGATTTCTAGATATTAAAGATATCAAGGGATATGGGGAAAGTGCAGGAAAATAGCATTGAGGTAGAAGATCAGCCATGATCTAGTTACATGGAGGAACAGGCTCGATGGGCCAAATGGCCTACTCCTGCTTCTATTTCCTATGTTCCTGAAAACAACCATTGACTGCAACTCGCTGTTTTCTGTCCTTAAGCCAATTTTTTATTCAATTGGACACTGACCCTCCTATTCCGTGAGCCTCAGTTTTGTTAACCAGCCTTTTATGTGGTACCTTACCAAATGCTCTTTTAAAATCCATATAAACAACATCCACTGCATTCCTTTCATCAACCTTCTCTGTTACTTCATCAAAGAATTCAATTAGATATGTCAAGCAGGATTTGCTTTTTACAAATCTGTGTTGGATATCCTTAATTAACTCGAATTTCTCCAAGTGTCTGTTCACTTTGCCCCTGATTATTGTTTCTAAAACCTTCCCAACACTGATGTTAAACCAACTGACCTGTAGTTGCTAGGACTGTCCTTACACCCATTCTTGAAAAAGGGTGTCACATTTGCCACTCTCCAATCTTCTGGCACCTCCCCCGTATCCATGGAAGGGTATGGCAAGCCCTGCCACGATCTACATCCCACTTCCTTGAACAACCTGGGATGCAAGCCATCTGCACCAGGTGAACTATCTACCTAAGCATAGCCAGCCTTTTTAGTACCTCCCCCTCTCAATTTTTACCCTATCCATTGCCTCTAACCTCTCCACTTCTGGCAATATTTTGTCAGATTCCACTTCCATAGTGAACACTGATACAAAGTACTCATTATGTATATTAGTCTTGCTCTGCACCTCTAAGCATATATTAGCCTCTTTGTCGCTAATAGGCCCTACTCTACCTCTCACTACCCGCTTACTATTTACATGCCGGTAGAAGATTTTTGAGTTCCTTTTTATGTTGACTGCCATTCTATTCTCATATTCTCTCTTTGCCAGTCTTACTTTCCCCTTCACCTCCCCTCTCAACTTATTGTGAATGGCTGGTTCTCACTTGAAGAATTCACCTGACATGCATAATACACCCTCTTTTTTGTTTCATTATAACCTCTATCTCTCTCGTCATCCAAGGATCCCTGTTTTTGATTCCCTTACCTTTCGCCCTTGTTGGAATGTTCCTAGCCTGCATCTGAAGCATCTCTTCCTTAAACATAAACCATTTCTCCGATACAGCTCTTCCTGTCAGTCTTCAGTTCCATTCTACCCTGGCTAGATTCCTTCTCATCATGTTGAAATTAGCTCTCTTCCAATCTAGACATTCTATCTTATTTTGTTCCTTGCTTTTCTGTATTACTAGTTTAAATTTTATGATATGATGATCACTCTTACCCAAGTGCTCCCTGACAGATACTTGGTCCACTTGGCCCACCTCACTTCCCAGCACCAGATCCAGCAATGCCTCCTTTCTACTTGAGCTGAGAACATACTGATCAAGCAGGTTCTCCTGAACATATTTCAGAAATTCCATCTCCTTCCTTCCCTCCACTCTAGAATTATCCCAATCAATATTTGTGTAATTAAAGTCCCCCAATATCTCTATAGTTCTTGCACATCTCTATGATTTCCCTGCAGATTTGTTCTTCTATTTCTCACTATTTGGAGGCTTACAGAATATACCTATTAATGTGATCATACCCTTTTGCTTCTCAACTGTAACCATATGGATTCTGTCCTTGTCCCCTCATTTCTGTTATTGCCACCACATCATAATCTCATACCGCTATTTATGCTCGTAGCTCACCAACCTTATTCATCACACTTTGTGTGTTTACACACATGACTTGTATTCCTGTTTTTCCATTCCTCATAGTCCATCTCAGTCCACTCCCATCTAATATGGAACTACTCCCTTCTCTAGTACTGTCTAAGACTCTCACATTATGCACCTTATTCCTCTTTTCTACTTCCATATAGTGGTGCCCACCCCACTGCCAATTTAGTTTAAAGCCTCCCCAACCATACTTGTGAATCTCCCCACAAGGACATTGGTCCCAGTCCTATTGAGGGTTTTTGAATAGGTGCCTTCTGCCCCAGAACCCTGGTCCGAATGCCCCAAGAATCTGAAGCCCTCCCTCCTGCACTATGCCTCAAAGCACGCATTGATCCTCCCTATCTTTCTATTTCTACTCTCGTTACTACCTTCAAGGTCCTACTCTTTAACTTCCTCCTTAGCTCCTGAAAATCTGACCACAGGACCTCAATACCTGCTCTTGCTATGTCATTGGTACCAACATGTACCACAACTTCTGGCTCAATCCCTTCTCTCTGCAGAATACCCTGCACCCTCTCCTTGATGTCCTTTACCCAGGGAGGCAACACAACATGTGGGACTCACAATTACAGTTACAGAAATGCTTATCTGTCCCCCTGACTATGGAATCACCTGTAACAAACTGCCCTTCTGCACTTTGCTGCTCCCTCCTGTACAGTGCCTTGCCCATTGGTGCCATTGTCTGGATTGCACTCCTTCAAGGTGTCGTCACTCCCAATAGTCTCCAAAGCTGAGTACCGGTTTGAGAGTGGCACACACCCCGAAGACTCCTGCATTCCCTGCCTCATCTTACTCTTCCAGATGACCATCCACCTATGATCCTGAACTCCTACTGCCTGTGGGGTGACCACTTCCTGGAATGCATGATCCAGGACACTCTCCTGACCCCTAATACTCCGCAGTGATTCCAGCTGCCCCTCAAGCTCGGAAATCCTGAGCTCGAGCTGAAGTAGCTGGAGACACTTCCTACACAAGTGGCTGCCCCCACCCCCCACCGCTCTGCTCCCGCTGCTTTCTCTTCAGCCTCCAATCTTTTGGTGCGCTTTTTAAATCTCCGCTCTTCTCCCGCTCCTTTTTCTCCAGCCTCTGATCCTTTGGCACGCATAAGTTGCTCCCATACTGTGGTGAAGGTTGGCAACAGGAAGTGCAGCTGAAGGTGAGTGAAGTGCAAGACAGGTGAAGTGCCTTCCAAGAAATTGACAATCACCTGTCAAACAGTGTAAGCACTCTCTGAGCCACGACTGGAGCTCTTCAGTTTCACTGATCAAAGGCTTCCCACAGCCTGTCAGTTTCACTGATTACCACCCATCCCCCCGCCCCCCCCCATGCTATGCACTCACCTCGGTAACCCTAGCGAGTTCCACACACCTTGTCCACTGCAGAATTATTGGTAAAAACAACATTTAAATGCCTTACCAGACAGCTGTATGGGGGTTCCCCGCTCGATTTCAAACCCACCCAGATGAAAACCAGATGGGGTAGGATGATGTTGGGAGGTTTAATTCCCCACACGCTCCCGAAATATGCTCCCTTGCCTGTGAAAACTCTCCTCCACATAGCCCGTTCTACCAGCTCCATAACGCTGCTCAACTCCACCCCACCTCTGCTCTTCTGCTGCTAAAACCCTTATTTATGTCTTTGCTATCACTATTCCAATGCTCCAATGCCAGCCTCCCTTCTTGAGCTCATCCTAAACTCTGCTGCTCATATCCTAATTTGCACCAAGTTCAGTTCACCTATTGCCCCATTGCTCACTGATCTACACAGGCTTCTGGTCCAGCAACGGCACAATTTTAAAATTTGCATTCTTTTTTTTCAAATCCCCATGGCCTCAGCCCTCCCTATCTCTGCAATCTCCTCCAGCCCTACAGCTCTCCAAGATTGCTGCACATTTCAGGCTGAATTTAATGGGCTCCCCGGAGATGGGTTCAGAGACGGGGGTGGGGGGTGCCCATAGAGTTACGACGGGAGGCGGGAGAGGAGGGCCCGTCGCCTTCCCATCGCACTGGAATTTAGTCGGGGGCAGGAAAGGCTGATGATGGCCTTCCCGCCCAGAGGCCCTCAACAGGCCTATTACCGGCCACTTAAGGGCCTCTTCCTGCCGCCGCTGGGATCTAAGTAGCGGAGGAGTTGGATGGGGTCTCCGCCACATGGGGAGGTCGCCCAGTAAAACAAGACAACCTCCCTGCGGGCCTGGGGTAGGGGGCGAAGGGCCCTCCTCTATGGACTATCTGTGGCCCAAGTAGGGACTTCGCCGAGAAACACTCCACCTACGTTAACACCCTTCCCTCGGCACTAAACGTTCATTCTCCCCTACCTCGCCGGGGCCTGCTGGTCTGAACCCGGCAACCCTGCCTCACTTACCTGGGGTCTGGGTCTCCAGCGTGGGGCCTGGGTCTAAGGCCTCTTATAGTGCCGGCAGTGGCCACTGCTCTCGTTGGCACTGCCGAAACTACAGAGCAGCCGGCCCTGTGACTAGGGTTAGGAAAAGTGGCAAAAAGATCTTGTGCTGTTGCTGCAAAAAGGAACGGTATTGCTGCAGGGTAGGCTGAGGTGGGGTTCCCCTCACCTTTTCGGCCCATTGCCGGGAGCCTCACTGGTACAACAAAATCAAGCCCTTCGAATTCTGGTCTCTTGTGCATCTCCAGGTTTAATTGCTTCAACATTGGCAGCTGTGCCTTCAGCTGCCAAGGCCCGAGGCTCTGAAATTCTCTCTGCCTCTATATCTCACTCTCCTCTTTTAAGACACTCCTTAAAACCTACCTCTTTGACCATCTGTCCTAATAACTCCTTTTGGGGATGGTGTCAAATTTTGTTTGATAATGATCCTACGAAGCACCTTGGGATGTTTTACTACATTACAGGTGCTGTATAAATGCAAGTTGTTGATATACAAAACTGGCCATTCAGGATATATCTGTAAAATTGCTCTTTTCATATTTCTCAAGTGTCCGGCAATATGTCACTGACCTCATTTTCTTCATATAGAGCTACTGGACTTTTCAAAGTTATCAACATATGAAAGTAAATAATCATACAAACCTTTTATTAATTTGCAAATGTCTGGGTGATCTATTGATTGACTCTGAAAACAACATGGGTTGTCCAAGAATAAGAACAAGAACAGTGGAAAAGCTATTGATTCTTATTGACCCATCTATGCTAAATAACTAATTGCACAAAATTTTATTAAACATTGGAATTTCTACTGTTTCATGGTTGATTGAAACTTGTCCAATCAAATACAGTATATCATTTGAGAATGAGAAAGGAAAACATTGAAAAAACACAAACCTTCTGTCGTTTGTAACAGCTCATATAAATTATTTACCTTGAAAGCCTTCTTGACATTTACATGAATAACTATTGATTTCATCCACACAGCTACCAAAGCCACATGGATTGGATTTGCAGTCATCAATATTCACTTCACAGTAACTTCCTTCAAAACCAAGGGAGCACATACAAAGATACTTTCCAGTTCCTGGAGGAAAATTTATGTTTGGAACACAGGAGCCTCCATTCAAGCAGTTGCATGAGTTTACAGTGACCTGTTCAGAAAATAGAGGTAGTATTATGTTTCACATGATGATGAAAGATAAAAGTATTTGAGCATTGCTGAAAAAAGAGACATGCTGCTGAAACTTTTTATCTTACACTCATCAGTACAGACACAAGAATGCCAAATTTCAAAGGCAGCAACACTTTAAACTGCATGAGAAAAGGATGCTGATTGGTTGGCAAGTCGACTTTGATTAGTCAGCAAATTGACTCTGATTGGTCGAGGCGTTAACATGGAGAATGTACCAGGGAACTTTAGTCTCTCACACTTTGTTTAATTCAAAAAAGGCATAATGCCTGGAAATGTTCCTTTTGCCTGCAGAGGACAGATCCCTGCATATGAATATATGTAGTTTCTAGCAAGCATAAGTGAGCCACATTGCAAGCCCAACTGATAATTTTAAATTGATTGTTAGTGTAACTCTTGGCACACACAGGATTGTTCATTAAGTGCTGTCCAATCACGGAATCACTTCGAATATTAGACATTGTGTTCTAGGTTTTGTAAGTATGGGCTGGTTGAGTATGGTCAGTACTTTGCCTATTGCGAAAAGCTGAAGGCGTGCTGGTGCTCATATTTTTTGAGATATCTTATCCTTCCAGGGTAATTTGAGGTAGATTGGGCCCTTTTCAGGTCCAAAAGTGGCTGCCTAAGGCCCATTCGTGAGTATGTGTGATACACAATGGGCAATGATCTGATCAGGGTAGCCATCATCCCACAGGATCACTCTGATGTGCCTTATTTCAGCACCAAGCTTGCATGGTGAGCAAATTCCGTGGGCCTTATTTACAAGATTGCTGATAAGGCCAATCTTAGAGCACGTGGAGCTGTAAGAATCCCAACGTGTATATTGACTGGTGAAGGTAGGCTTGCGGTAGACAGTAGCAGAGAACCCATTCATGGGTTTCTCAACTGGTACATTGAGGAAAGAGAGCTCATTGGACTGCTCCATTTCAACGGTGAATTTGAGCGTGGGATGGAGCGCCTTAAGGTGTGTAAGGAAATTCTTACATGCAGCTTCAGATTCCTACCTCAAATTACCCTGGAAGGGTAAGGTATCTCAAAAATTTGAGCAACAGTTAAAGCTAGCCATTTCACACTGCTACTATGCAGTAGCAACACAAGTGATATTTTCCACTAACAGGATGCTGCCGTCAAGCCAAAAAGATGTTTTGCCTACCACACAAATGAGTAATGAGGTATATGAGTTCCATGCCAGTGAGACGCCAGGTAGGTAGGCCATTGGTCCCAACGACGAGCAGATCGCATCAATCAGCATGTCCCTTCGGCTGTTCGCAATAGGCAGAGTATGACTGTACCCAACTAGCCCGTACTTGCAAAACTCAGAACACAATGTCTAATGTTAGATATGATTCCGCAATTGGACAGCACTTACTGAACAATCCTGAGTGTTAAGACCAAGGCGGGAGTAATGCACTGTTAATTCAGTCCGATTACTCCACAGGTCATTGCATATTTGTAAAGTTTCCCACCAATTGGAAAATAGCCAAATTAAACACTTTATTTATCCCCAGAATAAAACATGCCAAACAAGGTTTCTTTAAACAACAACAAAATTAACTATTTATTAATAAACTAAGTTTTAAACAATAATGAGATAAATCTATAAATGAAAAGATTTTATAACTCCCTATTCTTCCTAACCCTCATGCACACACATATACATTCAAAAACCGGTTAACCGGTGAAAAAGGCTTTTCTCTTTATAACTGTTTCCTCGGAATAGTAAAATAACTGGGTTGTAACGTTCCGGTAGGATATTTCCAGGGCGGTGAGGTATCCCATAGTCGAATAGTTGGATGCCATGTGAAGTCTCTCCAGGCGAGGTTGATGAACAGTCTGTGATGAGTAGGTGTTCACGGCACTTCGTCTGCAGCAGGTGTCGCACGGATCTTTTAGCAAAGGGTGTAGCAACAGATCTACTTGGGTTTTGAAATTGCAGTCCAGTAATAGAAGCTTTCTTGAGATTTCAGGATCTCCCAAAACATAACAGGTAACAGCAATCACTCCTGAGGCAGAGATTTTTAAGAGACTGGAGGCAATGGAATCTGCTACCTTTTAAAATGCAGGGCTTCCTCTCAGCAAAGCAGCCTTTCTCCAGAGCAACTCCTCTTTTCCTGGGTCTTTTCCTCTCCAGGGGTCTTTTCCTCTCTCCAGGTAGACCACAGCCACACCTCAAATGTATGAATTCTTTTTCCAAGAGTTGAAAATCTTTTTAGAGAGTAGGTCTTTTTTTCCTCTGGTCTGCAAACACAAGTTCCAACCAGCTCACTGCTAGCTGCTTCCAGCTCCCTGGTCTTTTCCACATTGCAAAACTGGAACTGAAACTCCAACAATAAGTCATTGTGACAGCCATAAATCTTACTGGCATTTCCCTGTTGAGCTGCTTGGAAACAGGTGTCTTGCAATCTATGCACTAGTTCAAACACAAAATTTCAGCATTCAATGTTCACAGAGAAAAATCGTTTTTCTCAGTTTTTAAAAGTACACAGAATTATTAGCTTTCAATAAAAAAAATCTTTTCTGACACTGTGCTAAGAATTACACTAACAACCAATTTAAGATTATCAGTCAGGCTCACAATGTTGCTCACTTACGCTTGCTAGAAGCTACATATATTCATACGCAGGGACCTGTCCTCTGCAGGTAAAAGGAACATGTCCAGGTGTTGCACCATTTTTGAATTACACAAAAGCATGGGGGACTACAGTTCCCTGGTGCATTCTCCATGGCAACACCTTGACCAATCAGAATTAACTTGCCAACCAATCAGCATGCTTTTCTCATGCTGTATGAAGTGTTGCTCCCTTTGAAATTTGGCATTCTTGCATCTGTCCTGATGAGTACAAGACAAAAAGTTTCAACAGCATATCTCTTTTTTTCAGCAATACTCAAGTTCAGTACTACCAAGTGACTATAAAAGTGCTTATGTGGTGCTGCATATCAGAGGTCTCAGGTTAACTGGGTTAGAGGGTTGGATATAATTGAACCAGGGCATATAGATCCATTTTTTTCCCTTAATTTTATTATTATTTAAAATTCCTATGTCCACATTTAAAATGGAAACTGTTTACATAAAAACTAATTACTCCCTCCTTTATGTCATGGAGCTGGAGCATTCTCACTGACTGAAGAGTAAAATCACAGTTTGTCAAATTTATAAATGGAATTTCCATTATAAACAGAAACATAGGAATTTATAATCTAAAAGGTTGACTGGAAATATATGCAAATGTAAGTATTTTAATACATTTCTATCACTCTCCTAATGCATTATGAATGGGTGACAAGAGGCAAGAGAATGGAAAGAGGGAAGCAAGAGTTTGAAACTATATGCTACTTTTCATGAAATTGATCTTGGTGTGATGGTACGGATCCTGAGGAGCTTAAACTTACTGGCTGGCAGTTGCTAACAAAAGCAGATTTTTACTCTTATTTTAACCTTAACCTTCCACTTATTTGAAGAATTCTTAAATTCCAAGACTCATCTATTGGAGAAACTGCCAGATGTGCAAATATATAGACAGAAAAATCATTTGCCATGCAAGATCACATTCCTTTGCTTTGTTTATGAAGAGACTTATTAAATAAAACACTAGCCAGACATGTGGAATAATGAAAATATTACCTGTCAGTATAGACTTAGTCTTCTAAATGTTTAGACTTTGGGAGTGAGTAGAAAGAGTTTTTCCTAACTCTGTTAATAACTAGTCAGTTGCTACAGTAATACAGTAACTTCCAAACCAGCGATCTCCACCACCTAGAAGGACAAGGACAGCAAACGTATGGGAACACCACCAGCTGCAAGTTCCCCTCCAAGAACTATATCGCCGTTCCTTCACTGCTGCTGGGTCAAAATCCAGGAACTCCCTCTCTAACAGCACTGTGGATGTACCTACCCCACATTGACTGCAGCGGCTCCAGAAGGCAGCTCACCACCACCTTCTCAAGGACAATTAGGGATGAGCAATAAATGCTGGCCTAGCCAGCGATGCCCACATCCCATGAATGAATATAAAAAAAAATGTTGTAGAAGAATTCAAATCACACAGTGACATTGATATCGAAACAAATCTAACAAAAACAAGTTTGAATTCAAAACCAAATTAGGACCAGATTTGAACTTGGAGTATGTTCCAGAAACATTAAACCCATTTCCTTCCTGTGTTTCAAAAGTAACTTGTTGGTAGGTAGTTGTGCTTTGTGTCTCTGGGAAACTAAGACCATTCTGTCATTTCCTCCAAGAGCTCTCTAACAACCTGCAGGATTATAACATTTTCAGAATAAGACTTTATATTAAAGATTGACAGAACCATTACAAGGTAGTTGTTAGTGATTGGAATCTGATATTTCTGTGAAATGGAATAGGAAGTGACATAATTAAATGTTGTTACATTATTTAGTTTTAGACCTAGATTTGCAGATTTATACTTTTTTAACCTATTCTATTTAGCTACTGTTTCACTGCAAAAGTCTAACATTCTTGCAATCAATTTTAATTAAAATGCTGAGTGTACTAGATTTAATAGTTATACACATCTTGATAGAAATAAGATATTTAGGGATTGAAATTGTGCTGCGTGAGAAATAAAATAACACCCAGATGGAATTATTTGCCATTTTAACATAGGAGTTAATCTCTTTAAAAAAAATGGGTTAACACTTTTGTTAAAATAACACATAAAGGAATTTCATATGAGGATATCAAGATGTTGTAATAAATGTGCCAAGGTGTAATTTCAATCCCTTAGATAAACGAGCCTCATCTGGTAGTAAGGCAAAAGGGAAATGACACACTCACTATAGACAGTGTAATTATTATGTAATTTAATGTAAAAAATATGACTTGTAAATTTCAAATGTTAAATATCATGAAGCAGAATTTGACTAATTTGTGCAACTATATTCCTTTTCTACCTTTTATAGCATTTTTCTAATTGCAAGTATAAAACCTTTTTATTTCCTCTCGATTCTTTTGCATTCTTGAACCACATACCAATTGCAGTCAGGAAGGCAGCAACTGACTCTCTGCCAAGCTTTTACCATTCTCCCATGATTTTCGCTAAGCTCAGCACCACCTGATAGTCATGTGGCTAAAATAAATAATTCAGCAGTGTGGAGATTTCAGGTTCTAACTATGTACCTTATTCAATAGAGGTCACATCAAAACCTTTTTTATAATTCACATCAAAAAAGTGGATCCTAATTCTAGACTTCACTTTGCTGCAGTCCTTCAAGGACCTAATAAAAATTAAACATAGCTAATGACCTATACATCATTGCAAACACCTTGGGATATTCTCTGAGAAGGCTGTATTGGAATCTTGCATTTTGCCATCTGCACTCCTCTATTTAAAAATTCTGAAGAACGCTGTTGTCGCTAATGGTCTTAACAGATCGAAATTCTGTTTAACTCAAAACTATGTTGGAAAGATATGAATCATATGTGAACCATTATCAAACATACTACATTCATATAAGTAAGAAAATCTGTTGACTTTTTTCTAATTACGTTTAAATGAGAATTCATGCATTGGTTTGTTGGGTGGCTATTCTTGGCATGGTTCTTCTCTTTCTAATCAGCTGCGACCATCCACACTCAAGAAAAATGCATTCAACTCCGCTATCCTTGCAAACTACTGCCCCATTTCCAATGTCCTTTCCCGCTTCAAAGCCCTTCAACATGTTATTGCTTCCGAGGTCCAGATGTTTTAGATTGTTCTTCTGCATTAAAGGTGCTATATAAATGCATGCTGTTATTCTTGATTGAATTTTGACAACCAGTGAATGTTTTATCATTCAGCTTTTTCTTTTAATAAAACAATTGCTGGTATAGTCAAACTCCTAACATTCACATAACTAGGCCCTGAATTTCCAAGGGGTTCTTCCAAACTCCTGTTGTAACTTTGCCAGGAACTTTAGAGAAACAGTGGCCGGAATTTAAAGTTGGGTGGGAGGGAGGGCCCGCCCACCAGCCGAAAAGTCGGGGGCAAGCCTACCTACGCTGGGCCTGGGGAGCCACCCTGGGATTTTTCGCACCACAGGTCCTTAAATGGCCTTGGGCGGGATTTGCAGCTCTTAGTCTCAGCAGCGCCACCGGAAGAGGTGGCCACAGCTGGGTCTACACCCAGCTTCAACAGAAAGAGGAAGGACGGCCCCGGAAGGAAGTTAAATTTTTTTAAGGGGGGTTGGTTGAAGGAGCTGGAATGTTGTGTGCTGCGGGCGGTTGGGGCTTCAGAGGCAACCTTCCATGGGGCATAGGGTGCCAGATCAGGAGGGCCCCCCAGCCTGCATGAAGACCACCAGGTTTTACCTTGGGGCCTTTGCCGCCCACATGCCACGGGTAAAATACCTGCGGTGGTGGGCAGAGGCCCTTAAGTGGCAGTTAATTGGCCACCTAAGGGCCTTGATTGACCTGGGAAGGGCGGGCCATTTCTTGCCACCGCCACCCCACTTAAAATTGCAGCAGGGGTGCAAAGGTGTCAGAAATGGCACCCTCCACCTCCTGCTCAATTTTTCCGCCTCTCCCGCCACTAGCCCACTCGTTGGAGGCGGAGGGGGGGGGGGGGGGGGGGGGAAATGCTGTAAAATTCCGGCCAGTGTAAATTGTTGACTTTAGGCGTTCCACCAATCTTTAGCCAGAGAAGCCCTGCAGAAATTCCAGGTGCTGTTGTTCATTACTGTCTCAAAACCAGAATTTCTTCCACCAAGAAAAAACTTCCATGCTAATTTGCTTCATTTTTGAAAAATGAAACATGTATCCTCAACTGGAACAGGAAAAAAAAAATCTTCATTTTTTTAATGTCAATTACTCTGCTGCTTACTTTCAACCAATTGAGTCTGTTTCTTTCTGGATCAAATAAAGTGATGGACACTGTAGCAAATATAATCACAAGTATCTTGGCCTCTGCAGGTACAGGCTGCTGTTGAGTGTACAGTCTCCCTAGCCTTTTAATTCATAATCCTGGCCTTGTCAAATTATAAATGTTGAACTGGTGGATTGTTAGTGACAGAACTCAAGATCATAGGAAATAGGAGCAGGAATAGGCCATTCAGCCTGTCGAGCTTGCTCCACCATTCAAACAGATCACGGCTGATCATCTACCTCTACGCCATTTTTCCCCACTATCCTCATATCCCTTGATGTTGTTAGTATTCAGAAATCTATCGATTCCTGTCTTGAACATGCTCAATGATTGAGCTTTCACAGTCCTCTGAGGTAGAGAATTCCACAGATTCACCGCCCTCTCAGTAAATAAATTCCTCCTCATCCCAGTCTTAAATGGGCTGCCCCTTATTCTGAGACTGTGTCCCCTTGTTCTCAACTCACCAGCCAGAGGAAACATCCTCTCTACAGCCACCCTGTCACGCCCTGTACGAATTTTGTAAGTTTCAATGAGATCACCTCTCATTCTTCGAAACTCCAGAGAATACAGGCCAAATTTCTGCAATCTTTCCTCATAAGACAATCCGCTATCCAAGGGATTAGTCTGGTGAACCTCCTTTGCACTCCCTCTAATGACAAGTATATCCTTCCTTAGATAAGGAGCCACAAAAGTCCAGGTGCTGCTTTATACAATTGCAGCAAAACATCTTTACTCCTGTACTCAAATCCCCTTGCAATGAAGGCCAACATACAACTTTCCTTCTTAACTGCTTGCTGCACCTGCATACTGTCTTTTAATGACTCATGAACAAGGACACCCAGTTCTCTCTGGACATCAACACTACCCAACCTCTCACCATTTAAGAAATACTCTGCAATCTGAATTTTACCGACACCCCCCACCCCCCGACATTAGGGGGTAGTGGCGGGGGGGGCCTGCAAATGCCTCCAGGAGATGCCCGCCACGGGCCTCGACGCTGGGAAGGCCTGGCCCCAAATTGTCACCACCCCCGCCGCTTGGCGACAGAACCACCATTTAAATATTTTAATAAATGTAAATGAACTAATTAATGACTTACCTGATACCGCTGGCCGCCCCCCTCCGATATTGCAGTCAGTGGCCTGCACCCCTACGCTGTCGGATCTCCAACCAGTGATATAAGGTGGAACATGGGTGGCGAGGGGGTGCAAGTAAATTCCTCAGTGTTGGAGCGGGAGTGGGGTCAAACTAATTTAATTGGTCTAGGGGGTTGTGGGAAGGGTAAAGATTAAAGTTTGTGAACTTTGGGGGGAGAAGATCAGGTGCACAAGGTAAGTATTTTGGAGGGTGAGGGCAAGGGATGAATTATTTAGTCATTTGGGGGGGAGGGGTGTGGTGGGAGAGGGGCTTGAAACTATTAGATTTTTTAATTTAAATTTATAATGCTTCTAACTTTAAAAATTCAGATTTTATGCAAGGGCTTGAAGCCCTTTAAAAATGACGCGGCGCCTACAGAGTGGTGCTGGATGCCGTTGCCGGGGATGGACTGCCCGCCCCTCCACATCATCTGGGTGGTGGGGGGGGCGGATAGGCAATCCACCTTGGCCATGTAAATCAGCCATTGCATTTAATATCGTGGTGGCTCCGCTGAGTAAAGCCCGCGCGTGTGTGCTGCCATTTTTTTTGGCCACCGCCGACTACGGTGGCGGCAACATAAAATCCAGTCCTGCCTTTCTGTTTTTTTCTACCAAACTGGGTCACTTCAGACTTATTCACATTATATTCCGTCTGCCATGTTCTTGCCCATTAGCTTAGCCTATCCAAATCCCCTTGAAGCCTCCTTGCATCCTCCTCAAATTCCCTCCCAGTTTTGTGTCATCTGCAAATTTGGAAATATTACATTTGGTCCCCATATCCAAATCATTTATATAGATTGTAAACAGCTGTGGCCCAAGCACTGATCCTTGCAGTACCCACTAGTAACAGCCTACCATCCTGAGAATGACCCATTTATTCCTACCCTCTGCTTTCCGTCAGTTAACCAATTCTCAATCCACTGCAGTACATTAACCCCAATCCCATGTGCTTTAATTTTGTTTACGAACCTCCTGCGTGGAACCTTATCAAAAGCCTCCTGAAAATTCAAATACACCACATCCACTGGTTCTCCTTTATCTATGCTACAAGTAACATCTTCAAGAAACTCCAACAGGTTTGTCAAACATGATTTCCCTTTCATAAATCCATGTTTACTCTGCCCAATCATATCATTATTTTTCAAGTGTCCAGTTATCTCATCCTTTATGATAGATTCGAACATTTTTCCCTACTACTGATGTCAAACTAACAAGTCTATAGTTCTCCATTTTCTCTCTTGCTCCCTTCTTAAACAGTGGGGTTACATTTGCTACTTTTCAGTCTGCAGGAACCCTTCCAGAAAGCATCCACTATCTCTAAAGCCACCTCCTTCAATACTCTGGGATGTAGTTCATCTGGTCAGATATAAACAACCATTTTATCATTAATCTCAATAACTCCTCTGTTGCTTAAATGGTTTGAGTACATCATTCTTTTTAACTTCTCTGGTAAATGCTTGCACTCTTAAAATTTCATTACCTACATCCAAAATGCACATTTTATGTACATAGATTAATATAAATATTGACTGAATTTAAGCCATGCTAAAATATTGACTGAAGGTTTAAAAATTTTTGTAATTATTTTACTCAGAAAACATACCTTAGAACTTCAATGGAGATTTGCCAAAATATTGATAACAATACTTATTGCTGCCCTAAAATTTTCATATTGATTGATGATATTTCTACAGCAAATGACCTTAAAACTTCAAAATAAACACGTAATGGTATTGTACTGCACAATGTAAAAGAATATTTGTTTCCAAATGAGGGATTTACTGATGTTTTGTCATGTTATATTTGACTTTGGAGTTGATGCAGAGTGCCAGAATATGGAAACATCCCATTCCTCAACACTGCATTTGCTTACTGACATGAAAATTCACTTCTCTCAAAATGGAAAAATGGTAATTTCTCCCTGGCAAACAAGCACAAAATGTATTATTGTAGAAAGCCTTACAAAGCAATACATTCTCCTATATAATGTCCATTACCTCTACTGACACATTGGTCTCAGCATTACAGTCATCTGTCACAGAAAAAGTGAACGTTTGTGATTCGTGTAAAGAAACCTTCCATATCAGAAGTCCTGCAGGAGAAAGGCTAGCATCCTTGGGCCCAGTATTTATGTTAAAAACAACAGCAGATCCTTCTGGGTCTGAAGCCAAGAACTGGTACACAAAATTTTCACCAGTAAAAGTTTGCAGTCTCTCTTGTGAAGCTTGAAATATTGGAGGTTGGTTATCTGCAAAATAAGTGATCATTTTACTCCATGCGGAAACAAATGACAAAATAATCATCAAATTTATTAGAGTTTTTTGAGGCTGTAACTAGTCGGATAGATAAACGGGAACCAGGAGATGTAGTTTACCTGGATTTCCAAAAGGCATTCGATTAGGTGCCACATAAAAGATTAATCAGCAAGATAAAGGCTCATGGTGTTGGGGGTAATATATTAGCATGGATAGAGGATTGTTTAATAGACAGGAAGCAGAAAGTAGGCATAAATGGGGCATTTTCAAGTTGGTAGTGAATAATGGGGTTCCACAAGGATCAGTACTGGGGCCTTAGCTATTTACACCCTATATTAATGACTTGGATGAAGAGACAGAGAGTAATGTATCTAAGTTTACTGATGATACAAAGCTGCGAGGAGGATGTAGAGAGCCTGCAAAAAGATGTAGGCAAGTTGTGCTGAATTTTATGAGGGCACTGTAGTTCGCAGTGGCACACTCTAATGGTGGCGTGCATCCCCTGCGAATGCCCCGTGCCATTACACGCGGGGACTCATTTAAATAGAGGCAACCGCCATGCCCCCGGCAATGGCGTCCGGTGCCACCATGAAGGCGCCGCCGCCATTTTTCAAGGGCTTTAAGCCCTTCAGTACAATTTAAAAATTTAAAGTGGTCACATTGGGAAAGTTCATCAAATAAAAATATTTGTGATAGAGGCCCTTCCCCAACATCCCCCCCAATGGTCATTTACGTGGCACCTAAAGTCAGAAGAAACATTATTGCCTTCCTGAACTTTCCCCCCAACCCTCTGTCATTTGGCCTCTAACCCCTTCCCACCATTCACATAACGACTAACATTTGTTTTCCCTGCTCCCCCACCCCTCCTGCCCTGAAAATTTTATTCCTCCCCCCTCCCCACCAGGTTTTCACCTCGGAACTCCGTGTGGAGTTCCGAAGGCATGCAAAGCACCAATGCTGGCCGTAATATCGGCGTAGGATGGCCGCCGCCTAAAGGTAAGTTCATTTACATATGTGTAATGCTACTTTGCATATGCTGATGAAGGGCCCGCCGCTAGGGGCATCGAGGTCCCCCAGCCGGTGGTAATATGAGGTGGGCCCTTCTCGACGTCACGGGCTGAGGTGGGCCTCTCCCCATAGAATTTTACCGGCCCCCATGCCATGACCCGCGGCATCAAGGGGCCGGTAAAATTCAGCCCGTTAAGTGAGCAGCAAGATGGCAAATGGTGTATAATATAGGGAAGTGTGAAGTTGTTAACTTTGGTTTAAAAATAGAAAAGCAGAATATTTTTTAAAAGGTATGAAACTGGCAAGTGTTGATATTCAGAGAGACCTGGGTGTGCTCGTACAAGGAATGCATAAAGTTAACATGCAGGTGCAGCAGGCTATTGGGAAGGCAACTGGCATGTTGGCCTTTATTGCAAGGGAATTGGAGGAATAAAGAAGTCTTACAAAAATTGTACAGGGCTTTGGTGAGACTGCACCTGGAGTACTGTGTGCAGTTTTGGCCTCCACATTTAAGAAAGGATATACTTGCACTGGAGGCAGTGCAGCAAAATTTACTAAATTGGTCCCTGGGATAAGGGGGCTGTCCTGTGATGAAAGGCTGAGTAAACTGGGCCTCTATTCTCTGGAGTTCAGAAGAATGAGAGGTGATCTAATTGAGACATACAAGATTCTGAAAGGGCTTGATAGGGTAGAAGCTGAGAGGCTGTTTCCGCTGGTCGGGGAATCTAGAACGGGAGGTGGGATGGGGGGGAGCACAATCTCAGGATAAGGGGCCGATCATTCAGGGCTGAGATGAGGAGAAATTACTACACTCAAAGGGTTGTGAATCTTTGGAATTCTCTACCCCAGAGGATTCCATCGTTCAATACATTTAAGTCTGGGATGGATAGATGTTTGGTCTCGCGGGGAATCAAGGGATATGGGGAGCGGGCAGGAAAGTGGAATTGAAGCCCAAGATCAGCCATGATTTTATTGAATGGTGGAGCAGGCTCGATGGAACATATGGTCTACTTCTGCTCCTATTTCTTGTGTTCTTGAGTTGCTGCAGAACAGATTTTAACTCTCAGGTGGTGGAGTGGACAGGCCGACTGCCAGATCCAGCTGGTGTGTGGGTGGTCCATTTCTCGGGCCTGCCCACGTTATCCCCTGACAAGCTACATGTCCTGAACATGGATCCTACTGCAGTTTGTTGGCTTCAGGTTGGTGCAATATTGGCCAGTTTATTGGCCGTGCCGGCCAGCAGAAAATTAGATGAAGGGGGAAATGGGTAGGGTGGAATAGGATGATCATAGCAGAGTGGAATTAGTGATTCGAATAATATTTATTGGGATAGACTTTTCCTAGAGCAGCACCAGGTGCCGTTAGCCTCACCATTATCTTCACAGCAAAATCTAGCCCAATATCTTCAATTGACTTTTTTTAACATAAATAATAATGGTGGGATTTTCTGCTACAGTGCTCAGAATGGATGGGTGGGAGTCCATATAGGGAAATTACACACTCTTAGCCCATGTTTATTTATTTTATTAAAATTCATGTGATCTGTTACCTTTTTTGCTAATATTGGGCTTCAGCCAATGAGGAGCAAAATTTGTGAATGATATAAGTGTTAAAATAAGTGACATTAGACTTGATGGTCTTTGGCACTACAAAACTATAGCAGAACATGGGTAAATTCAGATTCTGTTACAACATAGCTCAACAAACAACAAGAAATTATGTAATATGAATTAACTTACTTTTATTAATCGACCACTCAAATTTGGATGTGTCTGGTCTGCACAAAAGGCAAGGGCTAATTGGATTTGGATCCCCTGCACCATAACAGAGCCCATCAATATTGCATGTTTTCTCCTGGAAAAAATAGTCGTACAATACTGGAAAATCGAAATACAAACTGATAAGTATATTCAAACATGTTTCAAAGGATGTGGCTGAGATGGAAACGTGAGTGAGCCAATCTGAATAACCCATGTGTGACAAATATGTTGTAATCTGATACTGTCTATTGGGTCCTGAAACTGTCTATCTAACAGACAAAACTCTTTTAAAAGTGACATGGCTGACAGATTTGATATATATAGTAGTCAATCCTTTATGTCAATGCACATGGTAAATCAGAGAATATGGTTACTCTCTTAATTATCTCTGCTGTCTTTTTGTAACTATTTGTTTTAACATCTCTCCTCTTCTGCTTCTGTTTCATCCGTTTCTCTCTATATAACTCTTCATTTTGCTTCTCTCTCTTTTTTCTTCTTTCCTTTGGGTGGTGTCTGGACAGAAGTCACAATAACTGTAACTTGCTATTTATGGCAGCTGATTGAGGAAAAAATGTGACCCTCGGTGGCTAACTTCCTGTCCCCTACTCTAATCACTTGCACTTCCCCAAAACCCTCACTCCCATCATTTCTCCTACCTCTTTACCTTCCCACTACCTAAACCCTGCTCTATCACTGCCTTATTCACATTATTACGCAAACTCTTTTCCTTTCAAACTACCTGCCGAACCCCGTATTCTGTCCTTCCTCTTGGTATGGAATCATTCATCTCACCATTAACTTTTTATCCACTTTTCCTCTGCTCCTACTCACTTTCTACACGGGTGGGTGGCTAGAGATCATAAGCTCCTTCACTCGTAATCAAGATCCCTCCTCTTTCCCTCCTATTACCTTCCCATGTTTACCTCAAATAAGAATTCAACTTGTTTTTATAAAAAATTCAAATGACAATGAGGAAAGAAACTGCTTGTATTAATTTCTTTATATTCACTATGCCTTTCTCTGTCGCTTTTTCCCTCTATCTCATATGTGTTAGAAATAAAAATCTCTACCTCACAAGTATTGCTCTTTATGGTCAACTAACCACAGGTTGGTGTTTAGCAGGCTACAACATTCGTTTTTTTTTTGAAAATTGAAAGAACATTAAATTTAGGGAGACTCACTTTTTCACCCCTTTCTCAAGCACACAGATCTAAGCAATAATTAGTATAGATCTTTTACTAACTGTCAACAAAACACAGGTGAAGTAGTTAACTTCAAGATTCAACTGTTTTTAATGAAAATGAAACTAACATTCTCTCTCTCGCCCTCACCCTTCCTCCTCAGCTTAATCCACTTTCTGAAATGTATAGACGAGAAAACAAAAGTTTCAACAAGTGTGTAAGCTTAACACAATTTATACTCTATCATATATGCCTGTGTTTTTTGTTAAAACACTCAATATCAATTCTACCTCAAAGCTTTTGAATTTTCATATATTTCTTTACAAAATTAGAAGAACATCAGAACAGAAGCACGCCATTCAACCCTTGAGCCTGTTCCGCCATTTGATCATGACTGATCTGTAGCTCAACTCCATTTACCTGCTTTGGCTCCATATCCCTGAACATCTTTACCTAACAAATATCTATCAACCTCAGTATTGAAGGTTTCAATTGACCCAGCCTCCACAGCCTTTTAGGCAAAAGTTCCAGATTTCAATAACTCTGAAAAAATGTTTCCTGATTTCACTCCTAAATGGCCTAGGTCTAATTTTATTAGATCCACTTGATTTGGATTTCCCACCGGAGGGCATAGCCTATGCACAGAGAAACTATCATAACCATTACAGTTTAAAACATATAAGTTGCATCAACCCTCAAGCTTCTAAACTCAAGAGAATACATAACAAGTTTATGCAACCAGGTCTCCTAATGTAACCCTTTTAGCCCTGGTATTATTCTGGTGAATCTGCACTATACCATCTACAAGGTCAATATATCTTTTCTGAAATTTGGTGCCCAAAACAAAATGAAGTACTGTAGATGGGGTCTGACCAAGGCTCTGAACAACTGAAGCATCACTCTCTCACTTTTGAATTCCAATCTCCTGGAGATAGAGGGGTTAATATTGCATTTATTGCCTTGATTTTTTTGTGCCTGTGCATTAGCTTTTCGTGAATTGTGTACCTGGACATTCAAATCCCTTTGCTCCTCCACAACTCCTAGGCCCTCACCATTAAGAAAATGTTCCAATTTGTCTTTCTCAGATTCAAAGTGTTCCAGAGTGGAAACTTCACACTGAACTCCATCTGTCACAATTTTCAAAATCACGTAGTCTGTCCATGTGGCTTTTTAGCTTCCTGCTCCCTTTCCATTTGAAGAATAGCTACTGAGCAGAAAATGCTAGAAGCTAAACAAAATCCACCTGTATATCTTTAGGTTTTCTTGTGGACCAGGAAGGGCAAAACTTCTCCTCCGGATCTCACAAGGAAGCTTTGGGACTCCCAAACACAACACTATCCTCCTCCACCAATCACGGGAAGACCCCCCAGACCCCTGCTGAACTCAGCCCAGACCCCTCAGACTCTCCCCAACTTCCGATTGCACCCTGCCCTCACAGCCACACCTGCTTACCGATCGTGGCCCCGATCATTGAATTGCTCACCCCACTCCCCGATCGCAGGCCTGAGTTTTCCCCCATCCCCACTAACCAGCCTCACGGGTCCACGGCTGCTGCCTCCTGCCCCTGCTGTTGATCTGGCCAACTCCTGGGCAGAAGACTGAAGCATGTTATTCAAATGAAGTCTGCCGTTAAGATCGGCAGGGCCTCCACATCCTGGCTTTGATGGGTTTTTCGTCTGCTGCTGCACCCACCTGCATCTTCCCCGCTTCCCATTAATATTTTGGCTGTCATGCTAGGCCCCCCACCTGCCATAAATGAGGCACATTAATTTTGACGAACATTGATTTTAAACTGTTACTGGAGCGAGGGGAAGACTTGATAAACAGATCAGCCGTGGCTGGAAAAGATATTTGCATATTAACAGACGGTGTTTGGAAGAACAAAGCAGCCATTCCCTGACACATTCAACCCACAATGGACTTCTGATCACCAAACGTTGAAAGTGGGGGAGCTCGTATTCCAGGTTTATTGCTAAGATGGCCAAACACACAAACAGACATGGTCAAACCAGCTAGTCACATGACTAACCTGCTGGGAAATCTGAGTTTTTTGAATTTGTACAAACAGTTTGGGCAGAAAGTCTGTTTGATCCCTGAGAAGATCTCTCTCCTGTCTACTCCCATTTCTTTCCCACAAGCCTCTGAATCCACTGGAGACTCATGAACCCCAAGAGAGAAAAGTCTCCTACAGAAGAATACTGGGCCCCAACAAAAAGCAAGATCTACCTACAATCAAGGACTCTACAGTGAGTTGAAGAAACGTAACAACAACTCTTCAGATATTGCCTCAAACTTTTCCACTTTACTTTTCATCTGCTCTTTTCTGTCTATATTTGCTTGTGTATATTGTGTATGCATGCTAGCGTGGGTGCGTCATGTATCCATAGGCGTTAACCGAATTAGAGTTTAAGTTTAATAAATTTCAACTTTTCTTCTTTAAACCTAAGAAAGCCTGTTTGTGCTGGTTTCTTTGCCTTATAATTGGAAAGCAGTGAACAAGAATTCACCAAGGAGGAGCTCAAAACAGTGTGTTTGAAATTAAACTCTGTTAAGGTAAGACCAGGTGAAGGCTGAGAGGGACACCAAGACATCTTTCTCACCTGGTCGTATCAGAAATTTGGGTGCTACCATCCTGGATTTATTCACAGACAAACGAGAGAAATTGGAAATGGGAAGCCAAATTGTTCCCAATCAAAAAAGAGCAAGATTTCAATACAGGTTTTCTTGTGATAGTGTGTGCTTGAATACTAACATGTCAGCAACTGAAGCTAGTAGCTCTCCAAGCCAGGGTGAAGTAACTTGGGATAAGTTAAAAGCACTGTCTAGGGAGGAGTTGAGGAAAATGGCTGAGCAGTGTGGGATCACTGTGCGAGGCAAGGCTAGGAAGTCTGAACTCCTAAGGCGAGTGGCCAACGATTTTTCCCCTGAATCTGAAGAAGCAGAAACAGGGTTAGAAGCAGACTCCGACAGGGTATTGCTAGCAAAGCTACAACTGGAACAGAGGAAACTTGAATTTGAGGAGAGGGAGAGAGAAAAAATATTCCGGAAGGGATGTGAAGAGAGAGAGTTGAAGCAGCTTGAGTAAACTAGGGGGTGACAGAGTAACCCCAGTGAAAGCATGAACAATATGGAGGAGCATAATTCAGGGCTGGGTACAAAATTGTTAAAACTATCTCAACTAATTCCAAAATTCAATGAGGAGGATGTAGAGAATTGTTTGTGTCCTTTGACAAACTAGCAAGGCAGCTAAAATGGCCAGCTGAGACCTGGCCTCTTTGACTACAAAGCAAGCTAACTGGAAAGGCCCATAAGGTTTATTCCCTGTTTCCAGATGAGAGTTCATCAAATTATGAAGTGACCAAAAATGCTATCCTCGGGGCATACAAAATAGTACCCGAAGCCTATTGCCAAAAGTTTAGAACCCTCAAGAAGCAAGTTAATCAAACTTATCTGGAGTTTGAAAGAAGTAAACAGATGGCTTTTGAACAGTGGCTGAGGGCTCTTAAAGTGCAGCTCAGTTATGAGAATCTCAGAAAAGTAATTCTGTTAGAGGGATTTAAACAGTCTCTCCCACTCTCCATAAAGACCCGTGTAAAGGAGCAGTGCGTTCAGAGAGCCTGGCAAACAGCCGTCCTGGCTGTTGAGTTTGCTTTAATTTATAAGTCGGTTTCCCGGGGAGAAACTTACCTAGTCACCTCCACAAATCCAAAAGGGACAAAGGGTGAGAAGGTGATAGGAGCCCAAGCAGTCCTGGGAGAGAAAGGAAAGCAGGAGACACAGAGGGGCTCTCCTCTTGCCAAAAAGGAAGGTGCTGTGAGCAAGACCAGGAGACCTGTGTGCTTCCATTGTAATAAAGCTGACTGCTGGAAACTAAAGCGAAAACCTGTAGGGTTAAACAGGGCACACTCACTCAGTGAAGAAGGGAACCTGATGGAAAGCACAGCAAAACAAGCTGTGGCTTTAACTGGAGTAAGAGTGAGACCCAGGAAGCTTACAGCTGCAAGTGCAGGAAAATTTAATAAGATTCCTGGAGGCAATCAGTGTTTTGTGTCCGAAGGGAAAGTAACCCCATTCCCCTTGAGTGGGGCAAGCAAGCCCAAAGTAATTCTCAGGGACATAGGGGCCACTAGATCCCTTTTACTAGGAAAAGGCCTGACTTTTCCCCCAGAGAGTGCTGTGAACACCAGAATAGTGGTGAATGGTATTGGAGGGCAGTGTATGCCTGTACCTGTACACCGGGTGCACCTGGAGTGCGACCTAGTTTCGGGACCGGTGACCATAGGGATTGTCCCTAGTTTGCCTGTGGATGGGGCTGACCTGCTCCTAGGTAATGGCCTGGCGGGGGTGAAGGTGCTAGCACCCCCATTAGTGAAAGAAAGACCACAGAAAGTCAGAGAGACAAGGCAGTGGCAGAAGAGGGATCCCTGCAGTTTCCAATGTGTACTGAATCAGGCCATGATCAAACCAGCTCCCCGAGAGGAAACTGAATTGGCAGTGCAGGCAGATGATCAGGTCTGTCTGTCTGAGACTTTCTTTGGAAAGTTAGGAGACCCAGGGATGGATCTTCCCTAGCTGAGGCTTAGCGAGCTGACTCAGTATTGTGAGAGTTAGCACAGGCTGCCCAGTCTGAAAGTGAAGCAGAGGGAGTCCCTGATTGCTACAATTTAAAGAATGAGGTACTGATGAGGAAATGGAGTTCTCCTCACAGACCTGAGAGCAAGGAGTGGACAGTGGTTCACCAGTTAGTGGTGCTGCAGAAGTACCGGAGAGAAATATTAAGAAGGGCCCACTAGACTACAGTGGCTGTACATACGGATGTACGAAAGACCAAGGCCCGCATAAGACAGCTGTTTGACTGGCCAAAACTCCATAAAGATGTGGTGGAGTACTGCAGGTGTTGCCACATGTACCAGGTTGAAGGGAAACCCCAATCTACAGTGAAACCTGCACCCTTAAGTCCTGTACCGGTGTTCGTGGGACCCTCCACTAGAGGGCTGGTGAACTGTAAGGGACCCCCGCCGAGAACAAAAGGGGACAGGCAGGCACAAGGCTGGCAAAAGTTTATGAAAAAGAAGGGGAAAAAGTGACCAAGAGGGTAGGTTAAAGGATGTCCGAAGAATACCAGATGAAAACTCCAACTGTTCGGTCAGCCAACCCCAAAAAATCTGAAATGTTAAACCCCACATCCTCCTACGTAAATGCAGACACTAGAAGCACCCTACCAGTGTTGCTAACAGCATTTACAGGAACCTGCAGAGACAAAGAAAGACCTCTAGGGGGCAGAGAAACTGTGAGGGTGATGCCTCACCTAGTCAGAGTGCCACAGGGAGTGCAGTAGAGTCTGCACAAATACCTGCAGGCAGGAATGTCCTCTGGGACAAAGGGGAGATTAGCAAAGAATCCTCCCCCACAGTCAGAAAAAAGAAAACCACCCATACTCCTAAAGTCAAAAGCCTTTGCATGACTCAGCAAGGCACTGAAAGAGAGTTCAGGATAGCCCTACCCACTGCTGAATCTCCTGAGAAAAAAAAAAATTACCTCAGCAGGAACAAAGACTCTAGGCAGCCATGGAAACAGGCAAACATAAGAGAAACTTCCCCAAAAAAGAACCACATGTTTATTGGGATGCCAAAAAAGGGGCGATTTTAAGATTTATGAATGAATGAGAGAAATACATGTTTTGTTTTCTGTATCTTATATTTTTCTCTCAACCCTTTTAATGAAATGCAACTTTCCCAAATTGCATTTCATTCTACTGGGTGTCATGCTCGGCCCCCACCTGCCAAGAATGAGGCACATTAATTTTGTCATAGAGTGATACAGCATCAAAACAGGCCCTTCGGCCCACTGAGTCCACACCGACCATCAACCACCCATTTATACTAATCCTACATTAATCCCATTTTTCCCTCTCACATCCCCTCAATTCTCCTACCACATACCGACACTAGGGGCAATTTTTTTACAATGGCCAATTTACCTATCAACCTGCAAGTCTTTGCATGTGGGAGGAAATCAGAGCACCTGGAGGAAATCCACGCGGTCACAGGGAGAACTTGCAAACTCCGCACAGGCAGTAGCCAGAACCGAACCCAGGTCGCTGGAGCTGTGAGGCTGCGGTGCTAACCACAGCACCACTGTGCCACTATTTTTTGTTATGAACATTAATTTTAAACTGTTACTGGAGTGAAGACAGGACTTGTTAGTTAAACAGATTAGCCGTGGCTGGGAAAGACATTTGCATATTAACAGACAGTGTTTGGAAGGACAAAGCAGCCATTCCCTGACACATTCATCCCACAATGGACTGTTGATCATCAGACGTTGATGGTGGGGAGCTCGCATTCCAGGTTTACTGCTAAGATGGCCAAATACACCAACAGAAATGGCCAAACCAGAATTTGTACAGTTTGGGCAGAAAGTCTGTTTGCTCCTGGACTGAGCAGATCTCTCTTCTGTCTGGTCCCATCTTTTTCTCACAAGCCTCTGAATCCACTGGAGACTCATGAACCCCAAGAAAGAAAAGTCTTCTACAGCAAACAAGGTTTAAGAAGAATACTGGGCCCCAACGAAAAGCAAGATCTACCTACAATCAAGGACTCTACAGTGAGCTCGAAGAACCGTAATAACTCTTCAGATATTGCCTCAAACTTTTCCACTTTATTTTTTGTCTGCTCTTTTCTGTCTCTATTTGCATGTGTATATCGCGTATGCATGCTAGCGTGGGTGCGTCATGTATCCATAGGCATTAACCGAATTAGACTTTAAGTTTAAGTTTAATAAATTTCACCTTTTCTTCTTTAAACCTAAGAAAGCCTGTTTGTGCTGGTTTCTTTGCCTGATAATTGGAAAGCGGTGAACAAGGATTCACCGAGGGGGAGCTAAAAACAATGTGTTCAAAAATAAGCGCTGTCAAGGTAAGACCAGGCGAAGGCCGAGATGAACCCCTAGATACCTTTCTCACCTGGTTATAACAGAAATTTGGGTGGTACCGTCCTGGACTTTACCCACAGACAAACGAGAGAAATTGGAAGTGGGAAGCCTACGTGCATTGGTTGCGAAACAGTCAGGAGCAATGTTGTCAGCAGATAGCCCCCGTCACCCTCTAGCTACCCTTTGGTTTGGCGTGGTGCTTGAAAGACAGCAGGCGCAGAGGACTGTCATAGAATGAATGCATCGTGACTGCTGCCAGGCACTGACGTGCATGATGTGCTGCTTGTGGTCACACACCAACTACTCATTGAGGGAGTGGAATCCCTTGTGGTTTATGTAAAGAGCTATAGACAGGTTAAGTGAGTGGGCAACAAGATGGTAAATGGAGTATAATGTAGGGAAGTGTGAAGTTGTTCACTTTGGTTGTAAAAATAGAAAAGCAGAATATTTTTTAAAAGGTGTGTAACTGTTAAGTGTTGATGTTCAGAGAGACTTGGGGGAACTCATACAAGGAATGCACAAAGTTAACATGCATGCAGGTGCAGCAGGCTATGAGGAAGGCAAATAGCATGTTGGCCTTTAATGCAAGGGGATTGGAGTACAGGAATAAAGAAGTCTTACAAAAATTGTACAGGGTTTTGGTGAGACCGCACCTGGAATACTGTGTGCAGTTTTGGTCTCCACATTTCAGAAAGGATATATTTGCACTGGAGACAGTGCAGTGAAGATTTAATAAATTGGTCCCTGGGATGAGGTCGTTGTCCTATGATGAGAGGCTGAATAAATTGGGCCCATATTCTCTGGAGTTTAGAAGAATGACAGGTGATCTAATTGATACATACAAGATTCTGAAAGGGCTTGATAGGGTAGAAGCTGAGAGACTGTTCCCATTGGTTGTTGCTATTACAGAGACTTGGTTGAGGGAAGGACAGGATAGGCAGCTAAATGTTCCAGGATTTAGAAGCTTCAGGAGGGATAGAGGGGGATGTAAAAGGGGTGGGGGAGTTGCATTACTTGTTAAGGAGAATATCATAGCTGTACTGCGGGAGGACACCTCGGAGGGGTCATGCAGCGAGGCAATATGGGTGGAGCTCAGGAATAGGAAGGGTGCAGTCACGATGTTGGGGGTTTTCTACAGGCCTCCCAACAGCCAGCGGGAGGTAGAGGAGCAGATATGTAGACAGATTTTGGAAAGATGTAAAGGTAACAGGGTTGTAGTGGTGGGTGATTTTAACTTCCCCTATATTGACTGGGACTCACTTAGTGCTAGGGGCTTGGATGGGGCAAAATTTGTAAGGAGCATCCAGGAGGGCTTCTTGAAACAATATGTAGATAGTCCAACCAGGGATGGGGCCATACTGGACCCGGTATTGGGGATGGGCCCGGCCAGGTGGTCGAAGTTTCAGTGGGGGAGCATTTCGGGAACAGTGACCATAATTCCATAAGTTTTAAGGTACTTGTGGATAAGGATAAGAGTAGTCCTCGGGTGAAGGTGCTAAATTGGGGGAAGGCTAATTATAACAATATTAGGCAGCAACTGAAGAATTTAGATTGGGGGCGGCTGTTTGAGGGTAAATCAACATCTGACATGTGGGAGTCTTTCAAATGTCAGTTGATTAGAATCCAGGACCGGCATGTTCCTGTGAGGAAGAAGGATAAGTTTGGCAAGTTTCGGGAAGCTTGGATAACGTGGGATATTGTGAGCCTAGTCAAAAAGGAAAAGGAAGCATTCATAAGGGCTGGAAGGCTAGGAACAGACGAATCACTTGAGAAATATAAAGACAGTAGGAAGGAACTGAAGCAAGGAGTCAGGAGGGCTAAAAGGGGTCATGAAAAGTCATTGGCAAACAGGATTAAGGAGAATCCCAAGGCTTTTTATACGTATATAAAGAGCAGGAGGGTAACTAGGGAAAGAGTTGGCCCATTCAAGGACAGAGAAGGGAATCTATGTGTGCAGCCAGAGGAAATGGGTGAGGTACTAAATGAGTACTTTGAATCAGTATTCACCAAAGAGAAGGACTTGGTGGATGATGAGCCCAGGGAAGGGAGTGTAGATAGTCTCAGTCATCTCATTATCAAAAAGGAGGAGGTGTTGGGTGTCTTGCAAAGCATTAAGGTAGATAAGTCCCCAGGGCCTGATGGGATCTACCCCAGAATACTGAGGGAGGCAAGGGAAGAAATTGCTGGGGCCTTGACAGAAATCTTTGCATCCTCATTGGCTACAGGTGAGGTCCCAGAGGACTGGAGAATAGCCAATGTTGTTCCTTTGTTTAAGAAGGGTAGCAAGGATAATCCAGGAAATTATAGGCCGGTGAGCCTTACGGCAGTTGTAGGGAAATTATTAGAGAGGATTCTTCGGGACAGGATTTACTCCCATTTGGAAACAAACAAACATATTAGCGAGAGACAGCATGGTTTTGTGAAGGGGAGGTCGTGTCTCACTAATTTGATTGAGTGGATGTTATCTATATGGCCTTCAGTAAAGCCTTTGACAAGGTCCCTCATGGCAGACTGGTACAAAAGGTGAAGTCACACGGGATCAGAGGTGAGCTGGCAAGATGGATACAGAACTGGCTCAGTCATAGAAGACAGAGGGTAGCAGTTGAAGGGTGCTTTTCTGAATGGAGGGATCTGACTAGTGGTGTTCCACAGGGATCAGTGCTGGGACCTTTGCTGTTTGTAGTATATATAAATTATTTGGAGGAAAATGTAGCTGGTCTGATTAGTAAGTTTGCGGACGACACAAAGGTTGGTGGAGTTGCGGATAGTGATGAGAATTGTCAGAGGATCCAGCAGGATATAGATCTGTTGGAGACTTGGGTGGAGAAATGGCAGATGGAGTTTAATCTGGACAAATGTGAGGTAATGCGTTTTGGAAGGGCTAATGCAGGTGGGAAGTATACAGTAAATGGCAGAACCCTTAGGAGTCTTGACAGGCAGAGTGATCTGGGCGTACAGGTCCACAGGTCACTGAAAGTGGCAACGCAGGTGGATAAGGTAGTCAAGAAGGCATACGGCATGCTTGCCTTCATCGGTCGGGGCATAGAGTATAAAAATTGGCAAGTCATGCTGCAGCTGTACAGAACTTTAGTTAGGCCACACTTAGAATATTGCGTGCAATTCTGGTTGCCACACTACCAGAAGGACGTGGAGGCTTTGGAGAGGGTACAGAAGAGGTTTACTCGGATGTTGCCTGGTCTGGAGGGCATTAGCTATGAGGAGAGGTTGGATAAACTCAGATTGTTTTCACTGGAACGACGGAGGTGGAGGGGCGACATGATAGAGGTTGACAAAGTTATGAGCGGCATGGACAGAGTGGATAGTCAGAAGCCTTTTCCCAGGGTGGAAGAGTCAGTTACTAGGGGACATAGGTTTAAGGTGAGAGGGGCAAAGTTTAGAGGAGATGTGCGAGGCACGTTCTTTACACAGAGGGTGGTGAGTGCCTGGAACTTGCTGCCGGTGGAGGTGGTGGAAGCAGGTACGATAGCGACGTTTAAGAGGCATCTTGACAAATACATGAATAGGATGGGAATAGAGGGATACGGTCCCCGGAAGTGCAGAAGGTTTTAGTTTAGGCAGGCATCAAGATTGGCGCAGGCTTGGAGGGCCGAATGGCCTGTTCCTGTGCTGTACTGTTCTTTGTTCTTTGGTCAGGGAATCTCGAACATGTGGACACAGTCTCAGATTAAGGGGCTAATCATTCAGGACTGAGATGAGGAGAAATTACTACACTCAAAGGGTTGTGAATCTTTGGAATTCTCTACCCCAGAGGGTGTGGATGCTCCATCATTGAATATATATAAGGCTGGGATAGATAGATTTTTGGTCTCGCAGGGAATCAAGGGATATGGGGAGTGGTCAGGAAAGTGGAATTGAAGCCCAAAATCAGCCATGATCGTATTGAATGGCGGAGCAGGTTCGATGGGCCATATGAATACTTTTGCTCCTATTTTTTGTGTTCTTGTGTACTTGGCAGAATTGATCTGGCACACGAAAAGCAATGTGCATGCAATCAATGGTACTCTTGATGGGAAAATGGGAATTCTGAAATCCTTGCAAACCTTGTGCTTGCTCCCCCTACTTCTGTCTGACAAGAGGCAATGAAATGAAGTTACCTCCCTTTGCATTGAGAGCCTCAGTGACCTCCCTTATGCAGCAGTGCACTGCAAAATGTGAGATATTCCTAATATCTCCATCTCCAGCTTGGAAGGAACCAGACGCATAAAAATTCATAGCCACGATCACCTTCACAACCAACTACTGGAATACAGTCCTCGCCCTGCTCGAAGTTGTGGCTGCAGCAGTTGGCAGATGTCGGTGACAACCTCCTTGGTGAAGTGCACACATCTCAAACATTGATCATCACTGAGGTTCAGGTAGAAGAATTGTGCCCTGAACACACTGAGCAGATATGGCCTCCCGCTGAGAGCCCTTCTCCTTCTCCCTCTTCTAGCAGCTTGTCCGGCTTTGTGTGACCCTTGCTCATTCTCCCAGTCATGCTCAATTGCAAAAGGACGGCCTGTCAGGCTACCCATGTCCAGAAGCAACTGGTTTATGCACAAGCAACAAGTTACAAAAAAGTACTTCAGCACCAGACAGACCACTCACTGTAGACGACTGAAACTTTTAACACGTGTAAAAAAATACACAAAACACATGGTATTGCAGCCAGAAGGAATATTTCAGCAGCTAACCTGTTAGTAGTTGATGACCCCTTTAAATAGTATTGGTGGTGGTGGGGTGGGGTGGGGTGGGGGGTACCTTCATGCTGTTGAATGCATTTTCATCTGTGGGAGGGTAAAAGAGGTCGTAGGCCAGAGCATGGAGTTCAATAAGGCAGTGTTGGCATCAAATCAACATTGTGTGTTGATCGATGTCATAATCGGCAGATTTGACGAGGCACATGAAAAGCAATGTTCGTATACCTCCATTTAATGTTAAGTGCTTGTGCACTAACCCCTTTACCAATATGGCATCTGGAGCACTTTGCATTAGAATTTTGCGTGCACATTCCAGGGAAGTTATTTTGGAGCCTTATGGAGCTTCGTAGCGCCCCAAAGATGAGCACTACCAAGTCCAATTTTAATCCATACATATTTCCAAATGGTCCACCTGACTAAAGCCAATAGATGCTATGTTCTTAATAACCATTTTTAATAGTAAACATCATAACTAGACATCCTTCTGAGATTCAGGTAACGCAGAGTACAGGACACTTAACTCTTTCCCTGACCTGGTCTATACCAGGAAATGCTGATATTTGCTGGCCAAAATGGATTCAGACTGACAGATACAAATAGCCAATTATAATCTTGTTTGAGGCAATACATGACAACTATGTTTAGTTTGTGTTGTTACAGCAAATGACATCCACTTCACACTGATCTCAACTGCTCTGTCTTTGTTATAAAACCATACTACATATTGACTTGAATTAAACTGTTTATTAAAATGTATTCTAAAACCAAATTTTTTGATAAGGAACTGTTAAAGCATTGCTTACTTTTATACTACATTAATTCTCTTCAACATTTTTTGGCACTGGTTTTAATAGTCTGAAAGTATAATGTAATTTATTTTGTCTTGGTAATTTTGTGCAGACATTTTGATTGCCTGTAGGCTTTTCTCATTTAAATCTTTGGCTGAAAATCATTCCAGATTACAATGAAATATTTGTCCACTTACACTTTTGATTATAAAGGTCTTGTTGATTATGCTGAAGTTAGGTTGAAGGGCAAAATCAATGACTCCATGCTCCTGGTGGGAACTGCTCTGGAAGCGAATGTGAGGCAGAGTTCGGGCTGCAGCACTGTAGCACCAATTCCTCAATCCGCAAGTACTTCCACAGGAAGGGCACAGCCCTGTGCATCAGTAGGACAGAGGAGGGGTACGAGGGGCAGGAAACGCATGGAGACCATGCCCTCAGTATAGGATCTACCCCTGAAGACGGAGCTACCTGGAAATGACCAAGACCCCAGTACTGCAGCATACTGCGACTCTCCAGGCTGATGGTGAAAAGACATCCGCGACCTCATTGTGGAAGACCTCAAACGCCTCGCAGCATTGGTTGCAATGTCTTGCTGGTAGCTGTCAAAGTCACTGTGACCTTGAATTTCTTCGCTTCTGGCTCCTCCAAAGGATCAGCTGCAGACTTTGGTGACATCTCGCAAAAGGCAGCAAACCACTGCAGCTCACAGGCCACTGACACCATTTGGCAGAACTGGATAGCACATCCAATTCCAAACAGGCACAGCCTCACAGGCACCAAGGGCATTAGGTTTTGCTGCCATTGCTGGATTACCCCAGGTGCAGGGCATCATCGGCTGCACCCATGGGGCCATCAAGGCACCCAGTGATTGGCCAATCAGATTCATCAAAAGGAAGGGCTTCCAATCTCTCAGCGTCAACTGGTCTGCGACCACAAGAGCTTCCCTATGTGTGCGCTCACTTTCCTGGCAGCTACCGTGACTCGTTCATCCTCCGGCAGTCCAGTCTGCTGCAGCTCTTCACTCTATCTCCAAACTCCGTGGATGGATTCTGCCTAGGGGAAAAGGGATATCTGATGAGGAGATGGCTACTCACCCCTCTACGACAGAGCACAGAATCAACAAAACTGGAGCTATCTGCTCATTAGGACCACCATAGAGCAGATCTTTAGGCTTCTGAAGATGCGGTTCTGGTGCCTGGATTGGTCAGGTGGTGGCCCTGAATACACACCTGCAAGGGTTTTGTTCATTGTGGTGGTCTGCAGCACACTTCATACCATGGTCCTCCAAAGAGGTGTGGACCTTGAGGACGGTGAGGCTCTGGATGGACACAGCTCATCAGAGGAAGAGGAGGACGTCGAAGAGGAAGAGGAATAGGAGGCAGAGGGGGCGGATGCAAAACACCGAGGTGGCCCAGCTGCACAGGGAGGCAGCCGAGCCCGGCGAGGGACTCAAGGGTCTCGTCAGGATGCCATCAACGTCAGGGATCATCTGATTTAGGCACGTTTTAACTGATCTCCTATGAACCAGGATGCATGATATGGTATGGAACTCATTCTGAGCTGCCTGTACTCACACTTCCATTGAAAACGCAGCCTGGAATATGTAAACTCTTACCGCCAATGAAGGATGTACATCTGTCCAGAGGTTTCACCATCTCCGAGGATGAACACTTGCTCTCCTTCCCCAGTTTATGCCTCTTTTCTTGTCGCTCTATTAATAAAAGAAGGCTTGCATGTCTGCCTTCTAGTGTCATTATTTATATGGTGTGCAGAAAGGAAAGCTGTGCACAGTTACAGGACGAAGACACCCACTGACCCACTCAGTGATCTTCGCGATGTGGTGACCTCTGCACTCAGTCACTTATACTCAGTGCTCCCCTTGTGGCCTTGGAGGAGGTCAAAGCAGCCTACTCACTTGTCTCTGCCTGTGGCTGAGATGCATGTGGCGGTCATCCTCATCATGGAGATGCCCTTGAAGGAATCTCCAGAGGCTGCTGCACCAAAACATTGCAGGGGCAGCTTCTGTCACTGGGCCCTGCTGCACAGAGGCTCCCAATGTCAGAGGAGCCAAGGAGGCCGAAGATGATGACAGCACCACATGAGGGTGGTGCCCTCATCCTCATTGGTGAAATCCTCAGCTCTTGGCTGACGCTCCGGATGGCGAGAGGGGAACACCAGCTGGGGTGTAACTGGCATCCCCCCAAACATCTCTACCCCATCAGCCCTCCTGTTTGGTACAGGCTACAAAGTGTGGCATGCATCTTGTGTACGTCAGTGGGCAGATCCTACATGCACTCCAAATGGCAGCACATGTGGCAGCACATCTGCTACTACTGATCTAGATGGAGCCTCCTTTCCAGTGACTCCTGAGGTCCTGCATCTGCGCCCAGCTGAGCAGAGCTGTGTCCTTCCTCCATCTTCCAAGGGGGACTACACATAGCCACCTCGGCCTCTGGCACCTCCTCCTGCACACTAGTGTTGTTCTCCTCACCCAGTGCTAACCTATCTAACTGCATACGAGGACCCACTGAAGTGACTACATCTGTACTGGTGGACAGTGCGCTTGCAAGCTGTGACAGTGCTTCTTTGGATCTTTGCTGCTGCTGCTCTTGGCCCAGGGTGAGAGAGATGGTCCCCTTAGTTTGACGTCTGCACTTATAGGAGACACAAGAAGAGATCATGATAGCTAGCTTTGGACAGCAGAAGCCTCTGCATTGCTGAACCTTCCCAGTGCAACTCAATGTTCAATCTGCTGCTGGATAGGGTGGAGTGCAAGGATCCCCCTTAATGAGCTCATTGCCCTTTCTAGTCACCATCTCCACCAAGAGTGCCCATCTCACCATGGCTGACTTCCTCGCAGTCTTCAATCCTGGTCATTTCCATGGCTTCCTCCTCCATAGATGTGATCATGTGAAGGTAGGGGACCCCTCCCCCAGTCTGGCCCTCTCCCGGACATTATGGGCCAGTTTCTCCTGTAAGGACAAAAGGGAGAGAGATACAGCACTACTGTCGTCTACGGTCAATGCCAGCTGCTCCTATCCATTAGAAGCTCCATGTTTCAGTGCGAGCAGGTCCTCAGGAACTTCAGCCATTCTGAGTTGTCAGTAAGTACCCTAGGGATACACTCCTCTCATGTTCACAAGCAGCATGTACCCTGAGCCTTCTCAGCTGATGTGTCTGCTGGAGGCTGAACACCCAGGGGCCAATCTTGAGGGTTGTGGGGGGGGGGGGGGGGGGAGTGGGGGGGTTGCACTCACCTTGCCAGAGCGTATCAGGTCATTGAATCTCTTCCGACACTGGATCCAACTTCTGCAGACAACATTTCTTCGGCTGACTGTGTCAGCTATGTCCGTCCAGGCCAGCTTAGTCTGGGTGTGTTGCCTTCTCCGCCACCCTTTGAGAACAGGTCTTTGCTTCTCTCCCTTACGGCCTCCAAGAGGACCTCCAGGTCTGCATCAGAGAATCTAGAGGCTGCCCTGACCTGGGTTCCAGCCCACTGGCTCTCCTGAGACATTCTTGCATTCAAATCTATGTCCTTCCTGTCTGAAGTAACAGCAGTGATATGGCAGCCATAGTAATGGCTGCCATGGCCTGTAGAAATTGGGCCCCCACTTGAGTAGTTCCACCTCCATTGCTGCTTCTGCGGCCGCTAATTTGCTGCCAAACCCATCTCCATGCCCAATTACAGGGGTGCCCCCTTGAAACTCGGGACCGGTGACTGTTTCCCCCGGGACGGGTTCAGGACCTGGAAACAGTCCCGAGTTCCGTTTTCTGCCACTGCAGTGAAAATCCTACCCTCCCTGTTTGAGATGAGGAGACCTCCTCTATTTTAATTTATTTTTATGCATCATCATGTCGTAATTATCTGTATCTTGTTATGAAAGTGCTTCTTTTTTAAAAAATATTTTTTCTTTGAGAAATCATATTTCAGAATTATGGACATTGGTTTATTTGGGAAAACTGAAAAGATTCCATCGATGTGTCTTTTTAACAAGGATCACTTGTTTGAAAACAGAACTTTACTGGCTGTCACGTGCCTTAAGCTCAATAAACAACAGAAGCCTTGGCGACCTTGGGGAGATGTTTCCTGAGAAGTGACATGTCAATATTTATAGTGGTCAAGAGGTTCTGAGTTGCTGTTTCTGAGATATTGTTTTGGTTCAGTTAGGGTGTTGACTGTGTTGAAAAGCAGTTGGAGATCAACCTGCCGAAGGAGAAACATCCAGCTCATCTTTCCTGCATCTCTCTAAGAGACCCAAAGAAATCCAATGTGTCAGCTCCTCTTTCTCTACCTCCTTGGAAACCCTGCGAAACCAGTTTGGGATAACTGAAACCTCTGATGTGACAATTCTCCTGGAATGCCTACCTGACTACTTCCCGAAATCCCCAGAATGAACTACTCCAGAAAAGATTCCAGTGATCCATCTCTGTATACTTAGTGCAAAAGGCTGAAAGGGGGCGGAATTCTTAAAATGCATACAGGAGAGCTTGTTGAGCCAGTACGTAGAAAGTCTGACAAGAGAAGGGACAGTACTGGACCTAATCCTAGGGAATGAAGCTGGACAAGTAGTAGAAGTGTCAGTGGGGGAGCATTTTGGGGATAGTAATCTTAACTCTGTAAGATTTAAGGTAGTTATGGAAAAGGACAATGATGAACTGGAAATAAAGTTCTTGAATTGGGGGAAGGCCAATTTCAGTATGATAAAACAGGATCTGGCCAAAGTGGACTGGTGGAGCAACTTGTAGGACAGTCTACATCAGACCAGTGGGAGTCATTCAAAGAGGAAATAGTGAGAGTTCAGAGCCAACATGTGCCCGTTAAGGTGAAGGGTAGGACCAACAAGTCCAAGGAACCCTGGATATCAAGGGATATGGAGGATTGGATCAGGAAAAGAAAGGAGGCTTATGGCAGATTCAGAGGGCTGAAAACCGCGGAGGCCCTAGAGGAATATAGAAAGTGCAGGAGGATACTTAAAGAAGTAATTATGAGAGTGAAGAGGGGACATGAAAAATTACTGGCGGACAAGATAAAGGAAAATCCTAAGGCATTTTATAAGTATATTAAGGGCAAGAGGATAAGCAGGGAAAGAGCAGGGCCCATTAGGGACCAAAGTGGCAATCTGTGTGTGGAGCAGGAGGATATAGGTGAGGTTTCATCTGTGTTCACTATGGAGAAGGACGAAGTAAGTGTAGAGATCAGGGAGGGGGATTGTGATATATTAGTACTGAAAGGGAGGAAGTATTAGCTGTTTTAGTGGGCTTAAAAGTGGATAAATCCCCAGGCCCAGATGAGATGTATCCCAGGCTGTTATGTGAGGCAAGGGAGGAGATAGCAGGGGCTCTGGCACAAATTTTCAAATCCTCTCTGGCCACAGGAGAGGTCCAAGAGGACTGGAGGACAGTGAATGTGGTACCATTATTCAAGAAGGGTAGCAAGGATAAACCAGGTAATTACAGGCCAGTGAGTCTAACATCAGTGGTTGGAAAACTATTGGAAAAAATTCTGAGGGACAGGATTAATCTCCACTTGGAGAGGCAGGGATTAATCAGGGATAGTCAGCATGGCTTTGTCAGGGGGAGATCGTGTCTAACTAACCTGATTGAATTTTTCAAGGAGGTGACTAGATGTGTAGATGAGGGTAAAGCAATTGATGTAGTCTACATGGACTTCAATAAGGCTTTTAATAAGGTCCCACATGGGAGATTGGTTAAGAAGGTAAGAGCCCATAGGATCCAGGGCAATTTGGCAAATTGGATCCAAAATTGGCTTAGTGGCAGGAGGCAGAGGGTGATGGTCGAGGGTTGTTTCTGCGAGTGGAAGCCTGCGACCAGTGGTGTACCACAGGGATTGGAGCTGGGACCCTTGCTGTTTGTAGTGTACATTAATGATTTAGACTGAATATAGCAGGTATGATCAGTAAGTTCGCAGATGACATGAAAATTGGTAGTGTCGTAAATAGTGAAGAGGAAAGCCATAGATTACAGGACGATATAGATGAGCTGCTAAGATGGACAGAGCAGTGGCAAGTGGAGTTTAATCCTGAGAAAAGTGAGGTGATGCATTTTGGGAGGACTAACAAGGCAAGGGAATATACAATGGATGGTAGGACCTTAGGAAATGCAGAAGGTCAGAGGGACCTTGGTGTACTAGTCCATAGATCACTGAAGGCAGCAGAACAGGTAGATGAGGTGGTTAGGAAGGCATATGGGATACTTGCCTTTATTTGCTGAGGCATAGAATATAAGAGCAGGGAGGTTATGATGGAGCTGTATAAAATGCAGCTGGAATACTGTGTACAGTTCTGGGCACCACACTACAGGAAGGATGTGATTGCATTGGAGAGGGTGCAGAGGAGATTCACCAGGATGTTGCCTGGGCTGGAGCATTTCAGCTATGAAGTGAGACTGAAAAGGCTAGGGTTGTTTTCCTTAGAGCAGGGAAGCCTGAGAGGGGACATAATTGAGGTATCCAAAATTCTCAGGGGCATTGATAGATTAGATAGGAAGAAACTTTTTCCCTTAGCGGAGGGGTCAATAACGAAGGGGCATAGATTTAAGGTAAGGGTCAGGAGTTTTAGCGGGGATTTGAGGAAAAATTTTTTCACCCAGAGGGTGGTTGGAATCTGGAACGCACTGCTTGAAGAGATGGTTGAGGTAGGAACCATCACAACATTTACGATGTTTTTAAATGAGCACTTGAAATGCCACAGCATACAAGGCTACGGGCCAAGTGCCGGAAAATGGGATTAGAATAGGTAGGTGCTTGATGGCCAGCACGGACACGATCGGCTGAAGGGCCTGTTTCTGTGCTGTACGACTCTATGACTTGGACGCCAGACCAAAAGAGACAACTGACATCCTTCCATATCTTCTCTTTTTTCTTCAAGAATTAACACGTCTTTGGCCAATATACTCCTTTTTTTTGGTCTTTCTTTTGTAGAAGGGTTTTGCAGAGAAAATCTCTTTATTTTTCATTTAACCAGTGTGTCTGTGTGTGTGTGTGGTGGGGGTGGGGGGGGGGGGGGTGGTTTAAAAAGGAAATTTGCAGATCTCAATCAGTGTGTTGATGCTTTGCTTCATTATGATGGTTTTGTTGCTTATTGAAGAAACATGGTTTGTGTATTTTAGTCAGTGATAAAGAGGAGAGTATATGATTCACCGTATTGGTAACTTGGTAAACATTTAAATATATGTTGTAACCTGTGAAGAAATGGAACTGGAAATAATAGTGCACTCCTCCCACCTCTATCGTAACATATAGCTGGGGCTCTGTGTGGGATAACCCAAAGCCGATGATGATTGTCAGTGTGGTAATAATAATTGAAAAGAGGAAAGAAAAAAAACAATTTCTTGTTCGTTAGAGTAAATTTTACATTACTGGAATAGATTTGTCAGTGGCTAGGACCTTTCTGGAGAAGGAGGATTTATCCCTGAGTGATTTGAGACACTTAACCAAGGTTAAGCTAATAGCATTGGCAGCAAAATTGGAGTTAAAACCAGGAGCTAAGAAAGTAGACATAATTGAAGTAATAGCACAGCATTTGCAATTGGAAGAAGAAAAAGACGATCCAGATGGTAGTTCAGTTGTATTAGCTAGGATTCAGTTGCAGGTGGAAATGAAAAACATTGAGCTTGAGGAAAGAGAATTGACAATAAATAAACTTGAACTACAATTTCAAAGGAAGCAGGCAGCAGGAAAGAGAAAGAGAAAAAGAAAAAGAGAAGGAAGGGAATTCTAATTTAAAAAGCTGGAACTATGACAAAACAGTGTCCTTGACTCCAGGGAAAATTTTGGTGAGGAAAGATTTGACTCCATCCCAGGATCCAGTGGAGAGCTGTTTAAATTTGTACAAGCCCCCCAGAAGTTTGAGGAAAGGCCGTCGAGGCATTTTTCATTTCTTTTGAAAAGAGAGACAGACAGATGAAGTAGCCGAAGGAAAGCTGGACACTGCTTATGTAGTTTGATGGGCAGAGCTCATGAAGTTTATGCCATGCCTTCTGAGGAGGCTTAAGGAAAATCATGGGATGTCAAAAAAGGCTATTCTCGCTGCATTGAGTTAGTCCCTGAAGCTGACTGGCAGAAATTTCAGAACCTCTGGAGACAGCGTGGGCAGACTTACATATTATTTGAGAGGGTAAAGCAAATTAATTTTGATCGATGGATTTGGGCACTAAAAGTAGAGACCGCAGATGAGAACCTTAGGGAAATATGTCTCCTGGAAGAATTTAAAAATTCACTCCCTCCGTTAGTAAGAACTCATGTAGAGAATGAGAAGGTTTGAACAGCCAGACAGGCAGCTGAGATTGCTGATGATTACAAGCTTATTTACAAGCCGAAACCCTTGGTCCATCACCCCAACAAACCTGAGAAGGATGGGAGGGTGAAAGGAAGGCAAGTAGCTGGGGACAAGAAGGGACAGCTGGGAACGCCCAAGATCTCCTCCTGAGGCTAGAAAGGTAGATGTGGAGGGTATAAGTGAGATCCGCAAGCCTAATTGTTATGATTGCAACAAGGTGGGACACCTTCACGCAGAATGCTGGAAGTTGCGGGGTAAACCCATAGGACTTATTGGGGTACACAAGGCCAATGCAGAGAAACGGGCCCTGACCAAGAGTACAACAGATCAAGCTGTAGCTCTGACTGCAGCTGTAAGGCCAAGTACAAAAACCGCTGTGAGTGTGTAGGATGTGAACTAGATACCCGAGAGTTATAGGGAATTCTTGTCAAAAGGAAAAGTAAAAGTAACTCCTTATCTCTCAAATGAGGCAGGTAAACTTATTGTTATACTTCGGGATACAGGAGCCACCTGAACTCTTTTGCTGGGGAACGGCATAACTTTTCCACCAGGGAGCACATTGAATGCCAAGGTTTTAGTGAATGGTATTGGCAGGGAGTATATACCCGTACCTTTGTATCAGGTGCACCTGGGCAGTGACCTAATGTCTGGAAGGGTAACTGTAGGAGTTGTCCATAGTTTGCCTGTAGACGGAGTTGACCTACTCTTGTGTAATGATTTGGCAGGAGCAAAGGCAGTAACTCCTCCAGTAGTCATGGAAAGACCAAGTGAAGTCAAGGAGACAGATCACTTGTAGGAAAAGGTTCCAGGAATTTTTCCTTCACATGTAGTGACCTGAGCAAAGGCTAAACAAGTTCCTTTGTCGGAAGTAAAATTGTCACCACAGACAGATAGTCGAATATCTGAAACTTTCTTTGGAGATTTGGATAATCTGAAGGAAATGTTCAGTAAGTCTTCTTTGATCAAAGCTCAGCAAGTTGATCCAGAGTTAAGTAAAGTGGCGCAATCAGCTCTAATTGAAGCTAAGGCAAAGGGAGTTCCAGAAGGCTACTATATTAAAAATGTGATTCTGATGAGCAAGTGGAGTCTTCCTCACAGACCTGCGAACGAAGAATCAACAGTAATTCATCAGATAGTGGTACCGCCCAAGTATCGTCGGGAAACATTAAGGATAGCTCAAGAAATTCCTATAGTAGGACAGGTGGGGATCCGGAAGATCCAATCATATATAGGTTGACATTTTTACTGGCCATGATTTTCCAAGGATGTGGTGCAGTTTTGTAAAATGTGCCATACGTGCCAGGTTGTGGGAAAATCACAACCTGCCATAAAACCGGCACCTCTAATTCCCATACCAATTGTTGGGGAGCCATTCAGTCGGGTGTTGACAGACTGTGTAGGACCTTTACTGAAAACAAAAGCGGGACACCAATATATACTCACTATTATGGATATGGCTACTTGGTTTCTAGAGGCCAATCCCTTGAGAACAATTCTGCTAAGGTAGTGGTAGAGAACTTAACCCAGTTCTTCACTAGATATGGATTACTGATTGAGACTCAGTCGGATCAAGGTTCCAATTGTATGTCTAAAATAATTCAGGACATTATGGGTTATTTGGGTATAACACAGTTGAGGTCTTCAGCATACCACCCACAGACACAGTGAGCTTTAGAACAGTACCATCAGACCCTCAAAACTGACATGAATATCCCCATGATTGGGATAAAAGGCTAGAATTTCTTTTGTTTGCCACTAGGGATTCATGAGTCTACCAGTTTTAGTCCTTTTGAATTAGTTTATCGACATGAGATAAGAGGTCCTCTAAAACTAATCAAACAAAAGTTTTTAGAACAGAGGAACGAATCTTCCATGTTAAATTATATATCCATGTTCCAGAAGTGGCTCACAAGAGCCTGAAAAGTGGCTCAGGAACACCTGTAAGCTTCCCAAACAACCATGAAGAAATGGGAAAGACAAGCATATGTTATGAAGGTCCTTCTATATTTCTTGTTCAGTTCTTTTTCTGAGGAGTCATATATTTTAGAATTATGGACATTGGCTGGAATTTTACGCCCTCCCCCCCCAAAGAGTGGAATGGTGGTGGGCAGGGGCGTAAAATGGAGTGGGAGGCTCGGGAGGCCCTTCCCGACCTGCTCCCGCCTCTGCTGCCATTTTGCGCAGGGTAGCGGCGGCGAAAACCGGCCCGACGGCCCATGCCAATCAAGGCCCTTAAGTGGCCAGTTAACCGCCAATTAAGGGCCTCCGCTCACCGCCACGTGGATTTTACCATTGGCAAGTGTGCAACCCACGCCT
This sequence comes from Heterodontus francisci, assembly GCF_036365525.1. Taxonomy (NCBI): domain Eukaryota; kingdom Metazoa; phylum Chordata; class Chondrichthyes; order Heterodontiformes; family Heterodontidae; genus Heterodontus; species Heterodontus francisci. Next base: position 108,073,483 of record NC_090372.1, on the reverse strand, counting down.
GAGAAAAACCGCCTGTTAAAAGGAGGCGGATTTAGAAACATAGAAAATAGGAGTAGGCCATTCGGCCCTTCAGGCCTGCTCCGCCATTCATTATGATCATGGCTGATCATCCAACTCAGTAATTTGATCCCGCTTTCTCCCCCTATCCTTTGATCCCTTTCGCCCTAAGAGCTAGATCTAACTCCTTCTTAAAAACATTCAATGTTTTGGCCGCAACTGCTTTCTGTGTTAGCGAATTCCACATTCTCACCACTCTCTGGGTGAGAAGAGTTCTCCTCATCTCAGTCCTGAAAGGTTTACCCCGTATCCTTAGACTCTGACCCCTGGTTCTGGACTCCCCCACCATCGGGAACATCCTTCCTGCATCTACCCTGTCAAGTCCTGTTAGAATTTTAAAGGTTTCTATGAGATCACCCCTCACTCTTCTGAACTCCAGCAAATATAATCCTAACCTACTCAATCTCTCCTCATACATCAGTCCCACCATCCCAGGAATCAGTCTGGTAAACCTTCGCTGCACTCCCTCCATAGCAAGAACATCCTTCCTCAGATAAGGAGACCAAAACTGCACACAATATTGCAGGTGTGGCCTCACCAAGGCCCTGTATAATTGCAGCAAGACATCCCTGCTCCTGTACTCGAATCTTCTCGCTATGAAGGCCAACATACCATTTGCCTTTTTTACTGCCTGTTGCACCTGCATGCTTACCTTCAGCGACTGGTGTACGAGAACACCCATGTCTCGTTGCATATTCCCCTCTCTCGGTTGATAGCTGTTCAGATAATAATCTGCCTTCCTGTTTTTGCTACCAAAGTGGATAACCGCACATTTATCCACATTATACTGCATCTGCCATGTATTTGCCCACTCACTCAACTTGTCCAAATCACTCTGAAGCCTGTCTGCATCGTCCTCACAACTCACCCTCCCACCCAGTTTTGTGTCATCTGCAAATTTGGAGATATTACATTTAGTTCCCTCATCTAAATCATTAACATATATTGTGAATAGCTGGGTTCCTAGCACCGATCCCTGCGGTACCCCACTAGTCACTGCCTGCCATTCAGAAAAAGACCCGTTTATTCTTACTCTTTGTTTCCTGTCTGCTAACCAATTTTCTATCCATCGCAATACACTACCCCCAATCCCATGGGCTTTAATCTCACACGCTGATCTCTTATGTGGGACTTTGTTGAAAGCCTTCTGAAAGTCCAAATAAACCACATCCACCGGCTCCCCCTCATCAACTCGACTAGTTCCATTCTCGAAGAATTCTAGTAGATTTGTCAAGCATGATTTTCCTTTTGTAAATCCATGCTGACGCTATCCAATTCTACCACTGTTCTCCAAGTGCTCTGCTATAAAATCTTTGATAATGGACTCTAGAATTTTCCCCACAACCGACATCAGGTTGACTGGTCTATAATTCCCTATTTTCTCTCCACCTCCCTTTTTAAATAGTGGGGTTACATTAGCTACCCTCTAATCTGTAGGAACTGTTCCAGAGTTTATAGAATCTTGGAAGATGACCACCAATGCATCCACTATTTCTAGGGCCACTTCCTTAAGTACTCTGGGATGTAGATTATCAGGTGCTGGGGACTTACCGGCCTTCAATCCCATCAACTTCCCCAACACCATTTCTCTACTAATACTGATTTCCTTCAGTTCCTCCCTCTCACTAAACCCTGTGTTCTCCAACATTTCTGGTATGATATTTGTGTCCTCCTTTGTGAAGACAGAACCAAAGTATGCATTTAGTTGGTCAGCCATTTCTTTGTTCCCCATAATAAATTCCCTTGTTTCTGACTGTAAGGGACCTACATTTATTTTCACCAATCTTTTTCTCTTCACATACTTATAGAAACTTTTACAGTCAGTTTCTATGTTCCCCGCAAACTTACTCTTGTACTTTATTTTCCCCTTTTTAATCAATCCCTTGGTCCTCCTTTGCTGAATTCTAAACTACTCCCAATCCTCAGGTCTGTTGTTTTTTCTTGCAAATTTGAATGCCTCTTCCTTGGATCTAATGCTATCTCTAATTTCCCTCATAAGCCATGGTTTGGCTACCTTTCTCGTTTTACTTTTGCGCCAGACAGGAATAAACAATTGTTGCAGTTCATCCATGTGTTCTTTGAATGTTTGCCATTGCCTATCTACCGTCATCCCTTGAAGTAACATTTCCCAATCCATCATAGCCAACTCGCGCCTCATACCTTCATAGTTTCCTTTATTAAGATTCAGGACCCTCGTCTCAGAATCAATTACGTCACTCTCCATCTTGATGAAGAATTCTATCATATTATTGTCGTTCATCCCCAAGGGGTCTCGCACAACTAGATTGTCAATTATTCCTCTCTCATTACACAATACGCAGTCTAGGATGGCCTGTTCTCCAGTTGGTTCCTCAACGTATTGGTACAGTAAACCATCCCGTATACACTCCATGAATTCCTCCTCTACTGTATTATGACTAATTTGATTTGGCCAATCTATATGCAGATTAAAGTCACCCATAATTACAGATGTTCCTTTATCGCATGCGTCTCTAATTTCCTGTTTAATGCCATTCCCAACATCACCACTACAGTTTGGGGGTTTATATACAACCCCCACTAATGTTTTTTGCCCCTTAGTGTTTCTCAGCTCTACCCATACAGATTCCACATCGTCAGAGCTAATATCCTTCCTCACTATTGTGTTAATTTCCTCTTTAACCAGCAACGCAACTCCACCACCTTTTACTTTTTGTCTGTCCTTCCTAAATACTGAATACCCCTGGATGTTCATTTCCCATCCCTGGTCACCCTGCAGCCATGTCTCCGTAATCCCAACTATATCATACCCATTTACATCTATTTGCACGATTAATTCATCCACTTTATTGCGAATGCTCCATGCGTTAAGGCACATAGCCTTAAGGCTTGTCTTTTTCACATCACTTGTCCCTTCCCACTATTTTTCAGTGCGGCCCTCTTTGATTCTGGCCCTTGATTTCTCTGCCTATCATTTATCTTATTCCCCTTACTGTCTTTTGTTCTTGTCTTTGATCCCCCCTCCTCTGACTCCTTGCAAAGGTTCTCATCCCCCTGCCATTTTAGTTTAAACCCTCCCCAACCACTCTAGCAAATACGCCCACTAGGACATCAGTCCTGGTCCTGCCCAGGTGTAACCCGTCCAGTTTGTACTGGTCCCACCTCCCCCAGAACTGGTCCCAATGTCCCAGGAAGCGAAAACCCACCCCCTCACACCATATCTTCAGCCACATTTTCATCCGACATTTCCTGCTATTTCTACTCCAACTAGCACGTGGCACTGGTAGTAATCCTGAGATCACTACCTTTGAGGTCCTACTTTTCAACTTATTTCCTAGCTCCCTATATTCTGCTTTTAGGACCTCATCCTTTTTTTTTTACCTACGTCGCTTGTACCACGACACTGGCTGTTCACCCTCCCCCTTCAGAATGTCCTGTAACTGCTCTGAGACATCCTTGACCCTAGCACCAGGGAGGCAACATACCATCCTGGAGTCTCATTTGTAGCCACAGAAACGCCTATCTATTCCCCTTACAATTGAACCCCCTATAACTATTGCATTCCCACACTTTTTACTCCTCTCATGTGCAGCAGAGCCAACCGTGGTGCCATGAATTGGGCTGTTGCTGCATTTCCCTGAGAGGCCATTCCCCCCCAACAGTATCCAAAGCAGTATATCTGTTTTGCAGGGGGGGGAATAGCCACAGGAGATTCCTGCACTGCCTGCCTAGTCCTCTTGCTCTGCCTGGTGGTCATCCATTCCCTTCCTGCCTGTGGAGCCTGAGCCGGCGGTGTGACCATCTCTCTATACGTGTTATCCACGATACTCTCCGCCTCGCGGATGTTCCACAGTGTCCCCAGCCGCCTCTCCAGCTCTGAAACCCGGGCTTCCAGGAGCTGCAGCTGGAGACACTTCCTGCACACATGCTGGTCCCGGGCAGTGGAATTGTTCCCGACTCCCCACATAGAGCACGAGGAGCACACCATGGATTTGAGCTCTCATGTCATTACTTAACCCTTTAAAAATTAAACCTTTTGGAAGATGCTTAATATCAGTTACTCTAGGGCCCTTCTTCCCTCGTCCTCGTTACTATAGAAGTCCCTAAAAAAAGCACTACTTACTGTATATGAAAATAAACTGTAGACCTTTCTTACCTTAGTTACTAAGTCAGCCAGCTATTTAGAGCTATTCCCTAACAGCAATTACTCACCAACCAATCTGTTGGCCTGGGTGCGGGGGGGGGGGCGGGCCCTCCTGAGCAGGCACCCTGTGCCTGACAAACGGCCGCACCCGATGCCCCAACCACCCCCAACGCCCAACATGCCCCCTGACCCCGCAATCTACCACCCTTGGCTGGCTGGGGCCCGACCGATCAGCCCCGGCAAGGCCCCAAAAACATACTTTTTCCCGGAGCCATCCTTCCTCTTCTTCTTGAAACTGGGTTGCAGTTCCAGCAATGGCCACTGCTCCTGGTGAGACTGCTGGGACTAAGAGCTGCGGGCCTGCTGATTGGCCGGCAGCTCTATTAGGCGGGACTTCCTGCCTCAATGAGGTGGAAGTCTCGCCTCAGACCAATTAAGCGCCTGGGGAACGTAAAATCCAGACTGAATATCCAGGCCAGGCAGAGGCAGGATTGCCACTGACATTTCGACCAGTGCATGGCTCCCATCCAACGAGGGTAACATCCGGCCATTGTTTTATTTGGGAAAACTGAAAAGGATTCCATGGAAGTTTTTTTCACTGTCATTGAAAGGACGCTGAGAGGACTTCGTCTGTAAACAAACATTACTGGAAGTCACCTGTCTTCAGATAAATACCCAGCAGTGTCTTTTTGACTTGGGGGAGATGTTTACGGAGAAGTGACAGGTCAAGATTTATAAGGGTCAGGAGGCTTGCCTATTGAGATATTGTTTTGGTTTCGCTTTGGACAGTGAGTTGGAATGTGGACGGTGTTTTGAAAATAGTTGGAGAAAACCAGCAGTCACTATCAGCATCCTCTTCCATCCCTTTGAGAATTTCCTGTGAATCATGTGTAAGGAATAGTGAAACTAATGCTGAATTTCTCCTGAAAAGCCTGCCAGAAACCCCTGTTGTCGCATTTCTCCTGGAAAGCCTGCTAAACTGATCTTCAACGTTGCCTGAAAAGAACTATTCTAGGAAGATTCCAGTGTCAGCTGTCTACATGTATTCGGGATGCCAAACCAAAAAGGGACAACTAACATCTTTCCATATCTTCTCTTTTTTTCTTCAAGAATAAGCAAGTATTTGGCCAAAGTATTCTTCTTTGTCTTTTTTTTGTAATGGAGCTCTAAAGATAAAATCTCTGTTTTTCAGTCAACGGGTATATGTCAGGGGCTAAGGTTCAAGGGGATTTTCATATTTCAATCTGTATGTTAATGCTTTGCTTTGTTACTGATTAAGTCTTGTTTTATTATTAACTGATAATTTGGTTCTTTATTAAAGAAACCTGGTTGGCGTATTTTATTCAGGGATAAAAATAGAGTCGATGATGGACAGTATCGGTAACTGGACAAACATTTAAATATATGGTGTGACCTATGGAGAAGTGGAACAAGAAAATAAAGTGCAATCATTCCACCTCAATCGTAATACATGCCATGACCCAAATATTTCAAACAGGGGATGAGGTGCTAGTATTGTTGCCTTTACAGGGTGAACCGCTGACAGCACGGGTTGGTGGTCCGTATAAAGTGGTGAAAAGCATTGGTAAAGAAATTTATTTGATTGACACCCCAGATCACCAGAAAAAGAATCGGCTGTGCCATATCAATATGTTGAAACAATACCACCGCCGGGAGGAGGATAAGCAAGCACAGGTATGGTAGTTAGTAAGGATAGGGAAGGATGAAAGTGATAGTGAGGATGAAGCAGAAGGAGGCCTACACAATTCTCAAATTGAACCTCCTACTATCCAGTTAGCTAATACTGAATTGTTAGGCAGATTGGACACTTTGGACAGGATTTTACAGACGCCCCAATGAGGGGCTGGGACATGAAGATTGCCCTTGATGACGTCTGCCATAGACCTTGATGCCGGCAGGGCCCGTCCCGATATTGCCGGCGGCATGAGGCCCGTGGTGGCCCTCCTGCCACTTGGTGACGGGATCTCCATTTGCATATCAAAATAAATTAAAATCAATGAATTAATTACATTTACACCCCGCCTTCTATCTGCTCCGATCTTCCTGCCACTGGCCGGCAGCCCGCGCCTTCGGGTCCCTGTCCAGGGAAACGAGGCGGAACACTTGTGGGGAGGAAGGAGGAGGTAGGTTTCTCAGTGTGGGGGTGGGGAGGGGATGTGGGCGGGGGGGCAAAATGAGGTCAAAGATCCATCACTGATGTAGGGGATGGTGGGAAGGGTGTTAGGTTAAAGTTTACGCACTTTGGTGGGGGGAAAGGTCAGGTGGACAAGGTAAATGTTTTGGGAGAGAGAGGGCAAATAATTAATTTAACTGTTATTGTGGGGGTGGGAGAGGGGCAAAATAAATGTATTTAATTTTTTTATTGACCATAACTTTAAATCTTTAAAATTAAAGGTGGGGCTCAAAGCCCTTTAAAAATGCCGGCAGCACCTGCGCACAGGCAGCTGACGCCATTGCCGGGGATGGACAGCCTGTCCCCTCCACGTCATTGGGGGTGGGGGGGTGAGTCGGCGGTAGGTGGGGAGTGCGAGTCATTCCATATATTTATATGAGCTGCCACACATAGGATCACGGTTGGTCCGTGACGGGCGGGCCACCATTGTTTTTACCCACCGCTGATTTCAGCAGCGGTAATGTAAAATTCAGCCCTATGCTTTCATACTTAGATGTAGAACAATGAGAAGACCTAACAAGGATACTCACAGCATTTAAAGAAGTCTGTAGGAACAAACAACATTAGCCACACATGATGTGAACTTAGGGGAATCCTTTCCTATAAAACAGCATCCTTATTGCTTAAGTCCAGAGAAACAGGCCCAAGTAAAATCAGAAATCCAATACATGTTGGAAAACCACTTAACTGAACCCAGTCAAAGCAGCTGGAGTTCCCCAGTGATATTAGTGCCTAAACCTGATGGTTCAACTAGATTTCGCATAGACTACAGAAAAGTTAATGCAGTAACAAAGGCAGACTCCTACCCAATTCCTCGCTTGGAAGACTGTATTGACAGAGTGGGCAGTGCCATGTTTCTTACAAAAATAGATTTGCCAAAGGGATACTGGCAGGTTCCTTTAACACCCCAACCTAAAGAAATATCAGCCTTCGTCACATCAGATGGTCTTTTTCAATGCCGAGCGATGCCATTTAGGTTAAAAAATGCCCCAGCCACTTTTCAGAGACTAATGAACCAAGTGGTAGCCAGTGTTCCTAGCTGTGTGGTTCACCTTAATGATGTGCTGGTATATAGTGATACTTGGAAGGACCATTTCGAACAACTAGAAGCTCTGTTTAGAAAATTAAGACTAACAAGAAATCATGAGGTTTTTGGGGTTGTTGGTTTCTACCACAAGTTTGTACCAAATTTTAGTACTATCGCTGCTCCACTAATGGATTTGCTTCAAAAAATAAAACCAAGGCAGTGTAGTCAGGGAAGTGCCAAACATCTTTTGAGAGGCTGAAAGCCATTTTGATCAATGAATCAGTGTTGGCTGTCGCAAATTTCACTAAGCCCTTCAAGGTAGCAATTGATGCTAGTGACCTGGGGGTAGGTGAATCCTGTTACAAGATGATGAATCGGACATGGAAAGGCCAGTGGGATACTTTTCCAAAAAGCTAAATTAACACCAAAAGAGATACTCAACAGTGGAAAAAGAAACTCGGCTTATTACTAGCTCTTAAGCATTTTGAAGTCTATGCCTACTATGACTACAGAGAGAGTCATACTAATTATACTGATTATATACCTCTAGCCTTTGTGGAAAAATTAAAACTATAATGACAGACTATTTCAATGGAGTTTACTATCGCAACCTCATTACTTAAAGATATTCCACAATGCGGGGCAACATAATGTAATTGTGGATACTTTCCCTAGGATTTAACTTTGCTTTGAATTATTTGAGTGCAAAGATGGTACAAAGCAGAACTGGATTAGCTACAGATAAAGCCTGAATGAGAATGAGTGTGTAAATGTGTTTTAATATTTTTTCCATCTTCTGTGTTTCCATACTTTATAATGAAACACATTTAAAAATAGTGTTTCATTCCTCCAAGAATGGAGGTGTTATGAAAGTGCTTCTTTTTAAATATATTTTCTCTGCAAACCCATATTTTAGAATTATGGACATTGGTTCATTTGGGAAAACTGAAAAGATTCCATAGGTGTTTTTTTTTATAGAGAAGTGACATGTCAAGATTTATAGTGGTCAGGACGTTCTGACTTGCTGTTTGGGGTTTCGCTTCTGAGATTTTTTTTGGTTCAGTTGGAGTTGAGACTGTGTTAAAAAGCAGTTAGAGATCAACCTACCAAGGAAGAAACACCCAGCTCATCTTTCCTGCACCTCTCTAAGAGACTCGGATAAATACAGTGTCTCAGCTCCTCTTTCTCTACCTCTTTTAAAACCCTGCGAATCCAGAGTGGGATAACTGAAATCCCTGATGCCACAATTCTCCTGGAAAGCCTACCAGACTACTTCTCGACATCTCCAGAATGAACTGGTCCAGAAAAGATTTCAGTGATCTGTCTCCATATACCCAGGCACCAGACCAAAATGGACAACTGACATCGTTCCAAATATTCTTTTTTCTTCAAGAATTAACAAGTATTTGGCCGAAGTATTTATTTTTGTTGTCTTTTTTTGCAGGGAAAATCTCTTCATTTTTCAGTTAACCGGTGTGTGTGTGTGTGTATGTGTGTGGTGGGGGGAGGTGGTATTTAAGATGCAATTTTCATATTTTAGTCTGTGTGTTGATGCTTTGCTTCATTACTGGATAAGTCTTGTTTTATAATAAACTGATAGTTCTATTGTTTATTGAAGAAATCAGGTTGGTGTTTTTTATTCAGGGATAAAGAGTAACATATATGATTGACCATATCAGTAACTGGATAAACCTTTAAATATATGTTGTGACCTGTGGAGAAGTGGAACTAGAAAAGACAGTGCAATCCTCCCACCTCAGTCGCAACAACCTTCACTAATATATAATTATTACAAACTGGAGTTTGATGAAGTTAAAAGTATGGAAAGCTGGATAACTTCAGACGCACAAGTCTCAAATGAAAGTTTCCCTTCTGAACAGAACTGAAACAGTCAATAATGAGATTTAATCAAATCATTAATTATAAGTCAGGTTCCAGCAAAAAGTGGGCATAAATCAATTTACGAGTCACAAACATCTATTAATCACCCATTTGAAGAAGTACGCCGATTTCCTTTCTCACATTAATAGTACTAATTATGTTTATGAGGAAACATTTTTTCATGCCATGAGAATATGGACTATGTATGGGATTAATTATAACTTGTATCACTGCAAGAAAATCAGGTGATATCGAGTGAACCACCCATTTTATACCTCGCCTCATTTTCTTTCCAATAGAAAATGGAAAGCTGACTTGCAATAACCCATTTTTGCTTGTTAATTAAAGTTAAAATTGCCTCCTATGAGTGAGGTTTAAACATACAATATGTTGTGTCTGCAATCCTGTGCTTCCAGCAAGGAATGATGCATGAAGGGATGCAGCTGGGGAAATTGCTAACATGAAACCTGTGATTTTCCTTCCTAGAATGAAGGTTGTCGTGTCTGCAATTTCCCAAGATGCACATCCTGTTTTGTTTACTAAACATGATAGATTACAAAATCACACACTGCCCTGGTAAACGTACAAATGTACATATGGATGAGACACAAGGGCAAATTTTGCGCTTCAATTACACTGCTTTAGTGGTGTTTAATGTTTTAGGCAGTTACATCAACTCCCCGTTGATTCCTTTCACATCCAGGCTTTTCCATTGCAAGTGAATGCCTGCCCAAACACGGGTAGGTGTATTCACAGCAGCAGCAATAATGGAGTAACATCATATATCATATATTCCATTATTACCACCAGAGTAACATTGAACACTACTTATGCCAGCATCTAACTGACATCCAGTGTTGCTATCAGTGAAGAGATCTTTAGATTTGTAATTCCCTTGGGAATGGAATCAAACATAGGTCAATCAATTTATTACTTCAGTCCACAAATTTTGAAGATTATTTTCTCATACTACTCTGCAGGCAGCTGATCCCACTTCACTAATCCAGGCATCCAAGGTCTGCATAACCATTTCCCACTTCCTCCCAAGTCTGCACAGATGGTAATACTGCCAGCAATCACTCTGAAAGATCTTAATTTGGCTGATCATGGAATATTTGTCATGGTCAACTGAACAACAATTGTATAGTTGGAAGTCTCCACCAAAGAAGAAAATTTCAGCCATGTTATGTAATGATAATGGAGCTAAATTATGAAGGAGAAATAAATATAGTGGCATGCATTGTCTTCTGATTTTACTCCAGTTAGCATAGGATCATTCTGCTGGCTCCTATGGTCCTTAGCCATTTCCTAGATTTTCTACCAGAAGAAGGTTTGTCATTCAATACATTCACTCAAATATGAGGAGGTGTATTCAAATGAAGCATTACCAATAACAAAATGTCAATTCAGACATTTTCCAACATTAATACATTAGTAAAGTTGGGTGATCGGACCTGGTATGTCCCAGTTTACAGGATTGTTACAGCAGATGGAGGGAGATCCAAAAGTTTAAATTCCCCTTCCCCAATGGAATGTAATCAATAGTTGGGCAAAGAACAATATTCCCTCTGCCCAAACATTCGGCCATTTTTATTTTAAACTTTCCAGAGTCAATGGCACAGCCATGGAATGCACAGATGTCTGACTTCTCTGAAGTTGCAGAAGAATCCCATGCCAGAAGAAAATCCTGCCCAGTTAATGAAAGTTTAATATTGTTACAAAAGTGCTTCTATTTTTAGTTAAGTATTTTTTTTTGAGGACTCATTTAAATTGTGGAGATGGATTCATAGGAAGGCTGAAAATTTTATAAATGCTGGACTTTGTGTTGTTGTTGACTGAGATGTTGTTTAAAAACAAACCTGTGCTGGAAATCATTGTGCTTTAAGCTCAGTAAACAACAGAAACCTTCGTGACCTGGGTAAGATGTTTACAAAAAAAACACATGTCAAGGTTTATGGAGGTCAAGAAGTTGACTTTATGGTTGGGGTTTGACTATTATTTTCAAGTCAGCTGACGTGTGAACTGTTTTGAAGACATTTGGTGTTTTGTCTGCCAAGGAAAGAGAAACCACCCAGCTCATCTCTTTCTTTACCTCTTTGATGAAACCCTACAAAGATCCAGTTGGAATGATAAAATTCCTGGTGCTGCATTTCTCCTGAGAAGCTGAAAAAACTTGCCAGATTAATTCTCAACACCGCCTAAAAAGAACTGCTTTAGAAAAGATCCCAGCGACTCGTCACCGTACATCCGGACAGCAAACCTAATGGGACAACTGACTTCCTTCCATATCTTCTCTTTTTTCCTTCAAGAATTAGCAAGTATTTGGCCAAAGTATTTTTTTTTTGCCTTTTTTTGTAACAGTCCTCTGCAGAGAGAATTTCTGTATTTTTTTCAGTGTGCGCATATGGGAAATTTAAAAGAGAACTTTCATATTTCAAGCTGTGTGTTAATGCTTTGCTTCATTACTGGATAATCTTGTTTGATAATAAACTGATAATTTTGTTGTTCATTAAATAAACTTGATTGGTGTATTTTATTCTGGGATAAAGAGTAGAAGATATGATTGACAGCTTCAGTAACTGGGTCAACGTTTAAATATATGCTTTGACCTGTGGAGAAGTGGAACTAGAAAAGACAGTGCACTCCTCCCACCTCGGTCATAACAATTTAAAACTATGTTCAATCTTCATTTATAATTTAGATTCCAGAAATAAAAAGTGAGTATGGGCAGAAAAGCAATTACATGTTGCCATGAAGTGAGCATACTTTTGTCTCCCAATAAACACGTGTGTCATCAATATTCCTTAGTATAACCCAGTTGAGCTAGTCTTCATTATCAGTTGGTCTGTAAATGGTCTCTGGCAAAAGTGAACTTGATAAGTTTAATGGTAATTAATTTTCCATGCTTTCTTATGTCATAAATAAAAATGTTTCACTGTGTGCTGATTTTTATCATTCAGAAAGCCAGGAGGTTAAAAATATAACTGGAGCCTTGTCTTTATATACTTAACAACCATTTATTTGCAGAGACATGCATTACAAGTCATTCACCTCCACATTCAACAACCACAGTTTCAGCATGCTCTTCTATATAGATAAAGGACAGGTAAATACCCAGTTAATGTCCACCACTTGAATACAATCAAACATGCAATTAATATACAATTAACACTGATAACTATGAAGTTTACCATCCTTGTGTTCATTATATTGATTGTATGGTGGACCATTAAGGATATTCAGATATGGCTGCTTTATTACATCACAAAAGCACTATTGAGAAAAAGAGTTAAAAATAAATGAAAGAATTTAAAGAGTTGTTGTTAATTTTGTTGGAGCATTAATTAAATTTAATTCCTTTTTGTTTTATTAATGGTGGGATCTAATATTTTAAATCTGTAATTGCCATGGTTTCCTCTGGGTGGTAATCTAAATTGATGGTTTTGAATTATTCAGAAGGGTTGTTGAAAATTGACTCCTTTCTACTAAAAAGTAGATGAAATTATATTGTCTGTATGACGCATTATTACTCTTCATCCAATCTGACCTCCCTGCCTCTCCTCTGTTGTCCAGCTCAGGGTTACTGATTTCACTTATTTCCAGCCAGTGTCTCTCTTAATGGTTTCTTTTCATAACCCTATACATTCACCACCACATACTGACACCAGCCCTACAAACAAGGCATCAGCAGAGATCATCCCACACCACCGGTAAGGGACAACTTCATGTGTGGCACTTGTGGCAGACTACGCCTTTCCAGAATAGGCCTGTTCAGAAGTGAAGCTGATGATCTCATCTGACTTCACCAAAGCTCTGAGGCTGCACAGATGGATGGATGCCAATCACTCATATTCACCGCTGGGGTCACCCAAGAACATCTGTGGCTCCCTATTCTATTTCATCTACACATGGACATGGGATCAATTTCTACGTGTACCCTATGACACCCAGCTGTACACTAACATCTTTCTTCATACACTTATGGTCTTGTGTTGTCAGCTGTAGCTCAGTTGGCAGCACTCTTACCTCTGAATTACAAGGTTCTGAGCTCAAATCCCATTTCCGGGCTTCAGCTCAAAATATCAAGACTAACACTCCAGTATAGTGCTGAGGTGGTGCTACATTGTTGGAGGTGCTGTCTTTTGGATGAGACATTAACCAAGGCCCCATCTGCTCTTTCGGGTGGATGTAAAAGATTCCATGGTACTATTTTGAAGAAGAGCAGAGGAGTTATCCTTGGTGTCCCGGTCAATATCTATCCCTCAATCATATCACAAAAACATGTCAGCTGATCATCATCACATTGATCTTTGTGGGAGTTTGCTTTGCGCATACTGGCTGCTATGTTTCCTGCATTACAACTGAGACTATGCTTCAAAAAGTATGTCATTGACTGTAAAGCGCTTTGAGATGTCCAGAGGTCATGAAAGGTGCAAAATAAATGCAAGGTTTTTTTATGTTATCAAACTGCTTGTCCAACGTCCAATCTTTGATGAACTACAATTTCCTCTAGCTAATCACTGGAAACACCAAAACTATTGCTTTCTCCTCCAGCCACAAACTTCAGTCCTTCAGAACTAAAAGTCTCCAATTTTGAATATTAAGGCATTGTACAAGACCAACATTACTCCTTTGATTTTATACTTTGTGCCTTTACATAGAAAACCAAGGATTCCATTTGTCTTTTTTAAATGGTCTTCTCCACTTGTGCCATTACATTCAATGACTGTGCAGTTGGGTACTAAGGTACATTTAGTTCTGTACTGCCCTTAAAATCCTACTTAAGTAAGAATGGTGAAAAGAGATGTATTTCCTTACCGTATTCTTGATTCGAAAATGTACTAATTTACAATTTTTGATTTGCATATCATCTCTGTTCCCATCCTGCTAGTCTATGTCCTCCTACAGTGTTTCACAATCCTTATCAAAATATGTCATACACCCAATTTGGTGTCATTAGCAAATTCTGTAAGGGAGAGTAAACAGTGCAATGAAAAGTGTTCATAGCTACTTCACATAAGCTAGTAGTGGGTAGTCCTTCACTAGCTGCTGATGTCTCTAAACATTCTCCTGACTTGAAGTCAGCTCCTCTGCACGTTGTTCTGTACACAGGCACACAATTTTATCTCCTGCTAAGATCTGTGTGCTGTTCGCCTGTGTGCACTCTTCTGCTCTCACTTGATGTGAAAGCACTCACACTAAATAATCAAAAATATGGGGCCATGTATGCACCACTACTTGTCTCCTTCATGAACAAATTATGTATCATGCACGGTAATGTTGCTACTCTGTGTACGCAGCTGTTGAAACCCCACAGTAATGCCACATACCCACACTAACAGCAGCAGATATTGTTGAGAACAAAAGCTTGCTGAGAATATTAAAATTACACTGGTATTGGAGGTTGCAGTGCAGTCAGCACTCAACTAATGTAGCAGTTGCAAAACTCGCCAAGTCTGAACTTGGACTAGAAAATAAATGTTGGCGGATTTGTTTTTTAAAAAATTATTCTCAGGATCTGGGTGATGCTGTCAAGGTCGCCTTTATTGGGCTGCCTTCTTGCATGACCATTTTTACAATTGAGTGGGTTGCTACAACAATAAAAAGGGCATTGATGGTCAACCGTACAGTATAGGACTGGAGTTCACTGTATGCCAGAATGATCCAATTGGGATTTTCCATCAATTCTAGCAAATTTTACTTGCCAGACTTTGGTCTCAGTGTTGAAAGAATGGTTTTTGCTATTCACCTCGACCAACAAATGCTTACAGACTTTTTGTGGGCTTATTAGTAGAGATTTCCACTAATCTGGTGCCTATTTCACAGCAGCATCCTCCACAGGGGATCTATGGCATCCATGAACAGGACAAGTAACAGCAAAGCTCTTCAAACAATCAGATTAAAGTATCCTCACTGAGACATGCAGATCCCAAACTAGATGTAAAAAGCAGGAAATAAAAATCCCATTTAAATTATGTACAGGAAGAAAAATTAATATTGGGAAATATAAAAGGGATCAAGCGAAAGAGATAAAGAATAAAACAATTTTTTAAAAAATTCTGCAATATTAATTTTATTCGGAGGAAATGAGATTCCATACTCACAAAATTAAGATTTCAGGGCCAGAGAGGTTTTTTTTATTCATTCATGGGATGTAGGCATCGCTGGCTAAGACAACATTTATTTCCCATTCCTAATTGCCCTTGAGTAGGTGGTACTGAGTCACCTTCTTGAATCGCTGCAGTCCATGTGAGGTAGGTAGACCCACAGTGCTGTTAGGATGGGAGTTCCAGGCTTTTGACCCAGTGACAGTGAAGGAACAGTGATATAGTTCAGGATGGTGCATGGCTTGGAGGGAAACTTGCAGCTGGTGGTGTTCCCTTGCAATTGCTGCCCTTGTTCCACTAGGCGGTAGAATTCGTGGGTTTGGAAGGTGCTGTCTAAGGAGCCTTGGTGTGTTACTGCTGTGCATCTTGTAGATGGTGCACTGCTGCCACTGTGCATCGGTGGCAGAGAGAGTGACTATTTAAGGTTGTGGATGGGGTGCAAATCAAGCGGGCTGCTTTGTCTTGGATGGTGTTGACCTTCTTGAGTGTTATTGGAGCTGCACCCATCCAGGCAAGTGGACCGTATTCCATCATACTCCTGACTTGTGTCTTGTAGCTGGTGGACAGGCTTTGGGGAGTCAGGAGTTAAGTTACACGCTGCAGGATTCCTAGCCTCTGACCTGCTCTTGTAGCCACGGAATTTATATGGTTACTCCAATTCAGTTTCTGGTCAATGGTAACTCCCAAGATGTTGATAGTGGGGGATTCAGCAATCGTAATGCCATTGAACGTCAAGGGGAGATGGTTAGATTCTCTCTTGTTTGAGATAGTCATTGCCTGGCACGTGTGTGGCGCAAATGTTACTTGCCACTTATCAGCCCAAGCCTGGATATTGTCCAGGTCTTGCTGCATTTCTACACGGACTGCTTCAGTATCTGAGGAGTTGCAAATGGAGCTGAACATTGTGCAATCATCAGCGAACATCCCCCCTTCTGACCTTATGATTGAAGGAAGGTCATTGATGAAGCAGCTGAAGAAGGTTGGGCCTAGGACACTACCCTGAGGAACTCCTGCAGTGATGTCCTGGAGCTCAGATGATTGATGATTCTGTGGCATTCTTCTTTTTTTCTTTGGCCTCCTTATCTCGAGAGACAATGGGTAAGCGCCTGGAGGTGGTCAGTGGTGTGTGGAGCAGCGCCTGGAGTGGCTATAAAGGCCAATTCTAGAGTGACAGGCTCTTCCACAGGTGCTGCAGAAAAATTTGTTTGTCGGGGCTGTTACACAGTTGGCTCTCCCCTTGCGCTTTTGTCTTTTTTCCTGCCAACTGCTAAGTCTCTTCAACTCGCCACACTTTAGCCCCGCCTTTATGGCTGCCCGCCAGCTCTGGCGAATGCTGGCAACTGACTCCCACGACTTGTGATCAATGTCACAGAACTTCATGTCGCGTTTGCAGACGTCTTTAAAGCGGAGACATGGACGGCCGGTGGGTCTGATACCAGTGGTGAGCTCGCTGTACAATGTGTCTTTGGGGATCCTGCCATCTTCCATGTGGCTCACATGGCCAAGCCATCTCAAGCGCTGCTGATTCAGTAGTGTGTATAAGCTGGGGATGTTGGCCGCCTCGAGGACTTCTGTGTTGGAGATACGGTCCTGCCACCTGATGCCAAGTATTCTCCATAGGCAGCGAAGATGGAATGAATTGAGACGTCGCTCTTGGTTGACATACATTGTCCAGGCCTCGCTGCCATAGAGCAAGGTACTGAGGACACAGACTTGATACACTCGGACTTTTGTGTTCCGTGTCAGTGCGCCATTTTCCCACACTCTCTTGGCCAGTCTGGACATAGCAGTGGAAGCCTTTCCCATGCGCTTGTTGATTTCTGCATCTAGAGACAGGTTACTGGTGATAGTTGAGCCGAGGTAGGTGAACTCTTGAACCACTTCCAGAGCGTGGTCACCAATATTGATGGATGGAGCATTTCTGACATCCTGCCCCATGATGTTCGTTTTCTTGAGGCTGATGGTTTGGCCAAATTCATTGCAGGCAGCCGCAAACCTGTCGATGAGACTCTGCAGGCGGTCTTCAGTGTGAGATGTTAAAGCAGCATCGTCAGCAAAGAGGAGTTCCCTGATGAGGACTTCCCGTACTTTGGACTTCGCTCTTAGACGGGCAAGATTGAACAACCTGCCCCCTGATCTTGTGTGGAGGAAAATTCCTTCTTCAGAAGACTTGAACGCATGTGAAAGCAGCAGGGAGAAAAAAAAATCCCAAAAAGTGTGGGTGCGACAACACAGCCCTGTTTCACGCCACTCAGGATAGGAAAGGGGTCTGATGAGGAGCCGCCAAGTTGAATTGTGCCTTTCATATTGGCATTAATTATCATTTATTATGCCATTAAAAACTATTTACTCCTAAATGTACTGACCCCAACTTGTTCGGCTCTTTTTAATGTGGATCTAATGAGTATGCCCCCCAGGTTCAAGTCATTATGGTGATTTCAGTGCCACCTTTATCTGCAACATGAAACCCTGTGGAGGAGTTAAGGTATCTCCGACAGCAACATATGGATTTCCTCTTTTAATTGCACATGAGCGAACACCATATGTTACTGTTAGATTTACCCTGTAATAATGGGGTCGCAAATGCTATTATTATTAAAGCAAAATCGAGGCCATTATCATTTATTTTCTCCTGATGCAAACCCAGAAATTGATAGATTTATTAAATTAATCTGCACAATTTTTCATGCTGGGATTCAGACTCACACGGTGGCCAGTCTTACAACTACTACACAACTGTACTTGAAAGACTGACAGCTGTTTGACGCAAACAACAACAAAAATTTATATGTATATAGCACCTTTAACATAATAAAATGTCCCAAGGTGCTTCAGAGGAGCATTATAACACTAAGTATGACACCAAGCTACAAAAGGAGATATTATGTCAGATAACCAAAAGCTTGGTCAAAACAGTAGGCTTTAAGGAGTGTCTTAAAGGAGGAAAGCAAAGTGGAGAGACAGAGAGGTGTACGGAAGTACTCCAGAGCTTGGGGCCTATGTAACTGGCGCAGCCAGCAATGGTGGAGTGATTAAAATCAGGGATGTGCAAGAAGCTAGAATTAGAGGAGTGTGGGGCTGGAGGAGATTGCAGGGATAGGGAGGGGTGAGGCCATGGAGGGATTTGAAAACAAGGATGAAAATTTTAAAATCAAGATGTTGCTTGACTGGGAGCCAATGTAGGTTAGCGAGCACGGCGGTGATAAGGGAATGGGACTTGGTGCAAGTTAAGACACGGGCAGCAGAGTTTTGGATGACCTCAAGCTTATGGAGAGTAAAATGTGGGAGAACAACTAGGAGTGCATTGGAGTAATCAAGTCTTGAGGTAATGAAGGCATGAACGAGGGTTCAGCAGCAATTGAGCTGAGATGGGGTGAAGTCAGGCAATGTTACGGAGGTGGGAATAGGCTGTCTTAGTTATGGGATGAATGTGAGGTTGTAAGCTCATCTCGCGGTCAAATGTGACACCAAGGTTGCAAACAGACTGGCTTAATTTCAGACTGTTGCCAGGGAGAGGGATGGAGTCAGTAGCAAGGGAATGGAGTATGAAGCGGGGACCGAAAACAATGGCTTCAGTCGTCCCAATATTTAATGGGAGGAAATGTCTGCTCATCCAATACTGGATGTCGGATAAGCAGTCTGAGAATTTAGCAACAGTGGAGAAGTCGAGAGACATGGTGGTGAGGTACAGCTGAGTCCCATCAGCATACATGTGAAAACAATGCTGCACTTTCAGATGTTGTTACCAAGGGGCAACATGTAGATGAGAAATGGGTGGGGGATGAGGATAGATCGTTGGGGACACCAAAGGTAATGGTGTGGGAACAGGAAGAGAAGCCATTGCAAGTGATTCTCTGGCTGCGATTAGATAGATAAAAATGTAACCAAGTGAGAACAGTCCCACCCAGCTGGACAACAGTGGAGCGACGTTGGAGGAGGATGGTGTGGTCCACTGTGTCAAAGGTTGCAGACAGGTCGAGAATGACAAGGAGGGAAAGTTTACCTTTGTCGCAGTCACATAGGATGTCATTTGTTACTTTGGTAAGAGCTGTTTAGGTTCTGTGGCGGGGTGGTAACCTGATTGGAGGGATTCAAACATGGAATTCCGGGAAAGATGAGAATGGATTTGTAAGGTGACAACACGTTCAAGGACAAAGGCTGATCAGTATCAGATGGTATTTTGATCAGTCATACATCAACAGAAAATAAACTCTCCAACCTCTTGTTGGTGCATACAAGTATTTCTGGTCTTACCTTTAAAGTACAGAGTCCGTCAGTGTTTGGCTCACATGTTTGACAAGCACCATCGAATAATGTTAAGAACTGTGAGTTGCTGTAAGTGTACCCATCATTTGAAATCTGCCAGAAAAAAAAATTATATTTCTGTAGAACACAAGACAAAATACATTATATTCTCATTAAATTAAGTAATTTTATAATTTGACATTGTTGCCTGCTTAATATATCATTTGTGTCTACACATTGTGGTTTATAAATTCATAGAATTAATTAAGGGAAAATATTCTCTGTAAGCTTTATCAATAACAAAGTAACTAAGGGTCAAAATTCTGCCTGTGATTTGCTCCTGTTATGACCTTGTCCCAGACCCCAGGGGCATGGTCATTAACATGTTGGGACAGGTGTTTGTGCCAGTGGCAGCACAACAGCGGTACTCACTCAGGGGAGAAGTGTCTTTCCCTTTTCCTTCAAATTTGTTATGGCTGAAATGAAGGGGTGGAAAACCAGCAGATCCGTGTTCTGCCCTAAATCCCGATGCGTTCGGCAGAGAGGTGGTGCTGGGTCCCTGCATCCAGAAAGTGGTAGTTGGCACCCTGAGTCGCCCCAGTGTCACTTAAAAACAAATTATTAAAAAATAGGAGCCCCAATCTTTAGGGGCTAGACCCCTACCGTATCCTGCTCCCCACCATACCAGAGCCCACTTCGGTGCTTGTAGGCCAGTACACCACATTTCGTTCGTAAACTAATTCCAGAGCACAACCCCCAAACAATGTCACTGTGAATGTCAATGTTGGGACCCAGCATTTTGATTGTTTCCGGCTGTTTTGCCAGACTCCCGCCAGAGGTGCAGGGGTGGGGTCTACCAGAATGGCTGGTAAATTTGGGGCCATAGTGAACTGATTTACCTGAAATTAATTACTTTTGAAGTGTAGTTATTACACAGCAGCTATTTTCTGTTATGCATACAGTGGGATGGAGAAATTTAACTCATGGCCATCCACTGTGTGCCTAAAAACAGGCAGCCAGGAGTTGTAAATAGGGAGAGCACCTCGCCACCTCAATGATGCCCAAAGTTGTCTGATGCTATATTCAAGCAGGCCTGTTAATGGGTCCACCTGAAACAGATGTAAGGCTGCTTTACTATGCAAATTATTGTTGACAGTTATATCTCTCCTGAATGCTGTTCTCATGCAGACCCATTGGAGTGCTCAGGTATTGTTCCAGGCAAGTGACCTTGCCTCTATGGAAAAAGGAATCTACTCCTTTTTCAGGATAACAACATGCCTGCTCCCCAGTCACACATTCTGACCCAGACTGTCCTGCCCCATGCTGAGATGCTGCATTCTGCAGCTAGACCCTCAAGGCTCACAGCAGCTCTAGGTACCCACCAGGTCAGAATCATGGCTACTGTCATGAAAATGAAAGCAGACCTGCATGGTGTGTTGCCTGTGGTTGCAAACAGGCTGGCTTTTGAGGGACTGGAATCTCTTTCTATTTGGAAAGATGCCAAGCTGCTGATGGGGAGCACACAGATAATGTGAGTGCAATCTATGACACCTTGCAATTTGTGAAGCTTGCAATGCATGCAAAGCCTAGTTCTTTCGTCACGCTCCACAATGTCCATTGGGAATCTGCTGTAGATGTTCTTCCAGGTTTAGAAAGCCTCAGTGAGTTCCCAGATATAATGCTGCACAGCAAACTGAGAGATGTAATTGTTGTCACCTGATGCAGCCTGGAAGGAGCCCACTGCATAAACGTTAAGGGCTATGGTGAGCTTGACAGCCACACACAGTGCTACCCATGCCCTGGGTCAAGGTTCCAGTTGTGGCAGCAACAGGAGCCACTGTTTGCTGACAACCTCTTTGGTGGTGAAGGTACCTCACACATTGCTCCTCAGTGAAGTTAAGGTAGGACAAGTGCTTCCTGAGGCCTTACTGAGGGTATGACCTCCTGCAGAGTGCCCTCCTCCTCCCTCTTGACTTCTTCACTGCTCCTCCTTGTCCTCCAGCCCCAAAGGCAGACTTACCAGAACATCCATGACTGCAATAAAACTGTTTTGAAAGCAGAGAAAAGTAGTCCAGTACCAGAGAAACTTATCAGAAGTTAGAATTCAGTTGCACGATGCAGATAATAGTCAACAAAAGACCCAGCAGTTAACCAACAGCCTAAAAGGACAAAGCAGCAAATAACTTGTATAGTATGGATGAGCCCTTTAAATAGTGCTGCTGCAGGGGCATTGCTGCCTGCTAGTGCCATGATTTGCTTAACAAGTTTGCCACATGCCAATTCAGACACTGGGGCAACCCAATTTCACAATTCTTACAACAAGCAAAGGACCCTTATTTAAATACTGTTTTCAGTGTTTACTTCCAACATGTGACTTGGATGCCTTTGGAGGAACCCAATCCAATACAGCGGGTAGCACAGTTGCAGCACAGAATGAGCCCTTGCATATCTATAAAATGGGTGCAGTACGATTGAATTTCTCGGACTGTGACTCCAGGAAAGCTGGAGAGACTACCTACTATATTATAAATGCAAAGCAACAGGATACTAATGCGTACAATTTTAAATCATGCATTATTCTATGCAAGCATAGAATATAAGTTCATCAAAATACTCCTCCTTTTACTTCAACTGCATAGAATTCATGATCCAAGCATACTGCAAAATATAAATTCAAATTCATGTCCAGAATTTTCCTTGTTCATGCAGTTTTGTCCAATTTTACCTCAACTAGCAAGATATTTATGTATATATTTTTGTGTATTTTATTTCTATTATTTAGTTGGGAGTTACTGAAGGAATGACTAATGCTGCAGTACAAAATTTACTAAATGGCAATTCATATTTTAAATCTAGAGAAAACTATCATCTCTAGCTTAATTCTGATTATACCATAGATGCAGCAATTACACAGAAATACAGTATATTCAAAAAGTAAAGTACAGTGTCACCAGAACTAAACTGTATAGGTAGCACACAAAGAGAGAATATAAATATAAAAAGTACATATACTATTAACTATTGCTGTGTGAATAACATTCTGGGCAAAAGTGCTTTATCCTGTTTTTATACCACAGCCTGCATGACAATCATCAGAGAAGTTGAGGATGCTTAAATTTAAGGGGCAGAAATGAAAGGTAGTGAAGTTAAAGTGGTAGAAGATGCAATATTTACAAATATTCCTTTTGACACAGGAGAAGCGCAGATTAAAATCACAAACTTCTATGAGTTTCTGTAGCTGGCATGCATATGTGTTTAAAATAAAGAACTGCATTTGTGTAAACCCCCAACCTCCTGAAGGTTGATTGCTGCAAGACCACAATCATGCATTTTTAAAGATTCACACACTCTTTAGTACAAATTATTTGTAAATTTAAAATATCACACCTTGACTTGCCACCTTGCAATTGGTTTGTCATCAACAAGGTCTATACT
Source organism: Heterodontus francisci (assembly GCF_036365525.1). Lineage (NCBI taxonomy): Eukaryota > Metazoa > Chordata > Chondrichthyes > Heterodontiformes > Heterodontidae > Heterodontus > Heterodontus francisci. The sequence goes on along the minus strand of NC_090372.1, from coordinate 108,050,414 downwards.
TTCAAATGGTTGACCAATCTCATCTGGAATCTGGCAGTCCACAGCTCTACTACTCAAAAAGGTCGCTTTTGTTGGTTGTGGCACAGTTGGAACCCATTCATCATTGATGTACTATGCTCAATTAGATAAAGGAAATCAAAAGAAATAACATTAATTCTGGCAATACAACAAAAAAAGCATAACTCATACTAGTTCTTTACAGTTCTCATATATAGGAAACTACAATTTCACCCTCTTTCCTTTGAGCGTGAACCGATTTTTGCTGATACTCCATTTTGCCTTGGTGTTTTTGTTCGCTGGTGTCATCTTCTTCCCAGAAGGTTGACTCCTTTGGATGTCCACCTCTGTATGTCCTGTGCTGCCCTTACACATTCCTCATAGGCCAACTGCATCCAGTCCATTATATCCGTCATCCATTTTCTCTGCTTCCTTCTCCTACTTTTTCCATCAATCTTTCCTTCCAATAATTATCTCTGACTACCGACTGCTCTTACGATGTGACCAAAATATTGTATCTTTCACTCTTTGATATTATGCACCAAATTCCTCTTTTCTACAGCCATTTCCAGCACTTCTTCATTAGCCTTTCTGTCTGTTTAGTTTAGAGATACAGCACTGAAACAGGCCCTTCGGCCCACCGAGTCTGTGCAGACCATCAACCACCCATTTATACTAATCCTGCACTAATCCCATATTCCTACCACATCCCCACCTGTCCCTATATTTCCCTACCACCTACCTATACAAGGGGCAACTTATAAGGGCCAATTTACCTACCAACCTGCAAGTCTTTTGGTTTGTGGGAGGAAACCGGAGCACCCGGAGAAAACCCACGCAGACACAGGGAGAACTTACAAACTCCACACAGGCAGTATCCAGAATTGAACCCAGGTCGCTGGAGCTGTGAGGCTGCAGTGCTAACCACTGTGCCACTGTGCTGCTCTGTGTAGGCTATGCGGAACATCCTCCCATATGTCACCTTGAATGCATTCAACTTATCAGTAGTCTCTTTTGTTTGTTGTCCATGTATAAAAAACTTACCTCGGGGATTCTCGGAGCAGACTCGGAGGGCGGAGTTCCAGAGCGGTACGTTACCTCGGGTGGGGAAAAAAAACTGAAAAAGTGACGTCACAGGAAAGCTGTGAGCTGATTGGCTGGTAGAAAATCTGTACCGTATTTGAAAATAAAACTGATAAAAATTGATTAAAACACTAATTAACTAATTAATAAGTAGAGTAACTAAACCAGAGGGAGGGGATTACTGTATTTAGTTAGCATTTAGTATTTATTGTAGAAATCTAGCACTAGGGACCACATAGTTAAGTGTATCATAATTTAGTAAGGATTTAATAAATATTTATTTATTTTATATTAATTAACTAATTAGTGCGAGAAATGACAGTTAGAGGGGTGAAGTGCTTCACCTGTGAGATGTGGGAGGTCCGTGACGCTTCCAGCGTTCCGGGAGACTACATCTGCAGGAAGTGTACCCAGTTGCAGCTCCTCACAGACCGCATGGATCGGCAACTGGATGCACTTAGGAGCATGAAGGTGGCGGAAAGCGTCATAGACAGGAGTTTTAGAGAAGTGGTTACATCCAAGGTGCAGGCAGATAGATGCGTGACCGCTAGAAGGGGCAGGCAGTCAGTGCAGGAATCCCCTGTGGCTATCCCCCTCTCTAACAAGTATACCGTTTTGGATACTGTTGGGGGGGAATGGCCTATCAGGGGAAAACAGCAGCAGCCAGTGCAGTGGCACCACGGCTGGCACTGTTGTTCAGCAAGGAGGGACAAAGCGCAGAAGAGCAATAGTTATAGGGGACTCTATAGTCAGGGGCACAGATAGGCGCTTCTGTGGACGTGAAAGAGACTCCAGGATGGTATGTTGCCTCCCTGGTGCCAGGGTCAAGGATGTCTCTGAACGGACAGGGGGCATTCTGAAGGGGGAGGGTGAACAGCCAGATGTTGTGGTACACATCGGTACCAACGACATAGGCAGGAAGAGTGATGAGGTCCTGCAGGGGGAGTTGAGGGAGTTAGGCAGTAAGTTAAAAAACAGGATCTCTAGGGTTGTAATCTCTGGATTACTCCCTGTGCCATGTGCCAGTGAGGCTAGAAATAGGAAGATAGTGCAGCTAAACACGTGGCTGAGCAGCTGGTGTAGAAGGGAGGGTTTCAGATATCTGGACCATTGGGCTCTCTTCAGGGACAGATGGGACCTGTACAAGAAGGACGGGTTGCATCTAAACTGGAGGGGCACTAATATCCTGGCTGCAAGGTTTGCTAGCGTCACTCGGGAGGGTTTAAACTAGTGTGGCAGGGGGGTGGGAACCAGAGCAGTAGGACAGCTAGTGAAATAAATGAGGAGGACATAGTAAATAAGGCCAGTAGGACTAAGAGGAAGAGCAGGCAGGGAGATGTTGCTGAGCACAGCAGGACTGGTGGTCTGAAGTGCATTTGTTTCAATGCGAGAAGTATAACAGGTAAGGCAGATGAACTTAGAGCTTGGATTAGTACTTGGAAATATGATGTTGTTGCTGTTACAGAGACTTGGTTGAAGGAAGGGCACGATTGGCAGCTAAATGTTCCAGGCTTTAGAAGCTTCAGGCGGGATAGAGGGGGATGTAAAAGGGGTGGGGGAGTTGCATTACTGGTTAAGGAGAATATCACAGCTGTACTGCGGGAGGACACCTCGGAGGGGTCATGCAGCGAGGCAATATGGGTGGAGCTCAGGAATAGGAAGGGTGCAGTCACGATGTTGGGGGTTTACTACAGGCCTCCCAACAGCCAGCGGGAGGTAGAGGAGCAGACATGCAGACAAATTTTGGAAAGATATAAAGGTAACAGGGTTGTGGTGGTGGGTGATTTCAACTTCCCCTATATTGACTGGTACTCACTTAGTGCTAGGGGCTTGGATGGGGCAGAATTTGTGAGGAGCATCCAGGAGGGCTTCTTGAAACAGTATGTAGGTAGTCCAACTAGGGGTGGGGCCATTCTGGACCTGGTATTGGGGAATGAGCCCGGCCAGGTGGTTGAAGTTTCAGTGGGGGAGCATTTCGGGAACAGTGACCATAATTCCATAAGTTTTAAGGTACTTGTGGATAAGGATAAGAGTAGTCCTCGGGTGAAGGTGCTAAATTGGGGGAAGGCTAATTATAACAATATTAGGCAGGAACTGAAGAATTTCGATTGGGGGCGGCTGTTTGAGGGTAAATCAACATCTGACATGTGGGAGTCTTTCAAATGTCAGCTGATTAGAATCCAGGACCAGCATGTTCCTGTGAGGAAGAAAGACAAGTTTGGCAAGTTTCGGGAAGCTTGGATAACACGGGATATTGTGAGCCTAGTCAAAAAGAAAAAGGAAGCATTTGTAAGGGCTGGAAGGCTAGGAACAGATGAAGCACTTGAGGAATATAAAGACAGTAGGAAGGAACTTAAGCAAGGAGTTAGGAGGGCTAAAAGGGGTCATGAAAAGTCATTGGCAAACAGGATTAAGGAAAATCCCAAGGCTTTTTATACATATATAAAGAGCACAAGTTTAACCAGGGAAAGGGTTGGCCACTCAAGGACAGAGATGGGAATCTATGTGTGGAGCCAGAGGAAATGGGCTTGGTGCTAAATGAGTACTTTGCATCAGTATTCACCAAAGAGAATGACTTGGTGGATGATGAGCCTAGGGAAGGGAGTGCAGATAGTCTCAGTCATCTCATTATCAAAAAGGAGGAGGTGTTGGGTGTCTTGCAAAGCATTAAGGTAGATAAGTCCCCAGGGCCTGATGGGATCTACCCTGGAATACTGAGGGAGGCAAGGGAAGAAATTGCTGGGGCCTTGACAGAAATCTTTGCATCCTCATTGGCTACAGGTGAGGTCCCAGAGGACTGGAGAATAGCCAATGTTGTGCCTTTGTTTAAGAAGGGTTTCAAGGATAATCCAGGAAATTATAGGCCAGTGAGCCTTACGTCAGTGGTTGGGAAATTATTAGAGAGGATTATTCGGGACAGGATTTACTCCCATTTGGAAACAAATAAACTTATTTTAGATTTAGTTTAGTTTAGAGATACAGCACTGAAACAGGCCCTTCGGCCCACCGAGTCTGTGCCGACCATCAACCACCCATTTATACTAATCCTACACTAATCCCATATTCCTACCACATCCCCACCTGTCCCGATATTTCCCTCCCCGCTACCTATACTAGGGGCAATTTACAATGGCCAATTTACCTACCAACCTGCAAGTCTTTTGGCTGTGGGAGGAAACCGGAGCACCCGGAGAAAACCCACGCAGACACAGGGAGAACTTGCAAACTCCACACAAGCAGTACCCAGAATTGAACCCAGGTCGCTGGAGCTGTGAGGCTGCGGTGCTAACCACTGCGCCACTGTGCCGCATGGCGAGAGGCAGCATGGTTTTGTGAAGGGGAGGTCATGTCTTACTAATTTGATTGAGTTTTTTGAGGAAGTGACGAAGATGATTGATGAAGGAAGGGCAGTGGATGTTATCTATATGGACTTTAGTAAAGCCTTTGACAAGGTCCCGCACGGCAGACTGGTACAAAAGGTGAAGTCACACGGGATCAGAGGTGAGCTGGCGATGGATACAGAACTGGCTCGGTCATAGAAGACAGAGGGTATCAGTGGATGGGTGTTTTCTGAATGGAGGAATGTGACTAGTGGTGTTCCGCAGGGATCAGTGCTGGGACCTTTGATGTTTGTAGTATATGTAAATGATTTGGAGGAAAATGTAGCTGGTCTGATTAGTAAGTTTGCGGATGACATCAAGGTTGTTGGAGTTGCGGTTAATGATGAGGATTGTCAGAGGATACAGCAGGATATGGATCGGTTGGAGACTTGGGCGGAGAAATGGCAGATGGATTTTAATCCGGACAAATGTGAGGTAATGCATTTTGGAAGGTCTAATGCAGGTGGGAGGTATACAGTAAATGGCAGAACCCTTAGGAGTATTGACAGGCAGAGAGATCTGGGCGTACAGATCCACAGGTCACTGAAAGTGGCAACGCAGGTGGATAAGGTAGTCAAGAAGGCATACGGCATGCTTGCCTTCATCGGTCGGGGCACAGAGCATAAAAATTGGCAAGTCATGTTGCAGCTGTACAGAACCTTAGTTAGGCCACACTTAGAATATTGCGTGCAATTCTGGTCGCCACACTACCAGAAGGACGTGGAGGCTTTGGAGAGGGTACAGAAGAGGTTTACCAGGATGTTGCCTGGTCTGGAGGGCATTAGCTATGAGGAGAGGTTGGAAAAATTCGGATTGTTTTCACTGGAACGACGGAGGTGGAGGGGCGACATGATAGAGGTTTACAATGTTATGAGCGGCATGGACAGAGTGGATAGTCAGAAGCTTTTTCCCAGGGTGGAAGAGTCAGTTACTAGGCGACATAGGTTTAAGGTGCGAGGGGCAAAGTTTAGAGGGGATGTGCGAGGCAAGTTTTTTACACAGAGGGTGGTGAGTGCCTGGAACTTGCTGCCAGGGGAGGTGGTGGAAGCAGATACGATAGCGACGTTTAACAGACATCTTGACAAATACATGAATAGGAAGGGAATAGAGGGATATGGGCCCCGGAAGTGCAGAAGGTTTTAGATTAGGCAGGCATCAAGATCGGCGCAGGCTTGGAGGGCCGAATGGCCTGTTCCTGTGCTGTACTGTTCTTTGTTCTTTTGAAGCATATGACATTGACGACAAAATGTAACACCTCAGCATTCTTTTCCTAAGATTCAGGTTCAGTTTCTTTGGTCTTAATATGTCCTTCAGTCTGACAAAGCTGATTATCTCAATCCTCCTTTGGATCTCACAATCACATCTCCCATCATCTGTGATAATCTGCCCACGATATGTGAACCTTTTCACTTGTTCCATGATTTGTCCTTTTAACTTCAATTTTCACTTCCAGGTTTAGGTCTTTGCTTATCACCATTGTCTTGGTCTTCTTCACATTCATTCTTCCACACTCCATGCATTCACTTTGTTCACAATTTCCTGTAGTGCCTCTTCTGAATCTGCAATCAGTGCGGTGCCATCAGTGTATCTCAAGTTGCTTGATGTTCAACCCATCAATGTTGTAACCTGGAAGATCATCTACGTCTCTGAAGATAGCTTCAGTGGACAGGTTGAACAGTTTTGGGGACCTAATACATCCCTAACACACTTCTCTTTTGATTGGGAAGTTGTCTGACAAGCTGCTATCAAGTCTCGTTATCAATGATTGATTCCAATATAGATTCTGAATTATCCTGCTATCATTTCTGTCAATTTCCAGTTTGTTTAAGCACTCCATTATTTTCTGCCTTGGAGTAGTGCTAGGCTGACTAAGATTGGGGAGCATCCATGCTCTATATTCCAGGTCAGGTAATTGTCCTCATTTTAATGACAGTAATGCCCAACTGAGACGCTCAGATTAAATTATACGATGAGGTTACTGAGCAGCCAAAACAGGCTGGAATATTAGAGCAACACCATGTCCAGACAGTGGAGAGAAGGCCCGGGAAGAGTCCAATGGAAATGCAAGTATGCCGAGTCTTCAGCTTCTTCGGGAGTTATAAGGCATTATTTCTTTACTTATACTTGCCAATTGTAATAATCATTGTGTAATTTAGGTGCTTGGCTAACAAAATTGTAATCACATCGGATGCTAAGGCAGAAGTCAAAACTTAGCTGCTTGTACAATAGTTTTAATGAAGTTGGTTTTGGTGACTGAAATAAAACTATTTGTTATTTGAGCTAATTTAGTGCACTTGAAAATTAACAGTGAAAGATTTGATAGCACAGAACCTGAGTACTGCTGAAAATAGAGACATTTTGTCAAAGTGATAGATTAATCTTCTTCAATTTGACTTAAGCATAAAATTAACTGCGAATGTATAGCTCTTTTATACATTATGTATTTTATCTTGTTATGCATTTACATGATGTGATTCTGGTGGTATTATTAAGTAAAAGTAGGCAAAGTAGGCAACTTCAATGAAGATTAAATGATTTGTTAATATATCTTACTAATTTTCAAATTCAACGTAATCTTCTACACTTAATCTTTACAAAACCATGCATTTTTATAAATTCACTACCTGAGGAGTCCTTGAGAAGGTCAATTCCTTGAAAGCTTGTATTCTCTGTCACCAATAACTGCAGCAGGTCCAGAATGATGTATCTGGATAAGTTCTCAGCTCTAGGTTTCAAGGTCAAAAGGGAGGAGATACTCAGTACTTCTCACTGCTCTTTGTTGTATTTGAGGGATATTGCCAGGATAAAAGGCAAGGTTTATGTGTTGCAGCTAGTTGAGATCTGCTGGGATCTAAATGTTGGGTGGAGTCTGCGAGAACAATGAGGGTCTGCCTGTGGCTGTGTGTGTTCTGGACTCTGAAGTCCAGGCAGTGCTGATTGGTTAAGATGAGAACTTCAGCTTTGTTAGATTGGCCAAAGCTTATAGATGTTTCAAGAATAACTGAATCAGCAGAAATGGTGGCTTCAGCATCTTAAATTTCCGTTATATAAACAGTTGAATACATAGAAATAGACCTCCATAATGTCAGCCTAAACAAATGAAACATCTGCACTTGGATAAAACAGGGGAATTGTTAAGTTTGAACAGCTACAAAATAATGTTCAATATGCAAACACTAAGCCAAATTTGGCAAGTTACAGTTTTCCAGCAAATAGCATGTTTATGTCATTCCAAATATTCTACTTTTTAATCTCTTAGAAACCTCTCACACCACTTTACAAATGCCTGTCGAACTGTAGTTTGAAAGGTGTTTAACAAAATAGCCCTCCACTGTATTTACTATTCAGTATAGACTGCATCGTGTTAACTTTACTTACTTGCAGCTTGATGATTTCACACGTTAAACTTGCAGACTCCATGAACCATTGGCCGAAGACCCTCACAGAGGTACAGTCATATTGCCGAACATCACACAATCCAGAATTCTCCAACTCTGTGATTTCAGGAAGCTGATCTTTGATGTTAAGATCATAAAATGGGAATCAAATCTCTGCAAAATTTTAAACTTACAAGGATTTACATTTTGTTGTATGAAAGCTTTTTCCAACCGACAAACATCCTGAATATTTTTTTCAAGTACATATCTATTTCATTACTGCTTTCCATCATCAGCAAAGTAGTGGGGGGGGGGGCGGTGTAAGGGAATGGGGGTCATGACAGTGGCCTAATAAGCAGTATGCAACTGTCTTGCTCTTCCCACTCGAACAGATGCCTCCTCTCTGCTCAATATCTCCCCATACTGTGCAGCTCTGTTCACCAATGAGCAGAATGGGGAACAGAACCTGCAGCTTCAGGGATTTACACTACTCAATTATTAATAATTCCACAAAGCTTCAATAGATGTGCTAATGCCTGCAAATGCAATAAGAAAATTTGATAAATTTACAAGTTTAATTTATTTGTGACACAATACTTACCGACTAAAACACTGCAATCATAAGTGCTGAAACCTGAAAAACAGGCACAACCCCACTCAGTACATTCACCATTTGCACTGCAAGAACTGGGACACCTTAGTGCTGACAAGATGTCCTGAGGTACACTGGACAAGTCCCCATTGCTACTTCCATGATAGATCCCAGCTTCCAGAAGTTTCCTTTCACATTCATTCTCTAACAAACTTAGACCTCCACTTGCCCAACTGAGGTCATCCTTAAGCTGAAGATCCAAGATACAAATATCGATAACATCCATTAACCGCCGACCCAGTAATTCTCCACAGGCTCGGCCGATACTGGAATTGGCAACTGTCTGTTGGCATAAATCAAAGGCGTTAGCCTCTGTCAGTCCAGATGGTGTAGGCCAAGAAGGCAAGATCTCTTGATGAAGTTCAGAAGTATGGTCCTCAGGAAAGAAGTAACTAAACCCCTCTAAGTCTGTCTGAGTAAGACTTTGAAAAGGGGATGTTGGTAAGTATTCATAATAATTTTGCCGTTTCCATCTTCTATTGTCAAGATGTCTTTTCTGATAGTAGCTGGTGTCTCTATGCTTGTTCATTCCAATGTGTTCCCTTGAGAGCGCTTGTTTTCTCAGCATGGTGTTCCCTCTAGAATGTACATAGGAGACCCTCGCAAAATGGATGGTTTGATTTAATTTAGTCAGACTGGTATAATGCATATCTGTTAAAGTAGAACTTGCCGACCTGTTTTGAGCATTGCGTCTGCTAATTCCTCTGATCAGCTCAACAGTGCTGATGTACTCTGCTGTAACATCCAGCACTGGTATCAAATTGGAAAATCTTACATTTTCACTGCCCGGACAGGCTGAAGGAACCCCAGAGTGATGAACAGAATCTAGTTTATTAGAAGACTGTTGCAGCATAATTGAGTCAGTACTACAACTACAATAACGTCTTCTTTTGACAATAACAGGTGAAGGTGCTATTTTATCAAATAGACTCTTTCCTGGCATAATTCTGTAAAAGCACAACCAGAAACAACATTACACATTGTTCACAGATCTGGCACACAGTTAAGTTCTTTATAAAGTGAGGATTACATTTTAGTTCACAAAAATACATTTTCAAAGATTTATTGTTTAAACTAAGCCTATGCCATTTTTCATAATCACTCTTTTCCTTAAAGGATAGACTTTTGATTCCAAGTAGATTTACAAAACACTGAAACAACCTAACACAAAACTTTCAATGATTGTTGGTATGTAGCAATCAAAAGGGACTGTAAAAACTAGCGTCAAGTAAATAACCGATTCATCGTTTTGTACCAACACATCTTTTCAATGAATATATTTTTTGACAATGAATATAATCTACATAGCAAAATTGCAATTGCATGGACAGGAATCTGGCCCATCCTTTATAGAATCATCCAATTTTCATTCCACTGAAGTTAATGGAATGAAAATTGGGCAGCTTCCATAACTGCCAAGCAATGCACTCTGCCAGATTATCAACCATCCGGAGCTCAAACATCTGTATTAATCATACCTCCAATTTTCAATGAAACCATCAAGATTGTCAATCTTTTCTTGAATTAAGAGGTCATCTGAATTATGAAAATCATTATTCATATCACCATCAAAAGTGCCACAAAGACCTCTGGTTCTTTGAAAGTCTACACCTGGTGCTCTGAGCGTTAAACTCATTCCCCATTCACTCACATCAGCACGGACGAATGCTCCAGAAGAAAATGTAATCTATATGGAGAAAGAAAATTGCAGTAAATGTTATTACCTTTGTTTGTTTAATTGATCCTAATTACATGATCACTGCAGTACTAGAATGTATCTGCAATTATATTGTAAACAGAACCTATATATTCCCTCTCCAATTTTAATAAGACAACTGTAACATTGGTGAGGAATAGTTTTGCTCTATATAGATGCTACAGTTACAAACATTGATTGAATCTGGAGTCAGGCCCTGACCAGACACTGGGACAAAACAGATGAGGGAGTCTCACTCCAGAGTCATGTCAGGCCTTAACTCAAGGCTTACATGACATGGTGGTGAAGATCTTCAGTCTTGCTCCCTCACAAACGCGGATGTAACAGCTGCTGATGGTCACCATTCATGACCCTCCTAGAGTATCTGGGATGAAGGCTAGGTCACCTAACTTAAATGAATTAGTGAACATCTGCAACATGATGCATCTTGAGTGTCATCTGTGGAGGAAGCAAAAGTGGCACTGGCCAGCTGATCTTTTGGCTATATTGCTGCAGAGAAGTATTTTTATTTATAAGTGACCAATATGAATGAAAATACCCCTATTTCGACTACCTACAAGTTACATTCTTCCTCTACAACTGGAAACTCATAAATGCAGAGTTTACTTGACAAAAATAAGCTTGAATCAGGACTTCTGGAAAAGAACCGACTAGCAGACCTCTGTATCTAGCTCACTTAACCATTCAGCAATTCAGTCTAAACAAAATCAGAAGAAAACAATATGGGGCTCAAATTCCACGCAGGTACTAGCGGTTCACTGATGGAGTTACGGTTTGAGATTGACGGAATCCCTGTGGAATTTCAGTTCCTATTACTGTTGCAAAGTTAAACAGGACAGTGAATTGGCTATATTTAGATTTAAAACCTCGATCATTTGGCAAGTTCCATGCTTGGATCGAGGTTTTGTAATTAAGCGTTATGCTTGGATACATTAAGAGATACAGCAGAAAGGAATGGGAAGTGGTCCAGTATACTAAAGTTGGATCAGAATGGTGCTCATTAATGATCTTAAAATTGGTATATATTGACAAATGTAGTTACTTGATTAATCACAGCAGACTAAATGTGTAAAAGTCAAAACAAAGCATTAATAAGCTTGCACTTATTCAGGGGAATATTCATGGGAATATTGAACATGTGGCAGTAAGTGACCATTTTCATGCCTGCAAGTAAAGTTGATAGAAATTATGTCTAACGGGGGCATAAATAACTGAAGCTCAGACACCTTAGATTATGCATATCATTTGCATGTATGCATCAGTAAAAACACGACAAAGGAAATGGCCCTCCCACATGGACAAGAAACAGTTGGATATAACATTGGTGAAAACTGGTGCTACACAAAGGTGGGGGGGGGGGGGGTGGGGGTGGGATTTAAACCTGCAGCCACCTGCCACTCCACAGCACAGAGGCGATGAACAGAGAGATCCAGCTCGCAGGAGGCAATTACCCCAACATAGGGTATACAGACAAAGGATCAGTTTTCTGGACATGACTGAAAACCAGTGCTTCAGAAGGTTTAGAGTTTTTTGTCAGGTCATTGCTGACATCTGCAGTCTCCTAGTACAAGACCTCCTTTCAAGTGGACCATGCAGGCACACATTTCCTGTGGCAATCAAGGTCACGACAGCTCTGATTTTCAATGCCTCAGGCTCTATTCAGTTATCTGTTGGTGACATTGGCAGTATTTCAAAAAATACTGTGCACAAGTGAATCTCCCAGGCGACTGATGCCATGTTTGTCAGGGCCCTCAATTATGTTCACTTTGCAACTGTTGAGGCCAGTCAGAATGAGAGAGCTTTCAGATTTACTGCAATGGCTGGATTCCCACAGGTGCAGGGAGTCACAGACCACACACAAGGCAATAAATGCATCCTCAGATCAACCAGGAGTATTCGTCCATCAATGTTCAGCTGGTATGTAATCATGGGAAGAACATCATACATGTCTGTGCAAATATTCAGGAAGCTGCCACAATGCCTTCATTCTGTGCCAGTCGAGTCTGCCACAGATATTTGTACCTCCAAGCAGATTCAGCAGTTGGCTCCTTGGAGATGAGGGCTACCGTCTAAGGACTTGGCTGATAACTCCTGTGAGGAGCCCTATCACTGATACAGATGAAAGGTACAACAGAAGCCACATGAGCACAAGAGTCATCATTAAGCAAGCCACTGGGTTCCTGAAGATGCGATCTAGGTGCTGGACAGATCTGTGGAAGCTCTTCAGTATGTATCAGCAAGTCTGTTCTGAATGGTAGTGGTCTGCTGTGCCTTGCACAACATAATGTTTCAGAGAGGACTGGAGCTCCAGGAACAGGAAGGTAAGGAATACTCTGCATCTTCAGACGGGAAAGAGGAGAAACAACAGGAGGAGGAGTAGCAGGAGGAGGCTGATATGGGCAGGGTCCCTACAGCTACTCACCCATCTACCAGAGATGCCTGTGATGAGTTTATACAGGCATGATTTTGTTAACCTTGGGAGTGCGTTCATATGGTACACCAATGCTGAACCCACTGCCCTGCACACCACCCAACACAAAGCATTCACACAATCAATAATCCTTTCATCTCACGGACACCCACTGCTCATCATTTACTCTAGTCATACCATTTTCGTCACGGCTGATGGCCACTTGGCAGGCAGGAGGCAACAACGATCGAGATGACTGGACAAAGGAGACTTGAAATAAAGTTTATGGTGCATAAACAGTAACAATAAAATTCCATATTAACAGACTTTGTTATGAAAGTGCTTCCATTTTTTCATATTTTTTTGAGGATTCGTGTTTGAAAATTGCGGCGATAGATTCATTTGGTACTGAAGAGATTCCGTAGATGGATAAAAAAAAGTCACTGGAAGGACTTGGGGAACTTAGTTTAAAAACAAACCCTTTCTGGATGCCACATGCCTTAAGCTAAATAAACGGCAACAGCCTTGGTGACTAGGGGGAGTTGTTTACAGAGAATTGGCATGTCAAGATTTATGGTGGTCAAGAGTTGTTTTCTTTTTGGATGATTTTTGAGTCAGTTGGGGGTCAGCCTGCTAAGAGAGAAGACACCAGTTCATGCTTTCTCCACCTCTCTTAGAATTTAAGAGAATCCAGTGTGTGATAGCTGAAACCCCTGATGCTACAGTTCTCCTGGAAAGCCTGCCAGGCTAATGCTCGACATTGCCTGAAGAGAACTGCTCCAAAAGATCCTAGTGACAGCCTTCTACACGTATTTGGGACGCCAGACTAAAGGGACAACTGATATCATTCCATATCCTCGCCTTTGCCTTCAAGAATTAGCAAGTATTTGGCCAAAGTATTTGTTTTGTCTTTTACTGTAAAGAGATTTCTGCAGAGAATGCTTCTTTATTTTTAATTTAACCGGTGTGTGTGTGAGTGTTGAGTTCATTTAGAAGAGAAATTTTATATTTTAATCTGTGTGTTAATGCTTTGCAAGTTTACTGAATAAGTCTTGTTTTTTAATAAATTAGTTTTGTTGCTTATTAAAGAAACCTGGTTGGTGGATTTTATTCTGAAATAAAATAGAGTAAAAATTTGGCCATATTGGTAATTGGATACACATTTAAATATACATTGTGACCGGTGGAGAAATGGAAATAGAGAAAGACAGTGCACTCCTCCAGCCTCGGTCTTAATGACTTTTACACACCCAAGTGATTTCCCTTGTGAAACTACAAGTTCTTTCTCTTCCTTTTCTGATTTCTGCTAAGTGATGCTTTCTTTGCATCTTCAGCAGAACTAGAGGTAGGCTACATGTTTCCTGCTCTGTCTGCTCACATGTTCATGGCCAATGTTCTCTGGGTTTTGGAGTGTGTGAGGGTAGCGCTGAAGAATGCCCCACCTGCATCTGGTCGGCCATTGTGATAGGACTCCACATGTACGGCTGAGCAGGGGGAGGAGTAGGAGCATCTTGAACAGAGTCCCCATCTTCCCTCCCAAATTACACCCACACTTCCCTGCTAGCCAAGAGCTGGAGAACACTTTACTGTATTTCAGTGAGGCACTGAATGTCCAAGGTGTGTCTTTCTTCTATCCTATATAAACTGGCAGACTGAGTGTGCAGGCCATTGGTGAGGGCCAGAATGCACTCGGTTACCTCATGCTCAATGCAAGTAACCACTCTTTCCATGAAGGTGGAAATCCCTCTCCAGCTGTGCATGGTGCCTCTGGAAATGGTGACAGAATCTCACACATTTTCTGCTGTTGCTCCAGAATAGTCCTCTTCATCAATGATCCTGACTCTCAGCATCTGCATCCAGCTGAGCAGAGCTTGGATGCTCCTGCACTCTCCAACAGCAACTCTCCAACACCTGCTCCTGCTCACTTGTGACATGTGCGTCACCATGTGACAACCCAATCCAATTACCTGCCTTGGAGTTCCTATTGTGGTGAGTGTCAGAGCTGGTGTAAGGTACATGTGTTGTGTGACAGTGCTTCCTCAGATTGCGCAACTTTCTCTGAGGACTTCTCGGCCTTCTCTTGCACCAGCTCCTGCATGATGCTTGAGGGATCTGTGGGAGATGCAAGACATGAATTAGAGGTGAAAAAAGGAAAGGGGTCAAAGTCATCATTAGAGAGATGATCATATTTCAGTTACTGGTTACATCAAATCAACATGAGTGCTTGTTGTCTGTCATGTGTTTCTGTGACATCTCATGCTATGATCAGGTAGCTGGGAGATCCCCATTTCTCCATTTCCAATGGCCAGACACTCCATCACTCTGCTGATCTCATTACCTCCTCCTCTGCAGTGGTCAAGCTGGTGATTACTGGAAGGCGAACCTCTGATTCTTTGCTTCTTCCAGGTATTGCTCTGTTCTCCTGCATGGAGGGAAAGGAGCGAGCTATCAGGGTGAGAAATGGAATGTTTTGAGAAGATGGAAGGAAAACATTTGTGGTGGGTAACTGTGAGGGATGGATGTGAGATGGCAGTAAGATAACAGTGAGAATCAGTGCTGGCTATTTAGATGGGGATATGAGGAGGTGCCTCCAGAGCGAAGAATGGGTGTTACTGCAAGGTGCGTTGGTCTGAGAAGTGCTATGCAAGGGAAGACTGGAGAAGTCAGAGTGAGGGGGGTGGCACTAGAATGTAGCATGCCACTCACCTTTTCACCTTTCCTGCCCTGATGAAGTCATTGAGCCTCTTGCAGCACTTTATCCATGAGCAAGGCACCACATTCCAGCTGCTCATCTCCTCAGCAACTTTCAGTCATGCCAGTTTGATTTCAGAGGCTGGCCTTTTCCTTCATGCATGAGGAGAATATTTCTTTACAGCCCGCAGCATTACCTCCAGGGATGCCTCTGAGAATTGGGGGTGGGGGGGGGGGGCAGCCTTCCCATATTGAGACTCCAGCAGTACAATTGCTGTGTCCTGACAGTTGTAGCATGTAACCATTCTGCTGCTGCCAATGTTTCTTTAAACAGTGAGGCGTGAACAGTCAGGTGCGGGGGGGAGGAGGGGGGGATGGGGTGGTTGAAAAATGAGGCGCCCCCCCCTGCGGGCTTGGGGTGGGGCCTCCTTCATGGGCAATTTGTGGCCCACGGCGGACGCCCACTGGGAACAATTGTATTCCCGGGACACCCTCCCCCTGGACCGAATTCCCTACACCAGCTGCCGCCCCCCCACTCCCTCACTTCACCGAGGCCTTCCGGACTGGCCCTGGCGACCCCGCCTCACCTACCTCTTCTCCGGGATTCCAGCACTGGGCCTGGGTCTGAGGCCTCTGTAGTACTGGCAGTGGCCACCACTCCCAGTGGCGCTGCTGATACTGCTGGGCTGTCAGCCTTGTGATTAGCCAGCAGCTCTTGGGGGCGGATCCCTATCCTGATAAAGTCTTTAAAGGGACAGGGATCACGTTTCCTTAAACTTTGATCCCAAAAGACCATAGGATCGCTCCAGCGTCTGAAAAAAAGCAAAGGTGGTGTTCCCCCCAACTTTTCGGCCCGGCGCCTGGAGTCCCACTTGCTGCATGAAATCTAGCCCACCTGCTCTGATGGATTGGGAAGCCCAGAAGTGGGATGCTAATGCAGCAGCTGAGTTATAAAGCTATGGCAAAGCCCAATCCAAGATCTTTTAAGTTCCTGATCCGTTGCTAGCCTCCAATGCTATGAGCAGTCAAAAGGTTAAAATTCTGCCCAAAAAATCGGAACTCAAAATGTTGATGTCCCAGCATTATGTTCTGTCTCAGCAAAACCAACGCAGAGTTTTAGCTCTATTGAGTGTAAGTTGGGTATCAAGGTCTGAGCTGAGTCCAAAAGGAAAACCACATCATCAGTGAGAATGGTGATTAAAAACCCCTACCTACCTATATTGCAAATTGAAAAGTGCAAAGACCATCTCAAAACTATGTACAGCAGCTCTAATGTCATTATTTCAGTCCAGTTTCTAATCAATAAATCCACGCCGATGGTCCACTTCCACATATCATTTAAACATATTAGGCTAGAAATTACTATAGGCAATATTAGCAGATAGAAAGTCAAAGCATCAGTATGACATAATTCTGTCATTGATTTGACTAATTAAATTAATGTTAAAATTATATTTTACATCAGAAAAATTACCCAAAATAACAGCAAAAGAATACTTTTAACAAACACTGCTCTTGTTGCAAAGGTGATACATTAGTATTTTATTTAACAATTTACATTGTCCTTGGTGGCATGTGGTATAAGCATGTTTATCTTAAGTCAGCTTGCCGTAGAAATAAATAGACTTATATTTGTAGAAGTTCAAGTTATAGATTAAATGAGAGTTCATTCTTTCAAATTCATGAAATTAATTTATATTGCCATTTAAAGTGGGGGAGGCACAGTGGCGCAGTGGTTAGCCTCACAGCTCCAGCGACCCAGGTTCAGTTCTGGGTACTGCCTGTGCAGAGTTTGCAAGTTCTCCCTGTGACCGCGTGGGTTTCCGCCGGGTGCTCCGGTTTCCTCCCACAGCAGGTTGATAGGTAAATTGGCCATTATAAATTGCCCCCAGTGTAGGTAGGTGGTAGGAGAACTGCGGGGATGTGGTAGGGAATATGGGATTAATGTAGGATTAGTATAAATGGATGGTTGATGGTTGGCACAGACTCAGTGGGCCAAAGGGCCTGTTTCAGTGCTGGATCTCTCTATGACTCTAAAGTAAATAATTTAACACCTGCACAAAACAAAAAAAAAGTCATACAAGGTGTTAAGAATTTGTCTGCTAATGTAAACAACAATAATTTCTTGACTGCTGATTCATTGAACAGAATACAGTACAACAATAACAATATAAGGGAAAATACTTACTGTTACTTTCTTTCCTTGGTAAGATTCAGTGATTTTAACGTTGTTACCAGTAATGGCTTGACTTTTCACAGATAAATGCGGCCTGGTTTCATGTAGCTGTCCGTTACACATATCAAAAGCAATAATGTCCCCTCCTTCTTTAGCCACAAATCCACAGTTACAAGAAGCTGGATAACGAGGGCTCCCACAGTCCCATTGACGGACCTGTACTTCAAAGTCTCGGGCAATACTCTTATACAGCATAAAGGTCCCAGTTTTGTAATTATCATAACGCCTAGGGTTGTAAACAAAATACGCTGCAATGACGGGAAGCAACAGCAAATGCATAAATTTAAATTTACTGAATAATTTGAGATTGAACAAATGCATTATTGGAAACCTGTTGTAGTAATAGTAACATTTTCAACAGTATCTATTCAACACAGGAATTAAATTGCATATGTACTGTATAATGTATACAATACTGTAAGAAATTAATTTAATGAAAGTTAGAGTTTACAGTGCACATTGTTAAGTCAGTACAAATTAGGTTTCACGGTAAGAGATCTTATGGCATTTACCAAGTAAAATATTTAATTTAAAATACTATATAGCAACTTAAGAATATAAAACAAAAAATTCCTGAAGAAAAGTTAATGGTTTGTAATTACATATTTCTATGATATCGGGAGAACACCCCTGTTCTTCTTCAAATAGTGCCATGGGATTTATTATTTCCACCTGAGAGGTCAGAGGGGTTTAATTTCCCATCGAACGATGGCGCCACCAGCAGCAGAACAACCTTAGTACTCCATTGTTGTTATAATTATTTATCGATTTGCTTTAGTTGAAGAAATAAACATTTTCAGTAGTTCTGTAACCAACATAAAATTGGCTAAAGTATTTAACCTTACTTAAATCATTGGTTCATGGAATTTCAAAATGAGGAATAAACCTGAAGAGAGGTAAAGGCCACTTGTTAGAGTGACCTGTATACCTAAAGCAATTTGTAGTAACATTACATATTCTAGCTGGGTTTTAAGGTTTTTCTTTGCATAATATGGATGTCTTATGACAATGCCCATTTCAGAACTAACAAATGTATCACTGAGTCCTATGGTGTTATTTTTTACCTGTTCTCTTTTCTGTTAGTTTCTTAAGTTGTTTACTGGGGACTGACACAGAGCAGGAAGGAATTTCTTGCTTGCAGGAAAGGTGGGGGAAAGAAAAATCACAAGGCAAGTAAAATGACAGCCCGATATTATGTCGGAACCATATTCAGTGCAGGGGTAGGAGTTATTGACAGGAAATCCAGAACGTCCTGCAGTGTTCTTTCCTCTAGATTTACCGCACAACAGCCATCCTGACCGACAGACTAATTATATAGGGCGGGAAAACTGCAACAGAAGGACGCAGTGGAGCAACAGGTAGGGAAAGACTGCTGTTGGGGGTCTAGGTGAGCCAGGAGAGCAGATGATGTTCGGGGGAGGTTCAATCATGAGGGTTAGGAGAGGGAAGACGGTGGTCGAGGAAGGGAGCAGATGGATGTGGGGTGATCCAAACACATGGTGCTGGGGCGGTAGAAGCTACAGACAAATGGCAGGGTGTGGTTTACAGAAAAGCTTGTTGGGCCTAAAGGAAAAATTCCTGCTCCTCCTGGCCCAGAAGCAGTGCTGTTAAGGCACTTAACTGATGGATCCAGCCCTTCTCGTCTCCTTTCACCTGATGGGATTCCCGAGGTCTTGGAATACCAGCTGACAGTAGTTAAAAGTAGAATTACTGTTGAAATGAAGGCACACAACCTCCTTAAAAGGTTTCAATGGCTGACCTGCCTCCTGCAGGTGGACTGAACACCCGCGCCTCGTCCACCTCCATTACAACTGGAAGGGGGAGGGCTTGAGGCTGGTTGTGTTCTTGTTTCAGATTTTTAAAATCTTTAACCTCCCATCTGCACCAAGCCTACTTGTTTTCGGGGGTTAAATTATAACATACCTTACGAACATGGTCCCTGTTGTGCCCTGTTATTGAGTAGCACGTGCAGAAAACTGCAGGGGTACCCACCCATTTTCTCAGACGTGATGAAGTATGTGTCATTAAGTAACTAGAACAGTGAGCAAAACAAGTTGAAAATGGGCAACAAAGCAAATGAAACTATAAAGGTAATTGGAAATTACCTGCCATCAAATGTGATCAGATGTGGATCAGTAAACGAGTAACAATAGGCAGTGGGGACATCTTTCACTATTATCTAAATTTTAAGAAAAAAAATTAAAATAAACAACGGCATCATTTAGTAGAATGGAAGAGCTCCTACTCGTAATCCTGCACACCCAATGAGGAAGCTGTATTAAAAGGTAGCATGCATCAAAGACAAGGCTACAGTATTACAGCTTGAATTTTCCAACACATGCTCCCTGTGATTGCAGCTCCTCACTGGATGCATTATATTGATGTATCTTACAAAATGTATGCACAGGATACTTGTAAAATAAAACAGGAAGGCCTGAAGTTTGGGCTGATTATTCTAGCACTATTCGCCCAAAATCAGCCAAACCAGCACAAAAGATCAAAGAATCTCAAGTGCAAATTAAATCCAGCACAAATTGAGTTTCTGTGATCTTTTGCCTTAGTTTAATGGAAAAACATTGCACTTGAAGCTGGCCCCCAGAATGAATTAATCACCATAGCAGGTTTTCATTAATTGTACCTCCTTCTGGGCCTTCAAAGTGGCTCTCAAAATTAAGCTCTTTTTTGATTTGGTTCTATGGCACTAACAGGCACCTTTTCAAAGCTTTTAAAATTTTTTAAAAATTATTAAAACAGTGACTACTGTACGCGAATGTAATGAGGAAATGGTTTTGTATAGTTTTTACTCCCAGTTTCTAAAATGAAATTGCTCACATGCTGATTAAAAATGTTTATTTTTTGTGATAAACCCATTTTTAGTTGTATTAATGAAACTGCATCAGCTTACCACTCTTGAATATATCAAGGGATATTTTTAATGCAATTTTTTTTTTAAATGACTTTCTAAAATGCTGCCTAGTTGCTTTGGTGGATGGCCAATTTTAAGTTCAGCAATATGCAAATGAGTTTCCACAGTAACTTGAGCAAAACAAACTTCTAAAAACAAGCGTAATTGTTTTTTTTGGATCGCCAATTACACCTAAAGTGGAAGCTCTTGGCCAATTACTAACTTACTGTTTTAAAAAAACTAACAGGAACAAAAACCACTGTAAGTATAACAGTATGTTGTATTGAGACATACAAGGCGAATGTACATACACCTGGTGAGGTCCTGCAGCTTCCACTCCAAAATTACTGTTATTTTTGTAATCTCTACACCTCCATAATATTATTTACACCTACTGCATGTTCTGTAAAAAATAGCTTATATTTTAAAATTCAAATGCTTCTCAAAAAAAAGAAAACAGAAGTCTTGCATTTCTATAAAGCCTTTCATGACCTCAGGATGCCCTAAAGCGCTTTACAGACAATGGGCTGGATGTTATTTTTCCACGGCCGGGAGCGGCTCTAGCGCACGGCGACTCGTTTCCATACGCAGGGTGGTCCGCTCCCCACGTGGCAGGGGCAGGCTCTACGACACTGGCAATGGTGTCAGCTGCCTCTGCACAGGTGCTGGTGCTATTTTTAAAGGGCTGCCTGAGCTACACAGAGAGAAAAAAGTTCAACCCCAGAACCCCCCTGCCCCACTACACTGTACATAAATGTGTGACCCCAACACACCCAATAGACAGAAAATAAATGGTAGCCCTGCTTCCCCCCACCCGCCAAAACAGTTAAATTGAACATTTGACCTCTCTCCCCCGAACTGCTCAAAGTGCAGAGGTCACGCCTTCCCATCACCACCTCCCCACCACTCCCCCCACCACACTAGGGGCTGGATTTTATTATCCCCCAGGCATCGGGGTCCGTGACGGGGAAGGCCTGAAGATGCCTGCAGGGGAGGCCTGCCACAAACCCTGACGCGGGGAGGGCTTGGCTCGATATTACCGGTGGTGGCTAGACCTCGTGGCGGCACCCCTGCCGCTCGGCAACGGGACCCACATTTTACTATTTAAATAAATTTAAATGAATGAATAAATGATACTTACGCCGCCGCTTGCTGTGATATTCGGGCCATTAGCTGGCACTCCCGCGCCTTTGGATCCCCATCCGGGGAAACGAGGCACCACACTGGTGGGAGGAGGGAGGAGGTAAGTTCATCAGTGCAGGGGGGGGGGTGGTGAATCTAATTAATATCATGGGTGTAGGGGATGGTGGGAAGGGTTGGAGTTTAAAGTTTATGTAGTTTGAGGTTGGGAAGATCAGACGGACAAGGTAACTGCTTTGGGCAGGAGAGAGCAAATAATTAATTTAATTGTTATTGGGGGATGGAGAGGGGCAGAAGAAATGTCATTATTTATTTTTATTTACTTTACCTTTAAATATTTATATTTCCCGGTCAGGCTGACAGACCTTTACAAATGGCGTCAGCACCTGCGCACAGGCAGTTGATGCCATTGCCGGGGATGGACAGCCAGCCCTCTCCATGTGATTGTGGAGGGGTGCGGCCCACCCCGACTATTTAAATGAGCTGATGCACGGAAGATTGTGGTGGCTCCGCGACATGTGGCCTGCACAGGCAAACCACTGTTTCTTTCACCTGCCACCGCCATTGGCGGCAGGCACAGAAGATTCAGCCCTAGAAATGCAGAGTTGACCCCGATCCCTCCCCCCCCCAAAAAATCCTCAGTTCCTCCCTTCCCCACGTTGGTGGCGCCAGCTTTCCATGGATGGGAAAGTGAAGGCGCATGAGTGCCGGCCATCCTATGGAGGATTGTGGATAGCCAGTAAGATTGTGGCGAATGTTATGTTAATATAGTCATGTCCTTAAGTTTAAATATTTAAAGTTGGGTCCCATCACTGAGTGTCAGGGTGGGGGGACTGCCAGGAATCCTCGCCGCCACCGGGAAGATCAGGCCTGGCAATCCTGATTGTCAGGCCCCCCTGCCATGGAGCCCGACGTCAGAAGCTCACCAAAATTCAGCCCAATGAAGTAACTTTTGAAGTGTTGTCAGTGCTGTAATGTAGGAAATACAGCAGTCAATTTGCATACACAAAGCTCCAACAAGCAGCAATGTGATAATGACTAGATAATCCTTCTTATTTTAGTAATGTTGATTGAGGGATAAATATTGGCCAGGTCACTCTGGATTGTTGCCCGGCTCTTCTTCAGAATAGTGCTGTGGGATCTGTTATGATCAACTGAGACAGCAGAGAGAGACTCGTTTGAACATCTCATCTAAAAGACACATCACCAACAGTGTAGCACACCCTCAGTACAGCACTGGAGTGTCAACTTCGATTTTTGTGCTCGCGTTTCTAAAATGGGACTTGAACCTACAACCTTCCTACTTAGATGTGAGAGTGCTACTGACTGAACTACAGTTGACAACAGAAACAATTTATATTTATATAGTGCCTTTAACGTAATAAAATAGCCAAGGCACTTCATAGGATTCTAAAACAAAATATGGCACCAAGCCACACAAGGAAATATTATGCTTGATGTTCAAAGGTTTGGTCAAAAGAGCTAGGTCTTAAGGAGTATCTTAAAGGAGGTAAGCAAGGTAGAGCAGCAGAGAGCTGTAGGGAGGGAATTCCAGAACTTAGGTCCTAGGCAACTGAAGGTGCAGCCACCAGTGGTGGAGCAATTAAAAATGGGAATGCTCAAGAGGCCAGAACAAGATGATAGCAGATGTCTCAGAAGGTTGTGGGGCTGGAGGAGATTACAGGGATAGGAAGGGGCAAGGCCATGCAGCGATTTGAGAACAAGGATGAGAATTTTAAAATCAAGGTGTTGCTCGACTGGGAGCCAATCTATGTCAGAAACCACAGGGGTGGTAGATGAATGGGATGTAGTGTGAGTTAGGACACAGGCAACAGAGTTTTGGATGATCTTGCGTTTATGGAGGGTAGAACATGGGAGTTCAGCCGGGAGTGCATTAGAATAGTCAAGTCTAGAGATAAGAATGGCTTTGTTCTTCCCAATATTTAATTGGAGGAAATTTCTGCTCTAGTACTGAATGTCAGATGAGTGGTCTGATACAGTGGAAGGGCTGTGAGAAGTGTTGGTGAGGTAGAGCTGGATATTGTCAGCATCCATGGGAAACAGACATTACGTTTGCGGGTGATGATGCCAATGGGCATCCCCTTTGTAACTACAGCTTGTCATGATATTGGGCTGAATTTGATAGGGGCCTCGACGTCAGGATTTGTGGCCGGGAGGAGCATAAAGATTGCCTCAGATGAGGCCCGCCACTGACCTCGACGGTGGCAGGGCCTGTCCTGATCTTGACGGCGGTGGCAAGGCCTCGTGGCAGCCCCCCACCGCTCAGTGATGGGACCATCATTTAAATATGCAGATTAGTTTACTTACCTGCATTAATGAAGTTCCCGTTGCCTCCTGACGTGCTGCCGCAATCTTCATCCCAGCGGCCGGCACTGCCTTACCTTCGAATCCCTGTCTGGGGAAACGAGGCGCACCACCTATGGGGAGGTAGGAGGAGGGAAGTTTATCAGAGTGGGGGAGTGGGGTGCAGGGTCAAATTTACTTGATTAGTCTAGGGGGTGAAGGGGTAAAGGTAAAAGGTTCTGAACTTTGCAGGGGGTGGTGGGGGAAGGTCATATATTCAAGGTAAGCATTTCGGGGGGGAAGGGCAGGAATAACATGCAATGCTATTGGGTGGGTGGAAGAGGAGCTGGAAAGGTATTTTTAATTATCGTTCATAATTTTAATTTCACTGTTCCTTTAAAAGTTTAGATTGTCATTTAGGGCTCTAAGCCCTTTAAAAATGGCGCCGGTGCCGGACGCCGTTGCCGGGGACGGCTTGCCCACCCCCTCCACATCATCAAGGGGGCAGTCTTCCCTGGCCATGTTAATGAGGCGCTGCATATAAGATAGTGGCAGCTCCGCAGAGTGAAAGCCGCGCTTGCGGACTGCCATCTTTTACAGCCACGGCGACAACATAAAATCCAGCCCATTAGATTTTTTGCATCACTAATAATTGACAAACACGAGGAGTGAGGTAATAGTATTGAATGGACCTTATGTCAAAATGAAAAGGGTGTGGGTTTATTCTGCTATCTTTGTATTAGCATCTGTACATTTTGTAAGAAAGATTTCCAGTTTGTTTTAATGAATCCAATTGTCATTTAATTTCTATTAGCGATCTCATCATCCCTCTATTATAAGAACATAAGAAATAGTAACAGGAGTACACCACATGGCCTGTCGAGCCTGCTCCACCATTCAATATGATCATGACTGATCTTGGGCTTCAACTCCACTTTCCCCTCCACTCCCCATATCCATTGATTCCCTGAGAGACCAATGTCTATGTCAGCCTTAAATATATTCAACAATGGAGCAGCCACTACCCTCTGGGGTAGAGAACTCCAAAGATTCACAACCCTTTGAGTGAAGAAATTTCTCCTCATCTCAGTCCTAAATGTTCATCCCCTTATCCTGAGCCTGTTCCCCCATGTTTTAGATTCAGCCACAAGAAAAAACCTCTCAGTGTCGACTCTATCAAGCCCCTTCAGAATCTTGTACATACGAATATACGAATTAGGCCCCTCAAGCCTCCTCCGCCATTCAGTAAGATCATGGATGATCTGCTTGTAACCTCGATTCCACGTCCCCGCCTACCCACGATAACCTTCCAACCCCTTCCTTATCAAGAATCTATCTACCTCTGCCTTAAAAATATTCAAAGACTCTGCTTCCACCGCCTTTTGAGGAAGAGAGTTCCAAAGATTCACGACCCTCTGAGAGAAAACATTTCTCCTCATCTCTATCTGAAATGGGTGACACCTTATTTTTAAACCGTGACCCCTAGTTCCAAATTCTCCCACAAGGGGAAACATCTTTTCCACATCCACCCTGTCATGACCCCTCAGGATCTTATATGTTTCAATCAAGTCACCGCTAATTTCCAGCAGATACAAGCCAAGCCTGTCCAATTTTTGCTCGGAAGACAACCCGCCCATTCCAGGTATTAGTCTAGTATGCCATCTCCAAACTGCTTCCAATGCATTTACATCCTTCCTTAAACAATGAGACCAATACTGTACACAGTATTCCAGATGTGGTCTCACCAATGCCCTGTATAACTCAAGCATATCCTCCCTACTTTTGTATTCAATTCCCCTCGAAATAAACAATAATATTTATTTGATTTTCTAATTACTTGCTGAACCTGCATACTGACCTTTTACAATTCATACACCAAGACACCCAGATCCTTCTGCATCTCAGAGGTCTGCAATCTCTCACCAGTTACCTGATATGCTTCTTTTTTATTCTTCCTGCCAAAATGGACAATTTCACATTTTCCCACATTATACTCCATTTGCTGGATCCTTGCCCACTCACTTAACCTATCAATATTCCTTTGTAGCCTCCTTATGTCCTCTTCACAACTTGTTTTCCTACCTATCTGTGTCATCAGCAAATTTAGCAACTATACCTTCAGTCCCTTCATCTAAGTCATTTATATCAATTTTAAAAAGTTAAGGCCCCAGCACTGATCCCTGTGGCACACCACTCATTACATCTTGCCAACCAGAAAATTATCCATTTATGCCTACTCTTGGTTTCCTGTTAGCTAGCCAATCTTCTATCCAGGCTAAAATTTTTACACCTTACACCATGAGCTTTTATTTTCCACAATAATCTTGATGTGGCACCTTATCAAATGCCTTCTGGAAATCTAAGTGCAGTACATCCACCAGTTCCCCTTTATCCACAGCACATGTTACTTCTTCAAAGACCTCCAATAAATTGGTTAAACATGATTTCCCTTTCATAAAACCATGTTGACTCTGCCTGATTTCCTTGAATTTTTCTAAGTGTTCTGCTATATCGTCTTTAACAATAGTTTCTAACATTTTCCCTAAGACAGACGTTAACTGACCTGTAGTTTCCTGCTTTCTGTCTCCCTCCCTTTTTGAATAAAGAAGTTACATTAGCTATTTTCCAATCTATTGGAACCTTCCCCAAATCTAGGGAATTTTGGAAAATTAAAACCAATGCATCAACTATCTCACTAGCTACTTCTTTTAAGACCCTAGTATGAAGTCCATCAGGACCTGGAGACTTGTCAGCCCGCAGCTCCAACTCCTTTAGTACCACTTCCCTGGTGATTGTAATTTTCTTGAGTTCCTCCCTCCCTTCCATTTCCTGATTTACAGCTATTTCTCGGATGTTACTTGTACCCTCTATGGTGAAGACTGATGCAAAATACCTGGTCAATTCACCTGCCATCTCCTCATTTTCCATTAATTCCCCAGACTCAATTTCTATAGCACCAACACTCACTTTGCTAACTCTTTTCTTTTTTAAATACTTATGGAAACTCTTAACTATCTGCTTTTATATTTCTAGCTAGATTTCTCTTGTACTCTCATTTTTCCTTCCTTCTCTATCTTTTAGTCATTCTTTGCTTTTTTTATATTCTGTCCAATCTTCTGCCCTGCCACCCATCTTTGTGCAATCATATGCTTTTTCTTTCAGTTTGATACTAACTTTAACTTGTTTAGTTAACCACAGATAGTGAGTCTTCCCCTTGGAATTTTTCTTTCTCGGTGAGATGTATCTATTCTGTGTATTCTGAAATATCCCCTTAAATGTCTGCCACTGCATCTCTATTGACCTATCCCTTAACCTAATTTCCCAGTTCACTTTAGCTAGCTCTGCTTTCATGCCCTCATAATTGTCCTTATTTAAGTTTAAAATATTAGTCTTGTAAGTTTCAATGAGATCACCTTTCATTCTTCTAAACTCCAGAGAATATAGGCCCAATTTACTCAGCCTCTCATCATGGGTCAACCCTCATCGCAGGGACCAATCTAGTGAACCTTTGCTGTACGGCCTCCAACGCAAGTATATCCTTCCTTAAATATAGAGACCAAAACTTCACACAGTGGGCTGGATTTTACCGAGATCCTGACGTCGATCTCCAAGGTGGGGGGCCTGGAAGATCGTTCTGAGGAGAGGTCTGCCACGAATCCTGATGCCGGGAGGGCCGGGTACAATCCTCCCGGCGGCAGTGAGGCTCTGTGGCGTGCCCCCCCACAATGCCGCTGGGTGACGGGACCTGCATCTACATATGTAAATGAATAAATAAAATATACTCACCTTGAATCTTCCAGGCCCGCCGCAATCTTCAGTGTGGTGGCCAGGACTCCCACGCCTTCACTTCCTCCTCTGGGCAAAGAAGGCGTGGCACTGTTGGGGAGTGCAGTGGGGGGGCGGTGAGTTCAGATTTTTAGTGCCAGGGGCAGGGGAACGGGGTCAAATAATCGTAATCAGCATAGGGGTTGGTGGGAAGGGATGAACTTTAAAACAGTCTAGAGACGAAGATCACATTTCAAAAGTAAGTGTTTTGAGGGGAGAAAGGGCAAATTCTTACTGTAATTATTATTGGGGGGGGGCGGGAAAGGGGCATTACAATTTTATTTAGTACATGTTGTGGGGGCTGCCATTTTTCTCGCCCCCCCCAACCCCCCAGCCAGGAGCAGTGGCGAACTCTTAAAATTCAGCCCAGTATTCCAGATGCGGTCTCACCAAAGCCCTGTACAACTGCAACAAGATTTCTTTATTATTGTACTCCAATCCCCTTGCAATAAAGGCCAACATGCCATTTCCTTCCTAATTACTTGCTGTACCTGCATGCTAACTTTCTGTGTTCCTTGTACAAGCACACCCAAGTTTCTTTGAATATCAACATTTACAAGTTTCAGGCCTTTTAATAAATATTCCGCTCTTCTATTCTTACGACCAAAGTGAATAACCTCACACATCTCCAAATTATACTCTATTTGCCACCTTGTTGCCCACTCACTTAACCTGTCTATATCTCTTTTCAGCCTCTCTGTGTCCTCCTCACAGCTTGCATTTACACCTACCTTTGTATCATCAGCAAACATAGATACATTACTCTCTGCCTCTTCGTCTAAGTCATTAATATAGATTGTAAATAGCTAAGGCCTGAGCATTGATCCTTGCGGCACTCCGCCTGCCAACTTGAAAATGCCTCATTTATGCCTACTCTTTGCTTCCTGTCTGTTAGCAATCCTGTATCCATGCTAATATATTACCTCCAACTCCATGAACTCATATCTTGCCTATTAACCTTTTGTGTTTTTTTTAATTCATTCATGGGATGTGGGCGTCGCTGGCCAGGCCAGCATTTATTGCCCATCCCCAATTGCCCTAACTGAGTGGCTTGCAGGCCATTTCAGAGGGCATGTAAGAGTCAACCACATTGCTGTGGGTCTGGAGTCACATGCAGGCCAGACCAGGTAAGGACAGCAGATTTCCTTCCCTAAAGGACATTAGTGAACCAGATGGGTTTTTACAACAATCAACAATGGTTTCATGGCCATCATAAAACTAGCTTTTAATTCCAGATTTATTAATTGAATTCAAATTCCACCTTCTGCTGTGGTGGGATTCGAACCCATGTCCCCAGAGAAATACCCTGGGTCTCTGGGTTACTAGTCCAGTGATAATACCACCACGCCACCGTCTACCCTACCTTTTGTGCGGCACCTTCTCAAATGCCTTTGGAAATCCAGGTATATTACACCTACTGGTTTCCCTTTATCTACACTACTAGTTACATCCCCAAAAAACAGTAATAAATTTTTCAAACAAGATTTACCTTTCATAAAACTATGTTGACTTTCCCTGATCATATTATGATTTTCTAAGTGCATTGTTAAGACTTAGCTAATAATAGGTTCCAGCATTTTCCTTACAAATGATGTTAGGCTAACTGGCCTATAGTCCCCTGTTTTCTCTCTGCTTCCTTTTTTGAATAACGGTGTTACATTTCCTAACTTCCAACCTGCTGGGACCGTTCCAGAATCCAGGGAATTTTGGAAAATCACAGCCAATGCATCCAGTGTCTCTGCAGCTAGCTCTTTTAGAACCCCAGCATACAGGCCATCGGATCCTGGGGATTTTTCAGAATTTGGTCCCTTAAGGTTCTCCAATACTTTTTCTCTACTGATATTAATTACCTTAATTTTCTCACTCTTTTTAGCCCCTAGGTCACCCTCTATTTCTGGTATGCAACTTGTGTCCTCTATTGTAAAGACAGACACAAAAATACCTCTTCAATGTCTCTGCCATTTCCTCATTCCCCATAATAATTTCTCCTTTCTCTGCTTCCAGGGACCAACATTTACCTTAGCTATTCGCTTCCTTTTTATATACTTGTTAAAGCTCTTACAATCTGTTTTAATATTCCTAGCTAGTTTACTCTTGTATTCTGTTTTTTCCCATTTTATCAATTTTTCAGTGGTCCTTTGCTGATTTCTAAAACACTCTCAGTTCTCAGACTTGTTACTATTCTTTGCAACATTATAAGCCTCTGCTTTTAATCTAATACTATCCTTAACTTCCTGAGCAAACCATGGATGGATCTTTCTTGCTGAGTTTTTATTTTTCAATGAAATGTATTTTTGTTGAACATTTTGAATTGTTTCTTGAAAGGTTCCCAACTATTTATTTATTGCCACACCTTTTAGTCTACTTACTCAATCAACCTCAGCCAATTCTCTCCTCATATCTATGTTACTGGCTTTGTTTAAGTTTAAGATTCTTGTTTGTGATTGGAATATGTCGCTTTCAAACTTAACATCGAATTCAATTGCATTATGATCACTTTCCCAGTAGATCTTTAACTATGAGATTGCTAATGAACCTTGACTCATACACAATACTAGATCTAAAATAGCTTTTTCTCTAGTTGGTTCCACATTGTATTGCTCCAGAAAATCGTCACGAAAACATTCCACAAACTCAACTTCTAGACTGCCCTTGCCAATTTGATTGGTCGAGTCTATATGAAGATTAAAGTCCTGCACAATTATTACATTGCTTCTGTTGCAAGCTCCAATAATTTCTTGTTTAATGCACTGTCCAATGGTATATTTACTGTTTGGGCGCCTACATAACTACTTCTGACTCTTGCTATTACTAATCTCCACCCACTGTTATTTTTGTTAAATATCTTTTGAGGAATCATATTTAAATTGTGGAAATGGATTCATTTTGGAAGGCTGAAGATTTCATAGATGCTGGACTTTGTTTTTTTTGTTGAAAGTTCACTGAAAGGACACTTGAGATATGTTTGAAAACAACCTTTACTGGATATCACATGCCTTAAGATAAACAAATAACAGAAACCTTGGCGACTTGGGGAAGGTGTTTACAAGAGAAGTGACATGTCAGATTTATGATGGTCAGGAGGTCGCTTTTGAGATATTGTTTTGACCTTCTGATTGGGTTGTGGACTGTTTTGAGTTAGTTGGCGGTCAGCCTGCCAAGACAGAAACACCCAGCTCATCTCCTCCTTCACTTCTCAGAAAAGCCCTGAGAGTTCAGTGTGTGTGAGAGCGACAACCCCTGATGCCGCACTTCTCCTGACAAGCTGGAAAAACCTGCCAGATTAATCCTCGACACAACCTGAAAAGAACTGCACCAGAAAAAATCTCAGTGACCCATCTACGTGTTTTCAGACGCCAGACTGTATGCCATTTTGGGACACAACATATCTCATCCGTTTCCTTCAAGAATTAACAGGTATTTGGCCAAGTATTCTTTTTTTGTCTTTTTTTTGTAAAAGGGCCCTGCAGAGAAAATGTCTTTATTTTTCTTTAACCAGCGTGTGTGAGTGTATGCGTGGGGGGTATTTATAAAGGGAACTTTCATATTTCAATCTGTGTGTTATGTTTTGCATCGTTACTGGCTAAGCCTTGTTTTGTAATAAACTGATAATTTTGTTATTAAAGAAACCTGGTTGGTGTATTTTATTCTGGGTAGAGTATATGATTGACCGTACAGGTAACTGGGTAAACATTTAAATATATGTTGTCACCAGTGGAGAAGTAGCCGTAACACCATACTGATTCTATTCCCTGATCTTCTGAGCCAAGGTCTTTTGTCACTAATGGCCTTATGTTGTCCTTTACTATCAAGGCTACCCCTACTCCTTTGCCATTCTGTCTGTCTTTTTAAAATATTGTGTACCCTGGAATATTTATTTCCCAACCTTGGTCACCTTGGAACCATGTCTCTGTACTCCAATTAGATCTGAAGCATTTATTTCCATTTGCAGCACTAGTTCATCTACCTTATTGTGGATGCTTCATGCATTCAAATAAAAAGACTTTGATTTTATTTCTTTACTGCTATTCCTTGCATGGACCTTACTCACTGGTGTACAATTACTGTTAAACTCTCTGTCCTTTCCTGTCTCACTCTACTTGTCTTTACCAACATTGCTGGACTGTTCTATTGCCTTGACATTTTCTTTGGATTTCTAAATCTACCTTCAACTGAATCCTCACCAACCCCGCTATCCAAAGCCTTCGTGCCATACCCAGTAAAGGCATGCCCTATTCATAACTTTACACATGGACCGTATTCAGCATAGAATCTTCTGGAACTGAATTTTCCTTTTTTTCAAAATGAACGACAATGGTAATTAAAAGGCTACATAAGATGGCTGCTGAGGGTCAGATGACGTTTGCAATTTCCACCCAGACTCAGAAGTATCTCAACCATTTGGAAAGTTCCTAATTGAATGACCACGGGTGAAGTGCCTCCCTGGAATGGACATATCAAGATGATACCCTTTGTGGAATCTCCACCTCCTATTGTTTGTGGTCTTACCCAAACTCAATGTCTATGGGCTCCTAGACTCACTGGGCTGAATTTTACCAGCCCCTTGGCATCGGGGGTTGTGGCGGGGGGGGGGCCCATAAAATACTCGTGGAAGCGGCTTGCCACGACTCCAGACGTCGAGAAGGCCCCGCCACATTTTCCCGGCGGTGGCGAGGCATTGGTGCGGCCCCTGCGCCACTTGGCGGCGAGGCCTTCACTTAAATATTAAAATTAATTAAAATCAAATGCTTAATAACTGACCTGGTCCCGGTGGCCGTCCCATGCCGATTTTACAGCCACTAGCCGCAACTCGTGCGCCTTCGAAACTCCATACAGAGTTCTAAGGCGAGACACTGGTGGGAGGGGCGAGGAGTGAAATTATCAGGACTGGTGGGGGAATGGAGAAAACCCTTTTTATTGGTTGTGAAGATGTTGGGAAAGGGTTGAGGGTCAAATGTTCTGAAGGTGGGGGGGGTTAAAGTTCATTATTTTACAAATTGTTTTTTCGGTGGGTATTGGTTATTTTATTAATTGATAACTCAATGGGGGGGTTGGAAAGGTGATTGGAAGTGTTTCTGACATTTTCTTTGTTACATCTGGGTGTCAGCGCCTTTAAAAATTTTAATGAACCAGAAGGGCTCGAAGCCCTTTAAAAATGGCGCCAGCGCGTGTGAGGTGGCGCTGGACGCCATTGCCAGGGATGCAGCGGCTGCCCCTTCTATGTCATCAGGGGCAGCCGCTCCGCCCCCTCCATTTAAATGAGCCCCCGTGCAAAATGTCGCGGGGGTTCAGCGGCGGCACTGCCGTGTCGGAAGGCCGCCGAGTTCCAAGCGCACCGCCGCGATGTGTGGCACACTAATAAAATTCAGCCCACTGTCTCTGAGCTCAAAACTTGGCAAAGAGATCTGTAAGAAACCAGCTAAATTATAAGTTGAGGTGTATGGCCACATCCATCCCCCAAATCATGCTGGGTGGACAATAGAAGCATTGACTGAAACTACTCATAGATAATGGATATTATTACCCAAAGCAACAGGGAGAAATTAGTCAGTCTGCAAACAACAGCTGCAGAGACACCAACAAAGACAAAACAAATATGCCTTAAAATTGGAGACTACAACACCTTAAGGTCTCCAAGCCTATTCTTTTTCAAGTCCACCAGTACAAAAAACTGACCTCCAGTAATAAGGCTACAAGCAACTAACTTTGTGACCTGCTGAAAATTCACCTCTTTGAAAGAATCCTTCAATGATTTTGATATACCATGGCTATGAATCCACCTAACGACAGTGAAAACGCCTTCTTCATAGGCCTGCAACGCGTGCCTTTTCCACAGAAGGAGGCAAAATCACATGACTTATGAACTAGTCCTTTGTTTGTAATGGGTAAAAGTGCACTATCCTCTTTAATGGATTTCTTTCTCGAGTGTGTTTGTGTGAGTGGTGACTGTGTGATATAACCTTAGACTTTTGGAATGAGCATGTAAATAAAAATAATCCTCTTTATTTAAAGTAAGGAAATCACGCTACTGGTTATTCAAATTGGTGACACACTCAGGGGTTAAGAAACACACACATCGTCCTTGTCAAAAACACAGTGATTACGGACAGGAAACGGAAGGGAACTAGGGTTTCAGTTCTCTCTCAATTCCGTCCGTAACATTTAGTAATATGATTCACCAGGATACTGGTCTCAGCCTGGTTTAAGTGGAGCCCATCCCCACAGAACAGCTCCCTCTTTCCTGAGTACCGGTGCTAGTGCAGCAAGAGTCGAAACCCCTTCTTCCTACACCACTTTTTGAGTCACCGGGAAAATGCGGCGGGGCCTTCTCGACGTCGGGAGTCGTGGCGAGCCGCTTCCACGAGTCTCTAATCCAATTGGTGTGTGGCTCAGGTAACAATCCAGAGATGATTACCTTTGATGTTTTGTATTTTAATTTTGACCCTAACTCCTCAAACTCTCTTTGTAGAACACCATTCCTCATTCTACCGAGTATTATGACCAAGGCGGGAATAATGCACTATCAATTCAGTCCCATTACTCCACAGGTCACAGCATATTATTAAAGTTTCCCACTGACTGGAAATTAGCCAAATTAAATACTTTATTAACCCCCAGAATAAAACACACCAAACCAGGCATCTTAAGCAAAAACAAATTACCTATTTATTTCTAAACTAAATCTTAACCAACACTGAGATAAATCTATGTCTGAAAAGACTTTAACTTCTTATTCCTCCTAACCCTCATGCACACACACATACATTCAAAAACCAACAGTTCAAAAAATGATGTTTTAAATTCAAGCTGTTCTTAGGAATAATAAAACAACTGCGTTGTAAATCCTGGTTTGTGACTTTCCCGGATCAGTGAGGTGTCCTAGAGTCGAATAGTCCGATGCCACTCGAAATCTCTAGGCGAGTTGATGAACAGTCTGTAATGGATAGGCGTTCAAAGCACTTCGGCTGCAGTAGACGTCACACAGATCTTTCAACAAGGAGTATAACAACAGGTCTATTTTGACTTTGAACTCGCAATCTATCAGTAGAAACTTTACTGAGAATTCCAGAACTCTCAGAAACACAAAAGACAACAGAAAGTCACTCCTGAGGTAGAGACTTCTGAGAGACAGGGGTAAAAAGGAATTTGCCACCTCCAATAATGCAAAGATTCCTTTCCAGGGTTTTATTCCTCTTTAGGCGAAACACAATCTGTAGGCCAATGTAGATTTTCATGCTGAGAGAGACAAATTCTTCTTTCAAGGAGAACATGCTTCACTGGTCTGCCAGATCAAACCAGTTCCAGCCAGACTTTGCACACAGTCAAACTGATACAATACGGCATATAACCGCATCTCTCTTGCTGTTGCTTAGTAACAGGCTTATAGCTCGCACACACTGTTCCCAGAGAATATAAAAACTTCTCTCAGTCTTAACGGCACACAGACTCCCTTTAGTTTTTAAACAGAGAGAAAAAAACACTTCCATGATACCTCCGCCCTTGGCGAAATGAAACACCATTCTTAAAATGCATTTCATTACAATCCAAAACAGAAACTGAAAAACACTCTAAACATATTTTCACATTCATGCCCCTATTCACTCTGCTGGTAATTAATAGAATTTTTCTTTGTACCATCGTTATTTATGTAACTTAACAGGGTTAAATTCATGACAAAGCATCAGCGATAACATTACTTTTCCCCGAAATATGTACAATCTTCAAATGATAAGGCTGCAACAATAAACTCCATCTGAATATTCTAGCATTTTGGCTTTTAAATTTTTCCACAAACGTTAATGGGTTATGGTCAATGTATATTTGCGTTTATAGTCTTGGCGGACATATACTTCCAAATGTTTAAGGGCCAGCAAAGGTCCTAATGTTTCTTTTTCCACAGTGGAATACTTTTTTGGTGGTGATTTAGTATTCATGAAAAGTACCCTACTGGTTTTTCTATGCCTGATTCGTCATCCTGCAATAGAACTGCACCAACCCCCAGGTCATTCACATCAAGAGCTATCTTGAAGAATTTAGCAAAATTTGAAGCAGCCAACACTGGTTCATTAGTTTAGATTACCTTTAGCTTTTCAAAAGCTGCCTGGTATTCATCTGACCATAATACTTTGGTTTTCTTTTTTTGTAGCAAATCGGTTAATGGAGCAGCTACAGCAGTAAAATTCCATACAAACTTCCTGTAGAAACCACACATTCCTAAAAACCTTGTGATTTCACGTTTAGTTTTAGGAATAGGGAACTCTACTAAGGCCTGTACTGCTTGCCGTTCTTGGCAATAATTGTTCTTGCCCTACTATGTGTCCGAGTTAAGTTATGTTTGCTGTTCCGAATTTGCATTTTGCCAGATTTACCACCAAGTCCACTGCTTGCAGTTTTTTAAACAGAGTTTTTAAGCTGGTTTAAGTGTTCTTTCCAGGTGTGACTGCATATTAGTACATCATTGAGATACATTATACAATTGGGAACACTGGCTATCACCTGATTCATTAATCTTTGAAAAGTAGCTGGGGCATTATTTTAGCCCGAATGGCATCACCCAGTACTGATAAAGACCGCCTGGTGTGACAAAAGCTGATTACCTCGAGGAATCAAAGGAACTTGCCAGTTTCTCCTGGAACAAGTCGATCTTTGTAAGAAACCTAGCACTGTCCACACTGTCAATACAGTCTTCTAAGCAAGGAATTGGGTAGGAGTCTGCCTTCATTACTGTATTGACTTTTCTGTAGGCTATGCAAAGTTGGGTTGAGCCGTCATGTTTAGGCACTAAGACTAGTGATGAACTCCAGCTGCTTTGACTAGGTTCAATTAAGTTGTTTTCCAGCAGGTATTGGATTTCTGCTTTTACTTGGGCCTGTTTGTCTGGACTTAAACAGTAAGGATGTTGTTTTAAAGGAAAGGATTCCCCTACATCTACATCTTGTGTGGCTAAGGTTGTACATCCTGGATTATCCCTACAGACTCTTTGAAATATTCTGAAAAGCCTGGTTAGGTCTTAACATTGTTTTGCATTGAAGTATAAAAGCAAGTTGTCCAATTTTCCTAGCCATTCTGTATTCGCTAGTCGGATAGTTGGAGGTTCAATCTGAGAATTGTCTAGGCCTCCTTCTGCCTCATCCTCACTATCCTTTTCCTTCCCAATAATCCCCATTACCTGACATACCTGTACTGGCTTATCCTCCTCCCTGTGATAATATGGCTTTAACATATTGCTATGACACAAATGATTATTCTTCAGGCGATCAAGGGTGTCAATCAAGTAATCTACCTTACCCACTCTTTTAATCACTTTATATGGGCCATTGAACGATGCTTTTAATTGTTCACCCTGTAACAGTTACAATACCAATACTTCATCCCCTGGTTGCAAATTGTGGGTCTTTGCATTCTTGTCTGCCCATTTCTTCATATTGGCTTGGGATATTTTAAGGTGTTCCTGAGCCACACCACAAGTTTCACTGAGCCTTTCCCAGAACACAGATACATAGTTTAGTATCGAAGATTCATTCCTTTGTGCTAAGAATCTGACTTTGATGAGTTTTAGAGGACCTCTTACTTCATGCCTGTAAACCAAATCGAAAGGACTAAAACCCGTGGACTGCTTCAGTAAATCTCTAGTGGCAAATAAAAGAAAATGCAGCCCTTTATCCCAGTCATGCAGATATTCGTGATAGTATTATCCAATCACTATTTTGAGACTTTGATAGTACCTCTCTAAAGCTCCATGTCTGTGGGTGATATGCTGAAGATTTCAACTGTCTGATACCTAAATTGTCCATGACTTCTTGAAATATCTTAGACATGAAATTAGAACCTTGATCTGATTGAACTTCAAGTGGTAATCCATATCTCAAAGAATTGGGTTAACCTTTCTACAACTATTTTAGCAGTAATTGTCCTCAAAGGAATGGCCTCTGGAAATTGAGTAGCCAGATCCATCATATTAAGTATGTATTGATGTCCCGCTTTTGTTTTTTGGAAAGAGTCCTACACAGTCTACCAATACCTTGGTAAATGATTCCTGGTATAGGAACTAGTGGTGCCGGTTTTATGGTATGCGATTTTCCAACCATTTGGTATGGATGGCATGTCCTACAAAATTGCCTCACGTCCTTTGTAAGGCCTGGGCAGTGATAATGTTGACTTATACATGATCTAGTCTTCCAAATCTCCCTATGTCATGCAAAAAGAATGTCATGTGCTAACCGTTATAATTTCTGGGAATATTTAGGTGGTACCACTATCTGTTTAACAACTGTACAGTCTTCATCCACAGGTCTATGAAGTAGTCTCCATTTCCTCCTCAAAACCCCGTCTTCAATATAATAGCCTTCTGGAACTCCTTTCGCCTCAGCTTCTGTCAGAGTCGACTGTGCTATTCTGTATAACTCTGTATCAGCTTGCTATGCTGCAAATATAGATCGGTTAAACATCTCATTTGGATTATCTAAATCCCCAAATAACGTTTCAAATACTCGACTATCTGTTTGTGATGCCAACTTTACCTCCGACAATGGATCCTGATTAGTATTACTCGGGTTACTACACACGCAGGAAATATTCCTGGAACTTGTTCCGTTTGTTCCGTTTCTTTAATTTCACTTGGTTTCTCTGTAATTATAGGACAAACTAAGGACAAACTGACTCATGGCCCTCCTGCCTTGGGCGCTATGGCGTTGGAAGGATGAATGAGAACGGGCAGAGACTGCTTGAGTTGTGTACCTATCATAACCTCTGCATCACCAACTCGTTCTTTCACACTAAACCCTGTCACCAGGTTTCATGGAGGCACCCAAGATCACGTCGTTGGCACCAGCTAGACCTCATTGTCACAAGGCGAGCCGCCTTAAACAGTGTTCAAATCACACGCAGCTTCCACAGTGCGGACTGCGACACCGACCACTCCCTGGTGTGCAGCAAGGTTAGACTCAGACCAAAGAAGTTGCATCATTCCAAGCAGAAGGGCCACCCGCGCATCAACACGAGCAGAATTTCTCACCCACAGCTGTTACAAAAATTTCTAAATTCACTTGTAACAGCCCTTCAAAACACTCCCACAGGGGATGCTGAGACCAAGTGGGCCCACATCAGAGACGCCATCTATGAGTCAGCTTTGACCACCTACGGCAAAAGTGCGAAGAGAAATGCAGACTGGTTTCAATCTCATAATGAAGAGCTGGAACCTGTCATAGCCGCTAAGCGCATTGCACTTTTGAACTACAAGAAAGCCCCCAGCGATTTAACATCCGCAGCACTTAAAGCAGCCAGAAGTACTGCACAAAGAACAGCTAGGCGTTGCGCAAACGACTACTGGCAACACCTATGCAGTCATATTCTGCTGGCCTCAGACACCGGAAACATCAGAGGAATGTATGATGGCATGAAGAGAGCTCTTGGGCCAACCATCAAGAAGATCACCCCCCTCAAATCTAAATCGGGGGACATAATCACTGACCAACGCAAACAGATGGACCGCTGGGTTGAGCACTACCTAGAACTGTACTCCAGGGAGAATGCTGTCACTGAGACTGCCCTCAATGCAGCCCAGCCTCTACCAGTCATGGATGAGCTGGACATACAGCCAACCAAATCGGAACTCAGTGATGCCATTGATTCCCTAGCCAGCGGAAAAGCCCCTGGGAAGGACAGCATTACCCCTGAAATAATCAAGAGTGCCAAGCCTGCTATACTCTCAGCACTACATGAACTGCTATGCCTGTGCTGGGACGAGGGAGCAGTACCCCAGGACATGCGCGATGCCAACATCATCACCCTCTATAAAAACAAAGGTGACCGCGGTGACTGCAACAACTACTGTGGAATCTCCCTGCTCAGCATAGTGGGGAAAGTCTTTGCTCGAGTCGCTCTGAACAGGCTCCAGAAGCTGGCCGAGCGCGTCTACCC
Source organism: Heterodontus francisci (assembly GCF_036365525.1). Taxonomy (NCBI): domain Eukaryota; kingdom Metazoa; phylum Chordata; class Chondrichthyes; order Heterodontiformes; family Heterodontidae; genus Heterodontus; species Heterodontus francisci. Next base: position 108,010,778 of record NC_090372.1, on the reverse strand, counting down.
TGAGGCACAGTGTGGCTTTCGTGCAGAGAGATCGACTATTGACATGCTGTTCTCCCTTCGTCAGATACAGGAGAAATGCCGTGAACAACAGATGCCTCTCTACATTGCTTTCATTGATCTCACCAAAGCCTTTGACCTCGTCAGCAGACGTGGTCTCTTCAGACTACTAGAAAAGATCGGATGTCCACCAAAGCTACTAAGTATCATCACCTCATTCCATGACAATATGAAAGGCACAATTCAACATGGTGGCTCCTCATCAGAGCCCTTTCCTATCCTGAGTGGTGTGAAACAGGGCTGTGTTCTCGCACCCACACTTTTTGGGATTTTCTTCTCCCTGCTGCTTTCACATGCGTTCAAATCCTCTGAAGAAGGAATTTTCCTCCACACAAGATCAGGGGGCAGGTTGTTCAACCTTGCCCGTCTAAGAGCGAAGTCCAAAGTACGGAAAGTCCTCATCAGAGAACTCCTCTTTGCTGACGATGCTGCTTTAACATCTCACACTGAAGAATGCCTGCAGAGTCTCATCGACAGGTTTGCGTCTGCCTGCAATGAATTTGGCCTAACCATCAGCCTCAAGAAAACGAACATCATGGGGCAGGATGTCAGAAATGCTCCATCCATCAATATTGGCGACCACGCTCTGGAAGTGGTTCAAGAGTTCACCTACCTAGGCTCAACTATCACCAGTAACCTGTCTCTAGATGCAGAAATCAACAAGCGCATGGGTAAGGCTTCCACTGCTATGTCCAGACTGGCCAAGAGAGTGTGGGAAAATGGCGCACTGACACGGAACACAAAAGTCCGAGTGTATCAGGCCTGTGTCCTCAGTACCTTGCTCTACGGCAGCGAGGCCTGGACAACGTATGCCAGCCAAGAGCGACGTCTCAATTCATTCCATCTTCGCTGCCTTCGGAGAATACTTGGCATCAGGTGGCAGGACTATATCTCCAACACAGAAGTCCTTGAAGCGGCCAACACCCCCAGCTTATACACACTACTGAGTCAGCGGCGCTTGAGATGGCTTGGCCATGTGAGCCGCATGGAAGATGGCAGGATCCCCAAAGACACATTGTACAGCGAGCTCGCCACTGGTATCAGACCCACCAGCCGTCCATGTCTCCGTTATAAAGACGTCTGCAAACGCGACATGAAATCGTGAGACATTGATCACAAGTCGTGGGAGTCAGTTGCCAGCATTCGCCAGAGCTGGCGGGCAGCCATAAAGACAGGGCTAAATTGTGGCGAGTCGAAGAGACTTAGTAGTTGGCAGGAAAAAAGACAGAGGCGCAAGGGGAGAGCCAACTGTGCAACAGCCCCAACAAACAAATTTCTCTGCAGCACCTGTGGAAGAGCCTGTCACTCCAGAATTGGCCTTTATAGCCACTCCAGGCGCTGCTTCACAAACCACTGACCACCTCCAGGCGCGTATCCATTGTCTCTCGAGATAAGGAGGCCCAAAAGAATAGGACAAACTGGTATATTTGATCCAGCCAAATAATTTCCTAGGAGTAGATCAATTCCCTCTACTGGAAAACTCTCGACAACTCCTGCAGATACCATTCCACATATTAGGTCACTCTCTAGTCGCACTTTATATCAAGGTATGGGTATATCCGCCCCACCAATTCCATTCACTAAAACTTTAGCGTTCAGGGCGCTCTCCAGTGGAAACGTTATACCTTTCTCAGGAGAAGTGTTTGGGTTGCTCCTGTATCCCTGAGTATAACGACAGCTTTTCCTGCCTCATTTAAAGGATATGGTGTTATTTTTCCCTTGGACAAGAACTCATTATCACTTTCGGGTCATCTTATTTTTAACCTCTACACTCATTTTAGTTTTTGTGTCTGGTTTTACAGCTGCCATTAAAGCTACAGCCTGGTCTGCTATATTCTCAGTCAGAGCTCTTTTCTCTGCATTAGCTTTGTGAACCCCAACAGGTCCTATGGGTTTACCTCACAATTTCCAGCATTCTGAACGAAGCTGACCCATCTTGTGGCAACGATAACACTTCAGCTTGCAGACCTCACTTCTACCCTCAGCACCTACCTTTCTGGCCTGAGGAGGTGACCCTGGGGCATTCCCAGCTGCTCCTTTTTGTTCCTGGCTACTTGCCTTCCTTTCAGTCTCCCATTTCTATCCTTCGCAGGTTTATGGGGGTGACGGACAAAAGGCTTTGGCTTATTCACAAGCTCAAAGTCATCAGCAATTTCCGCTGCTTGCCTAACTTTTAAAACTTTCAGGTTATCTACATGAGTCCCCACTACTGAATGGATTACATTTTTAAACTCTTCCAAGAGAATCAATTCTCTAAGATTCACATATGTGGTTTCCATCTTTAATGCCCGTATCCAAACGGTCAAAATTAATTTGCTTTACCCTCTCAAATTCTACATAAGTCTGCCCAGCCAATCTCTGTAAGTTCTGAAACTTCTGACGGTAAGCTTCAGGGACTAACTCATATGCTGCAAGAATAACTTTTTTTGCCATTTCATAATCTGTAGAAGCCTCGTCAGGAAATATGGCATAAACTCATGAGCTCTGCCCATAAACTTGCTTTGCATAAGCAGTGTCTAGCTTTCCTTTGGCCACTTCATTTATTTGGCTATTTTTCAAAGGATATGAAAAATGCCTCTATGTCCCTTTCCTCAAACTTAGGAAGAGCGTGTAGAATTTAAACAGCTTTTTGCTGGGTCCTGGGTTGAATTCAGATTATTCCTGACCAGAACTTTCCCTGGATTCAAGCCTACCTCCTTGTCTTAGTTCCATCTCTTTTAACTTAAATTCACACTCTTCTCTTTCACTTTCTCTCTGAAGTGTTCTCTCTTTCTCCCTTTCCTCTTTTTCCAATTCTAGTTTTCTTAGTGCTATTTCTTTCTCCTGTTGAAGCCTACATTTTTCCATTTCTAACTGAATCACAGCCACTTCCACTGCATCACCCTCTGACTTGCTATCATCTTGTTCCTCGTATTCTTCTTCTTCTGTTAATTTTAAATGTTGGACTATTACATCAAATATGTCTGCTTTTTTAGCACCTGATTTCAACTCTAATCCCAATTTTGCTGCCAAATCTTTTAGTTTATTCTTAATTAAAGTTGTCAAGTCACTGAAGGACACATTCTCTTTTCCCAGAAACTCTGCAGCCACTGCTAATGTCATTCTGAAGATACAGCCTTTTCCCTATTCAAGAAACCTGGTTCTTTTTTTTCTTTCAAATTATTACGCCCCTTATAATTCATGTAATTGGCATAGGATTTGGATCCCGGACAATCAAGCCCCAACTAATATGTTACGAATGAGGCAGGAGTAATGCACTGTCAATTCAGTCCCATTACTCCACAGGTCACAGCATATTATTAAAGTTTCCTACCTACTGGAAATTAGCCAAATTAAATACTTTATTAACCCCCAGAATAAAACACACCAGATATCTTTAAGCAACAACAAATTAACTATTTATTAATAAACTAAATCTTAAAAAATACTGAGATAAATCTATGTCTGAAAAGACTTTAACTTCTGTTTCCTCCTAACCCTCAAGCACACACACACACATACATTCAAAAACGGTTAACCAGTTCAAAAAATTATGTTTTAAATTCAAGCTGTTCTTAGGAATAATAAAACAACTGGGTTGTAAGTCCTGGTTTGTTACTTTCCCGGATCAGTGAGGTGTCCTAGAGTCAAATTGTCAGATGCCACTCGAAGTCTCCAGGCGAGTTGATGAACAGTCTGTAATAGATAGACGTTCAAAGCACTTTGGCTGCAGTAGATCTTTCAACAAGGAGTATAACAATTGGTCTATTTAGATTTTGAATTAGCAGTCTATCAGTAGAAACTTTACTGAGAATTCCAGAACTCCCAGAAACACAAAAGACAACAGAAAGTCACTCCTGAGGTAGAGACTTCTTAGAGGCAGGGGTAAAAAGGAATTTGTCATCTCCAATATTGCAAAGATTCCTTTCCAGGCGTTTTTTCCTCTTTAGGCGAAACACAGCCTGTTGGCCAATGTAGATTTTCTGCTGAGAGAGACAAATTCTTCCTTCAAGGAGAGCACACTTCGCTAGTCTGCCAGATCAAATCGGTTCTAGCCAGTCTTTGCGCACAGTCAAACTGATACAATACGGCATGTGACTGCATCTCTCTGGCTATTGCTTAGGAATAGGCTTGTAGCTCGCGTACACTGTTCCCAGAGATTATAAAAGCGTCTCTCAGTCTTAAAGGCACAGAGACCCCCTTCAGTTTTGAAACAGAAAGAAAAAACACTTCCATGACACTATGTTGTTGGTTCCTATGTGGAACACAACAACGTGATCCTCCCCCTCCCATTCCAAGTTTGTCTCCAGCTGCAAGATGTCCTTAACCATGACACCAGGCAGGCAACACAACCTTTGGAGCTCCCGATTGCGGCTGCAGAGAACGGTATCTATCCCTGTGAATATACTGTCCCCTATTGCTACCACATTCCTTTTCACTCCCCCCACTTGAATGGCATCCTGCACCAACGTGCCATGGTTAGTTTGCTTATCCACCCTGCAGTCTGTGACCTCATCCGCACAGGTAGCAAGTACCCTGCATCTGTTGGTCAAAGTCGAGGGTTGAAGCTCCTCCATCACGACATGCTGGATTCCCATACCTGCCTCACTCGCAGTCACATCTTCTTGTCTCTGACCAATGATCAACTCCATAGTTCTACTTAATCTAAGGGATGTGACTGCATCCTGGAATGAAGTGTCCAGGTAACTCTCCTCCTCCCTGACGCTCCACAATGTCTGCAACTCAGACTCCAGCTCAGCAACTCTGAGCCAAAATTGCTCCAGCTGCTGACAGTTACTGCAGGTATGGCAATCTGGGACTGCAATGCATTCCCCAGATTCAGACACGTTGCAGTCATAGCACATTCCATCCCTGCCATGTCTGTCTAACCTTATTGATGTAACATTAATTACTTAATTAATCAATTAGTTATGAACTTACTCCACTAAAGTAATAGCAAGTTAGAGCCTCTGGCTTGCAGACAAAATGCCATTTACTTGTGTTCACTTAGAGATCATTAGTTTTTTCAAGGGTTATCTATTATAGCATATGAATGCAATTATGAACATAATTACAAAAGACAAAAGGATGTGCTGTAATTTATACATAGGGTGTGAATTTCCACAGGAGTCTCCTCGTTGATCACTGGAGCAGTTAATGGCCAACCATCAAGTGGGAAGCCATCTAACCCCCTCCCGCAGAAATTCATTCCTATATATTTCACATGCTTACTATGTTATAGACAAACAGATGTTTTACAACCTGAACTGGCTCTGGAATGTAGCTATTCCATAGGAAGTTTTCAGTGGCAATAGGCCATGATGTAACTTCAGTCACTCTGTCACCATCCTGCGCAAAGTCAGTCACTGCTGTATAGTGAACAGATGATCGGGAACATATGCCTCGATTGCAAGGTGCTTGGAGCAAGTCCACATAACATGAGGAAAGGGCAAGATTTGATCCTGAATATCCTGCACTTGGTCCACCTAGACGGAATGAGATTTTAAATCACATTATAGAAGGTAGCACTCCATTCATTCTTAGTATTAAAATTGAAACATGCAGACAAATCTGTATATTTGGAAGAGATGTGACAAGGCATTGGTGAAAATGTGCATCAGCTGCCACAGAAGGGAAGTGCAGCTTTAATCATATATTAATGAATGAAAATACCAGATTAGAGAGCTGCGTTTACTTCAGGGTGCAGCTGGGAGGGCAGAAATTGACATCCCGGGCAGTTTAACGGGTCAGTTAGAGGGATCTGCACTGGGTAATGCACCAAGCACAAGTACACAGGAGCAAGAGCAGGGAGATACGGCGGCCGAGGAACTGGCTCATCAGAGCAGGAGTCTGCATCCTACCTCTGCTGCAGAGGACATAGATAATGACTTCAAGGGCCCAACCTATAGAAGACTGATGGCTGTGCACTGTCAACTTCTCAGTGCATTGGAATGCCTTTCAGACAGTTTAGAGGATACTAGTTCCAACTTGTGTGGGATCATCATGAAGGGCAGGGAATTAAAGCAGTCAACTAGGCACTGTGGTCACCTCTACCCAACACTGCAGTAGACCATGATGCCCCTCAGTTATGCAGCCTTTATTCACAGCTCTGTCAGCTTTGATGGAAGCTACAACTCCCTGGCATTGTGGTCCTGTGTTTCAACTTCTCCTGCTTGCCAGGCATAATGGAAAATACCGCAAGACTTACTAACGGCCACATCACTCCAGCAAACTGTTCTTGCACAGAGCAGTGGAACTGCAGAAGCACAACCACATACAAATAGAGGTGCATCATGGGAAATGCACAAAGCATCCTCTTTCAAGATGACAATGAGCCCGTTCCCCCACCAGCCTCTCAAACAGTGCTGGACAGCCAGCTGGATCACAGCCAGCTACTGTATGGTACAGTCTGCAGCCAGGCCGTCTAAGGCCAGAGCTCTTCTAGGTCAATCATCAAGACTATCTCAAGTGCCCTTAGTGTACGATCAGCAGTCTTTCAGCTCCCAAGTTGTTTCTACTGGAGTAACATCTTGTAGGAGCACCATATTGTTGGACATTGAGAGTAAGGAGTTAATAATCAAACTGACCTATATAACAAAAACTGGTCATACAGCAACAAACTTTCTAAGGTAAAGAGTAAATGGTTACATAGTGGTAATGTTACTGGACTAGTATTCCAGTGGCCCAGACACAAATCCACCAAGACAGCTGGAGGGAATTTAATTTCAATTAATTAATAAATCTGGAATAAAAAGCTAGTCTCAATAACAATGATCGTGAAACTACCGGATTGTCGTTAAAAACCCATCTGGTCACTAATCCCTTCAGGGGACGAAATCTGCTGTCCTTACCTGCTCTGGCCTACATGTGACTCCAGGCCCACAGCAACGTGACTCTTAACTGCCCTCTGAAATGGCCCAGCAAGCTACTTAGTTGTATCAAACTACTACAGAAAAGTCAAATAAGGATAAAACCGGATGGACCACCCAGCATCAACCTTACCATGGGAAATGACAAAGGCACACACTGCCCAGTCGACCCTGCAAAGTGCTCATCATCAACATCTGGGGACTTGTGGCAAAGTAGGAAGAACCATCCCACAGACTAGCCAGGCAATAGCCTGACATAATTTTACTCACCGAGTCATACAAGACAGTCAATGCCCCAAACTCCTCCATCACATCCCCGGATATGTCCTGTCCCACCAGCAGGACTGACCCACCAGAGGTGGCGGGCGACACAGTGGTATACAGTCGGGAAGGAGTGGTCCTGACAGTCTTCAACATTGACTCTAGACCCCATGAAGTCTCATGGGATCAGGTCAAACATGGGCAAGGAAACCTCCTGCTGATAACCACCTACCGTCCTGCCTCAGCTGATGACTCAGTACTCCTCCATGTTGAATATCACTTGCACTGAAGGTAGCGCGGGCACAGAATGGATTCTGGGTGGGGAACTTCAATGTCCAGCACCAAGAGTGGCTCGGTAGCACCACTACTTACCGAGCTAGCTGAGTTCTGAAGGAACCATCTGCCAGACTGGCTGGGCCTGCAGCAGGCGGCAAGGAAACCAACAAGAGGGAAAACCTACTTGACCTTGTCCTCACCAACCTACCTGTCCCAGATACATCTGTCCACGGCAGCATAGGTAGAAGTGACTACCGCAAAGTCCTTGTGGAAATGAAGTCCCACCTTCACACTCAGGATACGTGTTGTGTGGCACCACCACTGTGCTAAATGGGATAGATTCAGAACAGATCTAGAAGCTCAAAACTGGGCATCCATGAGGCGCTGTGGGCCATCATCAGCAGCAGCGGCAGAATTGTATTCATCCACAATCTGTAACCACGTAGCCCAGTATATCCCTCATTCTACCACTACCTTCAAGCCAGGGATCAACCCTGGTTCAATGTGGAGTACAGAAGCGCATGCCAGGAGCAGCACCAGGCATACCTAAAAATGAGGTGCCAACCTGGTGAAGTTACAAAACAGGACTACATGCATGCTAATCAGCAGAAGGAGCATACAATAGACAGAGCTAAGCAGTACCCCTACCAAAGGATCAAATCAAAGCTCTGCAGTCCTGCCATATCCAGTCATGAATGATAGTGGACAATTAAATAACTAACCGAAGGAGGAGGATCCACTAACATCCCCATCCTCCATGATGGGGGAGCCCAGCATATCAGTGCAAAAGACAAAGCTGAAACAGTTGCAACCATCTTCAACCAGATGTGCCAAGTGGATTATCCATCTTGGCCTCCTTCTGTGGTCCTCATCACAGATGCTAGTCTTCAGCCAATCTAATTCACTCCACATTATATTTAAAAAAAATTTTTTTCATGGGATGCAGGCATCACTGGCAAGGCCAGCATTTGTTTCCCATCCCTAATTGCCCTTGACAATTGAGTGGCTTGCTAAGCCATTTCAGGGGGAAGTTATGAGTCAACCACATTGTTGTGGGTCTGGAGTCACGTGTAGACCAGACCAGACAAGGACAAGCAGATCTCCTTCCCTAAAGGACATTAGTGAACCAGATGGGTGTTTATGACAATCAATGATAGTTTCCTGGCACCATTACTAAGACTGGATTACAAGCCTATATTTTTATCAATTGAATTTAAATTCCACCAGCTACCTTGGTGGGGTTTAAACCCATGTCCCCAGACATCTGAATTACTAGTTCAGTGACATTGCCACTATGCCACCATCACCCCCAAGAAAAGGGTGAAGGAACTGAACATGGCAAAGGCTATAGGCCCTGACAATATCCCAGCAGCAGTGCTCCGGATCTAGCTGTGCCCTGAACCAAGCTGTTACAGTATAGCTGCAACAGAAGCAGCTACCCGACAATGTGGAACATTGCCCAGCTACGTTCTGTCCATAAAAAGCAGGACAATCCAAACCAGCCAACTACTGCCCCATCAGTCTACCCTTGATCATTGACAAAGTGATGGAAGGTTTTGTCGACAGTGCTGTATGTAAAGCAGCAGTTACATAGCAATAACCTGCTCACTGGTGCTCAGTTTGAGTTCTGCCTGGACAACTCAGCTCCTGACCTCATTACAGCCTTGATCCAAACATGGACAAAAGAGAGGAATTCAAGAGGTGAGAGTGACTGCCCTTGACTTCAAGACAGCATTTGACCAAATGTGGTATCAAGGAGCTCTCACAAAATTGAAGGTAATAGGAATCAGGGGAAAATGCTTCACTGGCTGGAGTCATAGCCAGCACAAAGGAAGATGGTTGCAGTTGTTGGAGGTCAATCATCTCCACCCTAGGTCATTGCTGCAGGTGTTCCTCAGGGTCGTGCTCAAGGCCCAACCATCTTCATCTGCTTCATCAACGACCCTCTTTCCATCATAAGGTCAGAAAGGATGTTCGCTGATGATTGCACAGTGTTCAATACCATTCGCGACTCCTCAGATACTGATGCAGTCCGTGTCCATATGTAACATGACCAGAACAACATTCAGGCTTGGGCTGATAAGTGGCAAGTAATATTTGCACTTCACAAGTGCCAGGCAAATAACCAGCTCCAACAAGAGAGAATCCAATTGTCTCCCCTTGACATTCAATGGCATTACCATTGCTGAATCCCCCACCATCAACATCCTGGGGGTCACCATTAACCAGAAACTTAACTTGGACAGCCATATAAATACTGTGGTTACAAGAGCCAGGCCAGAGGCTGGGAATTCTGCAGCCACTAGCTCACCTCCCAAAGCCTGTCCACCATCTACAAGGCACAAGTCAGGAGTGCGATGGAATACTCTCCACTTGCTTGCAGCTCCAACAGCTCTCAAGAAGCTCGACACCATCCAGGACAAAGCAGCCCGCTTGATCGGCACCCCATCCACCACCTGAAACGTTCATTCCCTCCACCACTGGTGCACTGGCGCACAGTGGCAACAGGCCATACCACAGACTAGATGCACTGCAGCAATTCAACAAGCCTCGACAGAACTTCCAAATCCACAGCCTCTACCACCTAAAAGGACAAGAGCAGCAGATACATGAGAACACCACCACCTGCAAGTTCCCCTCCAGGTCACACACCATCCTTGCTTGGAACTATATTGCTGATCCCTCACTGCTATCGCTGGGTCAAAAACATGGAACACCCTTTCTTATAGCACTGAGGGTGTATCTATACCAGATGAATTGCAGCAGTTCAAGAAGGTGGCTCACCCCCATCACTTTCTCAAGGGCAATTAGGGATGAGCAACAAATGCTGACTTTGCCAGCGACGCTCGCATCCCATGAAAGAATTAAAAAAAGGAGGCAATGCAGATGCAGGGAGGACAGGGTTATGTTTAGGGATGAATCAAACATTCCTCCATGATTTGCTGCTGTAAAACTCCGGCAGCTGGCAGGATTGGTGACCCTTGCTCTTCAAAATCAGCATCCTGCTGCTCTTCATGCTCCTCTGCCTCCATCTCTTCTGCCTCTGGTGGCTCTAAAGGTTGCCACTTCAGAGTAAAAAATTATGGAACATGCAGAAAATGCCAATAAATCTGGAGACTGTCTCAGAGCTTTACTGCAGCACATCTGCAGGCCTATCCATATAGTAGACTCTCTGGGGCAGATTGTATTCCGGTAACAGGGGTCCTAGCGGCGGGGCAGAAGGTGGGGGAGACCCTGCCTCGGCACTTCATCGGATCCCCGTTACTATCACACGGAAAGCAGCCAATTAACTGCTCACCATTGGGGATGTCGTCCCTTTATGGGGCGAGCTCCCGCCTCCAGATGTGCCAGCCAATGAGGAGGCCCTGAGTAGTCGTACCAAAGTCTGAACGAGACCCCAGGAGAGCTAAGTGGGTCCGGGGTCGCCAGGACCATTCAGGCAGGTCCCTGCGATGGGGTTGGGGGGAGGGGATCTTCCCGGGGTGCAGCGGCCCCTCTGGGAGCCCTGGATTGCCCCTAAAGGACCCTGCTAGGAGAATGCCAGGCTTTACCTGGTGGTATCTCTCTGCAGGCCCCTTTGCCTTCAGCAACACTGAGGTGGAGGCAGGAAGAGGCCCTTAAGTTCCATTGACTGGCCACTTAAGGGCCTCAACTGGCCTGGGGTGGGAAGGCTGTCTTCAGTCTTCCCCACCCGGACGAAATAGCAGGGGGCCCGGGCAATGTCGTGAACGATGCGTGCTGCCATTTTGTTTGCCCTCTACCTCTGTTCCCGTCTCCAAAGGCAGACCAAAATCCTGCCCTCTGTTTCTAGATGCTGTATTCGAAGCTTATCTCTGATTGTGAAATTACTCTCTCTCTGTAGGCAGGTTTCTGATAGATGTCATGAGCCACGTGCTCAAGGGATATCCCTTGTCCCCAAGCAGCCCACCTGACACTTGTGGAAGAGAGGGAGAATTGAGAACTGATGTGGGATAAAGATAACATGACAACTGCCAATGCACAGACCTGCATGATACTTTGCCTGTTGTAACAAACCAGTTGAATGTTCACTGCTTGGAAGCCCTTCCTCTTTATGTGTACTCTGGGTTCTTGATATGACTGTAAGGTATGTGGGTGCAGTCAATTATTTCCTGCACCTGAGGGAAGCATGTGATCCTGACGAAGCCGAGAGTTCCGTCTTACTGCTTAGTGAATTAGCCTTAGTGAAACATGCATCTGACACCGCGTAACACAGAAGGCAGTGCAACTTTATTGACATTGTTAATGTCACTTGTTGAAGCCTTTAATGACCAAGAGGCATTGAAATTCAGGGCCATAGTCACCTTCAGAGCTACAAATAATGAAATGTGCGATGATGCATTCATGAGCTGTAGTTGGTGCTGCAACAGGTGACATAGTTCTGTCACAGTCTCCCTGGTAAAGCAGAGCTTTGAGACACACGTCTTCTCAGGTAACTGAGGGTAGGATGTTCTGTTCTTGTACACACACATGGTGTAAGGCATTCAGTGCCTCCTCCGCTATGTTGTATTCTCACAGCAGTTGCAGGTCTCTGCACTCTGATTTTCTACTCTTCCTCCTCCTCCTGCTCCAGCCCCAATGGCATACTGAGCAGCACACCTATATTACCAGAGGAAGTTTGTGCACAGACTCTGGGTACATATTGTCCTGCAGCTCCAATTTTTGAACTGAGTTGGAGCAGCCACTGCAGCCAGAAATAAGTCTAAAAGCCCCCTAGCAGTCTAAAATGTCTAACTAAAGACTTAGCTGAATGCAGCTGAGGATCTTCTGAAGTAACACTGGTGCAGCCTCCTTCCTTTGTGGGCAAGTTTTAGAATTACTGAACATAGCACTCCAAAATTCAATTTGACAGAAGGAATCTTTAACCAGGCATAGGACCATAATTTACATATATGCATTTGGTACTTGCACCTTTTGGGCAGGAGCACTGGATGATTACAAATAACCCAAGTGAACACAGTGTCTGGCACAATTTGGGGGTAGTAGGTCACAACATGAAATTTGTAGGTCTCGCACTGATTTTATGCAAATACTGAATGTGGGAAATAGAATCAATTAAAGTTACTTACCTTTATTTGCTGTGTTAAGCATAATTGTAAGTTTACATTCATCCTCAGTCTGGCTGAACTCAGAGCAAGGGATAGGTACTGTACTCTCAATCACCAGTCTATGTTGCTTTCCATCCTCTGCTATAGTCAAAGCCTCTGGGTGAATCTGTCAGATCATACAACTTTTATATTAAAGACAGACTAGAGCAATTGCACACTGAATACAAGACTGAAAAACATTTTTGTGTAACCAGATTTTTCAAGCAGGTCTCTTCTGTTGAAATTAAAACTTAATGTGCACACTGAGAGTTCTACAAATACATTGCATGCCAACTATTAGGCTTGTTATGTAAATGTTCATTTAAAGCAGATATTTACAGCCACACAATAACTTACCAAATACTCCAATTAAAAGAACAATGTTGGAGGAATTGAGGCGAGGAGTAGTGCCTTTAAGATACAGTTCTTCAATAGCATCAAAATATTTATTGAATTAACATATGTGCCATAAAAAATGTCCATGTTGCATTAGTGTAAAAGCCACACCTTAAAATTTTATGGTAATTGGCCTTTCAACAAAAGGTTGCTTGAATTCCTGGCTTTTCAAGTCATAAAGATCTGTGTGAAGATGCAATTGATCACATTTTACAGTGGTTTTTTTTTGTAGTGTTTCGTTTGTGGATATGCTAGAGTTGTGATGAATGAACACAAATGGGATTTGCTTGGGCAGCATTGAGGTACAGGATGTTATAGCACTAACTTCAGTTTATAGAATGCATCCATATTCCCACACACTCTTGAGTTGATTCAGCAATGACTTTACTGGATGGTACTACATCAGGGTTGTCCAACATATGATCCGTGGGCTAGAATCCGGCCTGTCAATCCTTCATAACTTGCGAACAGAAAGGGTGAAAATGATTTTGTTCCATTTGTGTCCCCCCGCTGTTAGCAATAAGTGAACTGACAAATGGTGCAGTGCAGCTTGTACCTGAGCAGTCACTAGTCTTCGCTTCCTGCAACAAGTGGCAGTGACGGGGGGAGGGGGGAGGGTATGAGCACGCAGAGACAATCGGGAGGGGGTGTGTGAGTATGCAGAAATGGTGGCGGTGCTGGCGGAGGGAGGTGATGCGTGATTCAGAGTGTGGGGTCACGCCAAGCGATAGTCTGCTTCCGCTCCCGGAGCATGGTGGGTGAAGGGAGGAATTGCTGGAAAAAAGGTTAATAATTCTTTTTACCCAGTATGTCCCATTTCTAATGCCTTTATCATTCCGAAATTTGCTCACCAGCCGTCCATGTAGAACAAGAATTGTAATGTGGCCCTTCACACAAAAAGGTTGGACACCCCTGTACTTTATGGCTGTCGGCTTTGTAGGCTTCGTTCTAAGGAAGGATGGAAAAATCAAATGAAGGGTCATTTTAGGCCACTTTCATGTGCTAACCATAACTGGACAGAGGGGTACTGGCAAAAACCCAAGACACAAAAGACCAACAGTAAAGGTGAATCAACCGTGGCTATCAAAAGAAGTTAGGATTGCACTAGGTCAAAGGAAGTGGCTTATAAGGTCGCCAGAAAAAGTGGCAAGCCCAAGTACTGGGAGCAATTTAGAATCCAAGAAAGGAGGACCAAGAAACTCATAAAGAAAAAGAGATTATGAATGTAAGCTAGCTAGAAATATAAAGGTGGACTGTAAAATCTTCCTTAGGTATGTGAAAAGGAAACGATTAGCTAGGATGAATGTGGGTCCATTGCAGTTAGAGTCAGGAGAGTTTGTGGTGGAGAATAAGGAAATGGCAGAGAGACTAAACAATTACTTTGTGTCTGTCTTCAAAGAGGAAGACAGAAAAAATCTCGCAGAAATACTACAGAACCAAGGGACTTGTAAAAATGAGGAATCGAAAGTAATTAGTATCAATAAAGAGGTAGTACTCAAAAAATTATTTGGATTGAAAGTTGATAAATCCCCTGAACCAGATGAGCTACATCCCAGAGTATTGAAGATGGCTATAGAGATAGTAGATGGTTATCTTTCAAAATTCTATAGATTCTGGAAGGGTTCCTACAGACTGGAAAGTAGCAAATGTAACCCCACTATTTAAGAAGGGAGCGAGAGAGAAAACGGAGAACTACAGACCTGTTAGTTTGACGTCAGCAGTAGGGAAAACATTAGAATCTATTAAAAAGGATGAGATAACTGGACACGGAAAATAATGATATTTGGATGGATTTGTGAAAGGGAAATCACGTTTAACAAACCTGTTGGAGTTTTTTGAGGATGTTACTTGTAAGCATTTTTAAGATTGTTTATATTGAGTCTTAGACTTGTTGAACAAGTTGGTGGAATGGCGGGATAGATGACAGATGAAGTTCAATGCAGAGAAATGTGAAGTGATTCATTTTGTTAGGAAGAACGTGGAGAGACAATACAAAATAAAGGATACAATTCTAAAGGGGGTGCTGGAGTAGAGGGACCTGAGTGAATATGTGCATAAGTCATTGATGGTGGCAGGATAGGTTGAGAGCGGTTAATAAAGTAAAAAGTATCTTCGGCTTTATTAGTAGGGGCATAGAGTACAACAGCAAGAAAGTTATGTTGAACTTATTTAAGCCACTAGTTCAGCCTCAGCTGCAGTACTGCATCCAGTTCTGGGTGATGCACTTCAGGAAAGATGAGAAGGCATTGCAGAGAGTGCAGAAAAAATTCACGAGAATGGTTTCAGGGATGATGAACTTCAGTTATGAAGATAGATTGGAGAAGTTAGAACTGTTTTCCTTGGAAAAGAGAAGGCCGAGAGGTGATTTGATGGAGGTATTCAAAATCATGAGGGGTCTGGGCAGAGTAGAAAGGGAGAAACTGTTTCCACTCGTGAGAGGATCGAGAATGAGAGGACACGGATTTAAAGTAATGGGTAAGAGAAGCAAAAGCGACAAAATGAAAAACTTTTTCATGCAGCGAGTGGTTAAGGTCTGGAATACACTGCCTGAGAGCGTGGTGGAGGCAGTTTCAATTGAAGCATTCAGCAGGCTGTTATAGGAAAAGGAAGAATGTGCAGGGTTACAGGGAGAAGGTGGGGGAACGGCACAAGTGAATTGCTTTTTCAAAGAGCCGGTGTGGACATGATGGGCCGAATGGCCTCCTTCTGCGCAGTAACAATTCTGTGATTCTGAGCATAGATAAAAGAGAATCAGTGGATGTGGTGTATTTGGATTTTCAGAAAGCTTTTGATAAGGTCCCACACAGGTTACAAAACAAAATTAGAGCACATGGGATTGGGGGTAATATACTGGTACGGATTGAGAATTGGTTAACAGACAGAAAACAGAGAGTAGGAATAAATGGGTCATTCTCAAGATGGCAGGTTGTTACTGGTGGGGTACTGCAAGAATCAGTGCTTGGGCCACAGCTGTTTACAATCTATATAAATATTTGGATATGGGGACCAAATGTAATATTATCAAATTTGTGGATGACACAAAACTAGGAGGAAATGTAAGTTGTGAGGAGGATGCAAGGAGGCTTCAAGGGGATTTGGACAGGATATGTGAATGGGCAAGGACATGGTAGATGGAATATAATATGAATAAGTGTGAAGTGATCCATTTTGTAGAAAAAACAGAAAGAGTATTTCTTAAATGGTGAGTGGTTGGGAAGTATTGATGTCCAAAGAGACCTGGGTGTCCTTGTTTATGAGTCACTAAAAGCTAGTATGCAGGTGCAGCAAGCAATTAAGAAGGCAAATGGTATGTTGGCCTTCACTGCAAGGGGATTTGAGTACAGGAGTAAAGATCATAGGATCATAGGAAATAGGAGCAGGAATAGGCCATTTCGCCCGTCGAGTTTGCTCCACTATTCAAACAGATCACGGCTGATCATCTACCTCTATGCCATTTTTCCAGACTATCCCTGTATCCCTCGATGTCATTAGCATCCAGAAATCTAGCAATCGCTGTCTTAAACATGCTCAATGATCAAGCTTCCACAGTCCTCTGGGGATAGAGAATTCCAAAGATTCACCAACCTCTCAGTAAAGAAATTCCTCCTCATCTACATCTTAAATGGCCTGCACCTTATTCTTAGATTGTGTTCCCTGGTTCTGGACTCAACAGCCAGATGTATTCCTTCAACTGTATAAAGCCTTGGTAAGACCACACCTGGAGTATTGTATACAGTTTTAGATTAGATTAGATTAGAGATACAGCACTGAAACAGGCCCTTCGGCCCACCGAGTCTGTGCCGACCATCAACCACCCATTTATACTAATCCTACATTCCTACCAAACATCCCCATCTGTCCCTATATTTCCCTACCACCTACCTACACTAGTGACAATTTATAATGGCCAATTTACCTACCAACCTGCAAGTCTTTTGGCTTGTGGGAGGAAACCGGAGCACCCGGAGAAAACCCACGCAGACACAGGGAGAACTTGCAAACTCCACACAGGCAGTGCCCAGAATCGAACCCGGGTCCCTGGAGCTGTGAGGCTGCAGTGCTAACCACTGCGCCACTGTGCCGCCATCGAAGGAAGGATATGCTTGCCATAGAGGGAGTGCAACAGAGGTTCATCAGACTAATCTTTGGGATGGAGGGATTGTCTTATGAGGAGAGATTGCAGAAACTGGGCCTGTATTCTCTAGAGTTTCAAAGAATGAGAGGTGATGAGAGGTTGTAATATTCCAAAATTCCCTGGATGCAGGAAAGGTTCCAGTGGATTGGAAAAATGCTAATATAATGCCCATATTCAAAAAGGGGAGGCAGAAAGTAAGAAACTATAGACCAGTTAGTTTAACATCTGTCATTGGGAAATTGTTAGAATCCATTATTAAGAAAGTAATAACAGGACATTTAGAAAGTCAAAAAACAATCTATCAGAGTCAGCATGGTTTTATGAAGGGTAAATTGTGTTTGACTAATTTGCTAGAGATCTTCGAAGATGTAACAAGTAAAGTGGATAATGGGGATCCTGTAGATGTAGTGTATCTGGACTTCCAGAAGGCATTTGATAAGGTGCCGCACAAAAGGTTAATACATAAGGTAGGATCGCATGGGGTTAGGGGCAATTTATTAGCTTGGATAGAGGATTGGCTAACCAACAGAAAACAGAGAGTTAGAATAAATGGGTCCTTTTCTGGTTGGCAAGATGTAACTAGTGGGTGCCACAGCATTTGGCCCTTGGGCCCCAACTATTTACAATCTATATCAATGACTTGGATGCAGGGATAGAAGGTACTATAGCCAAATTTGCAGATGACACTAAAATAGGTGGGACAGTAAGTTGCAATAAAGAAATACAACATTTACAAATGGATATGGATAGGTTAGGTGAATGGGCCAAAATTTGGCAGATGGAGTTTAACGTGGATAAGTGTGAGGTTATCTATTTTGGTCGGAAGAATAGAAAGGCAAATTATTATCTAAATGGAGAGAGACTTCAGAGTGCTTCGGTGCGGAGGGATCTGGGTGTCCTCGTGCAAGAATCGCAGAAAACTAGTATGCAGGTGCAGCAGGTAATAAGGAAGGCAAATGGAATTTTGGCATTTATTGCTAAAGGAACAGAATATAAAAGTAGGGAAGTGTTGCTGCAACTATGCAAGGCATTAGTGAAACCGCACCTGGAGTACTGCATACAGGTTTGGTCCCCTTACTTGAGGAGGGATGTAATTGCACTGGACGCAGTTCAGAGGAGGTTCACTAGATTGATTCCAGCGAGGAGGGGTTTGTCTTATGAAGAGAGATTGAGCAGTTTAGGCCTTTACTCTCTGGAGTTTAGAAGAATGAGAGGAGATCTAATTGAGGTATATAAGATGATTGAGAGGATTGACAAAGTAGTCGTAGAGAGGATGTTTCCTCTGGTGGGGCAATCTAGAACAAGAGGTCACAGTTTTAGGATAAGGCATAGCAGATTTAAAACAAAGATCAAGAGAAATGACTTCTCTCAAAGGCTCGTAAGTCTGTGGAATTCACTACCCCACAGTGCGGTGGATGCCGGGACATTGAGTAAATTTAATTAGTAATGGGTTGCAGGGTTATGGAGAATGGGCAGGAAAGTGGAGTTGAGGCCAAGATGAGATCAGCCAGGATCGTACTGAATGGCGGAGCAGGCTCGAGGGGCTGAATTGCCTACTCCTGCTCCTAGTTCTTATGTTCTTATTTTATGTTCTTATGATCTCGTTGAAACTTACAAAAGTCTTACAGGGCATGACAAGGTAGATGTGGAGGGGATGTTTCTTCTGGCCCATGAGTCTAAAACAAGGGGACATATTCTGAGAATAAGGGGCAGGCCATTTAAGACTGAGATGAGGAGGAATTTCTTTACTCAGAGGATGGTGAATCTGTGGAATTCTCTACCCCAGAGAGCTAAAATCGATAGATTTCTGAATACTGACGACATCAAGGCATATGGGGATAGTAGGGAAAAATGGCGTAGAGGTAGATGATCAGCCATGATTTGTTTGAATGGCGGAGCAGGCTTAATGGGCCGAATGGCCTACTCCTGCTCTTATTTCCTATGATCCTATAATAGGCCAAGAGCAGACTACGTGCATGGCCTTTTATCTTGACATGAGTGGCATGAAAAAAGGTTAAAAAAAATGTTTTATAAAAGCAAAATACTGCAGATGCTGGAAATCTGAAATAAAAACAAGAAATGCTGGAACCACTCAGCAGGTCTGGCAGCATCTGTGGAAAGAGAAGCAGAGATGCTGCCAGACCTGCTGAGTGGTTCCAGCATTTCTTGTTTTTATATTTAAAAAAAATGTTTTGTTTTGTTTCATTTGAATTGATTGGATTAAATAGCATTCTGTTCAGCATGGATGCCTTTATTGTGAGATTACTATAGCACTTCTAATTGTTAACTAATAGTGTGCATAATTATTAATGCTTGTCTTTAACTTATGCTATACACCTAAGCGTGAAATATTTTTTCCAAGATAGATGAATGAAGAGACAAACTTTACTCTATTTGTGAATATAAAAACAATTGTCTTATTTTATGAAGCTAAACTGACCTAAATTTGCTTCTGACATTCTGTGCATTCAAATCCTTTATCATTAACAAAAAAAAGTGGCCAATCATGTTTCACTTTCAATAATGTTATCTTCTCACTTCTCAAACACCTAAATTGGCACTTAATAGAGAAGACTGATGAAAACTTATTTAATCCAGCTGTGGAATATGTAAAGCTGGTGTCACAACGCCTCCACTAACTGTAGAGAAAATTCATTAGCCTGAGGCTTAGTCTTTCCTGAAAGGAAAGAGTAGCCACAAAATTTGGTTGTGATGTGCATGTGTTGAAGACCTTAGTTCTGACTTCAAGGGCTCTACTCAGTCCACTTGTTCCCAGACGTGGGTGCTGTAGTTTGTATCACCCTTGGCCAGCAGCATGACAGGGGCAATGAGCAGAGGTGGCACAGAGTAAGACAAGCTGCTCAAAGAGAGAAGAGGAGAAGGGGAGAAGGGCTCTCAGCAGGAGGCCCTCAGTGAGACAATTCTATTATCTCAACCAGTTAGACACCGCTGCTTCACCAAGGAGGTGCTCACTGAAATCTGCCACCTGTTGCAGCCAGATCTGCAGTTTCAAGGCAGGACAAGGATGGTATTTTCAGTGGCTATAAAGATGACCGGGGCCATGAATATTTATGCATTGGGCTCCTTCCAGGCAATATTTGCAACATCTCAGTTTGCCAACCATTGTTGTATAAGGTCACTGAGGCTCTGTGTACAAAGAGGGATAATTCAATTTTATTCTCTCTTGCTAGAGAGAAGCAGGCAGAGCGAGCACACAGATTCGCCAGGATTACAGACTTCCCTATGGAGGAGAGTGCCACTGACTGCATGCACATCGCTTTGCGGGTGCCATATGCAAATTCTAAGATGTATTGCAACTGGAAAGGATTCCATCACTTCACTGTCCAGCTGGGGTGCGACCATACTCAGTGCATTATGTGGGTCAGTGCCCGGTATCCTGGGAGCAGTCGTGATGCCTTCATTCAGCAGCAGTCCACTGTGCCATCTGCATTTGAGTCACCATTACAAATCAGAGGGTGGCTACTGGGTGACAAGGGCTACCCATTGACCACATGGCTCATGATTCTGGTGTGCAACCCATGCATACGTGGGCAACGTGCATATGAAGAGAACTATGCCGGTATACGAAGTGTGATCAAGCAGACTACTGAGGCCCTTAAACAATGCTTCCTCTGCCTGGACCATTCTCCAGGAGCCCCGCTGTATTTGCCAGAGTGCGTGTCAAGCTTTGTCGTGGTCAAGGGTACAACCCTTGGCACTAGGTATACAGGGAGCAGCTCAGGAGCAGGAGGAGGGAGGAAGCAACCAACGCATCCTCTTTCTGGCCAGGCTGTCCATGATCAACTCATCCAACTGTGTTACCAGTAAACACAACACCAATTCCCCATTCACCAACAGCCCCACATTTTACCTTTCCTCCGTTAGTCACCGTCACAGCTTCCTCTTGGCCACAATGCTGAGATAAAAGACACCACAAAACAAACATTCCAAACCAACTGTATAAATTGAATGATCCAATATTCTATACAAAAGTCAACTAATCACCCTTGTGTATGCCCTTACTGCCTGTCTTCCGTGTGCCTTTTATGTCCTAGTGCTCCTATGCAGTGCTACTCTCGTGGCTGCAGCATGGCTGGTGGAAGGGTGCTCAGTTTCGGTGAGGGAGACTCCAGATGGCCTTACAGGATGATCTCAAGCAGCTCTTGTCCTAGAAGGCCCAGGTTCGGACTGCAGCACCTCAGCATGGGCAGCATCAGTTGACAAGCAACCACAAGGACATTTTGCAGAGTGGCAGGGGTGGGAGAATGAACACTGTCAACCTGAGAGGCGACAGCAGGTTTGTACTCTACAGAACCACTGGCACTCCCATGGGGTGGTACCTCAGCAATCCGAGCAATACATTGAAAAACAGATTTCTGAACAGCTGTGATGCCCTACAAGCCTCTTTGTACTCTGGTATCCATAGCTATGGTGGCAGCAGTCTGAGCTTGCATGGCAGAAAGCAGAGTATTAATTGTTAAACTCCAGAAAGCTTGTTATGGAAGGATAATGCTGGAGCCTATCTTTATTCAGTATCACATTTATTGTACAGAGAAAAAGGATTACAAACATATAGCTCCTCGCTCAAAACCCTCCACCCATCTCAGTCAGTATCTGCTTATAAGTGCTCAAGTAAGACCCCAATTAACACCCTCCACGTGCATATAATCAAACAAATGATACACAATAAACAGATTAACATTAATGAGAGTAGTCTGAGGTTGCGTGGAAGCAAGATAAGCTTGCATGAATTCAATATGAGCTTCCATTGCAGCACCCAGACATGGATGGCTTCTGCTTGTGCTGGAACGTAACCTGAGACATCAGATGCTGCATCATGGTTGGGTCTTCAAATTTTCTCATGGCGCTGACTACAACTTCCACTCTGGAAACGATGGCCCTCAAGATCTAAGCAAAACCCTGTGCCAAGTTGGTGCATGCTCCTCGACAGTGACAGCAGGCTTTCTGGCAGGCCTTCCAATCCATCAAGCATTTCTTTATGCATACCCATCAGCCTTTTTCTGTAGGCCCTCTCATCGAAGCCCTCATCTGAGTCCTCTCCAACAGAACTCATGTGATGTCACCATCTGGCATCTGGGCTAATCTTGTCTCCTGGCCTGGCTGCAGGCCATACATGCCCTGCGTCTTATCACATGTAGATCTTGCCTCTAAGCTATCCTCTAAAGTACTCATCTGAGCTGATGGCTAATTGTGAGTATGAGAACGAGTGATGGTGTTGCTTCTTCATCAATTTCTTCCTGCTCTTCCACCTCTTGCTGTTCCACCACTGCCTGGCCAAATTGCAGTTCTTGGGTAACTGAAAGGAGAAAGGCACAAGAGTAGGGTTGTGGTGAGTAGAGGGTGAGAAAGCGAAAGCTGCATGTTTGTACCATCCGCAGCCTGTAATCAAAAGATATTTTGGGATGAGGCAACAGTGGGATGTGAGAAGGAGGATAACATAGGACGATACCATCATCTTCCACAGTTTCAAACCAACCGCAGGCCACGGCCTCGGCGATTGCTCCTCCAATGATGGTGAGCACCATTTCCTCCATGAGGATAAGGAAATGTAGCCATTCCTGTCCCCAGTTCTTAGGTGCTGCTGCCTCCGGTTATGTGGCACCTTGTCTGCAAGAGAGTAGGGAGTGTGTCAGTGAGTGTGGTGCAAAGTGTTTTGGTGATGTGGCTGTCATGGATGAATAGCTAGTGGTGTGTGCAAGCTGGGAGATTTGGGTGTGAGGCTTGCAGCAGTGCTAAGGGTGTGAGGTAAAACTATGAATGACAGTTTTTCTTTTATTCATTCATGGGATGTGGGCGACGTTGGCCAGGCCAGCATTTATTGCCCATCCCTAATTGCCCTTGAGAAGGTGGTGGTGAGCTGCCTTCTTGAACCGCTGCAGTCCATTTGGGGTAGGTATACCCACAGTGCTGTTAGGAAGGGAGTTCCAGGAATTTGACCCAGCGACAGTGAAGGAACGGCAATATAGTTCCAAGTCAGGATGGTGTGTGACTTGGAGGGGAACTTGCAGGTGGTGGTGTTCCCATGTATTTGCTGACCTTGTCCTTCTAGTTGCTTAGGTCGCGGGTTTGGAAGGTGCTGTCTGAGGAGCCTTAGTGCATTGCTGCAGTGCATCTTGTAGATGGTACACACTGCTGCCACTGTGCGTCGGTGGTGGAGGGAGTGATTGTTTGTGGATGGTGTGCCAATCAAGCAGGCTGCTTTGTCCTGGATGGTGTCGAGCTTCTTGAGTGTTGTCGGAGCTGCACCCATCCAGGCAAGTGGAGAGTATTCCATCACACTCCTGACTTGTGCCTTGTAGATGGTGGACAGAGCTGTGGGGAGTCAGGAGGTGAGTTACTCGCCTCAGGATTCCTAGCCTCTGACCTGCTCTTATAGCCACGGTATTTATATGGCTACTCCAGTTCAGTTTCTGGTCAATGGTAGCCCCTAGGAGGTTGATAGTGGGGGATTCAGTGATGGTAATGTTGTTGAATGTCAAGGGGAGATGGATAGATTCTCTCTTGTTGGAGTTGGTCATTGCCTGGCATTTGTGTGGCGCGAATGCTACTTGCCACTTATCAGCCCAAGCCTGGATATTGTCCAGGTCTTGCTGCATTTCTACACGGACTGCTTCAGTATCTGAGGAGTCACAAATGGTGAACATTGTGCAATCATCAGCGAACATCCCCACTTCTGACCTTATGATTGAAGGAAGGTCATTGATGAAGCAGCTGAAGATGGTTGGGCCCAGGACACTACCCAGAGGAACTCCTGCAGCGATGTCCTGGAGATCAGATGATTGAGCTCCAACAACCACGACCATCTTCCTTTGCGCTAGGTATGACACCAGCCAGCGGAGGGTTTTCCCCCTGATTCCCATTGACCTCAGTTTTGCTAGGGCTCCTTGATGCCATACTCGGTCAAATGCTGCATTGATGTCAAGGGCAGTCACTCTCACCTCACCTCTTGAGTTCAGCTCTTTTGTCCATGGTTGAACCAAGGCTGTAATGAGGTCAGGAGCTAAGTGGCCCTGGCGGTACCCAAACTGAGTGTCACTGAGC